>NC_134146.1:22330500-22641500 GCF_033958435.1 Carettochelys insculpta
AGCAGGAGACCTCCAGCCCAGCCATAGTTGCCCCTGTGTGCAGCAATGGGGTCATTCCAGCTTGGTGTGGAGTGGCCTCCTCAGCAGCTCCCCAGCCCATTCTGCTGCAGATGGGTGCTGCTTTGGCTGTGCTGGAATGCCCCTAACTTTGGTGGCCCTGCAGGCCAGAGCCAACCTCCTGTCTGCACTGGGCAGAGGTGTAGGGGGCACTCCATCCCCGACTGGTTAACTGCTAACATCCCTGTTAGGGTGGAACTTTTCTCTCCTTATACATGATTATTGTTTTGCCAACTTTCCACCAAGTGTGGTTAAAAACTAAGATGTGAACTTCTGTTTCATTATTTGGTTGTTCTTTACACAAACATAAATGTTGAAATATGTACTGCTGTGGAGATAGGGTATAACTTGGCATAGACTAGAATAGAGTTTAGACTAGAAACAGCCTTTGGTTTATTTTTGGCTAGTTTGTCCTTAAATTGTGTGTTTGAGGTTTTCATCTGAGAGAAGCTTACAAATCTTAAGGAATATGTATACCTTAATCATTGAATATGTACAGCAACAGATTATATTAAGCTTATTTTGGCCCTAAAATAGTTATCTCACTGTAAACTTAATTAGAAATGTTTAGGCAAAGTTCTGTTACATTATATTAAAATGTAAAAAACGCTGAAATTTTAGACAGAGGGACAAATTAGAGGAAATCCTGCGTGGATTAACACCTCGTAAGAACGATATTGGCGATGCAATGGTTTTCTGTCTTAATAATGCTGAAGCTGCTGAAGAAATAGTCGACTGCATTACTGAGTCATTGTCCATTCTGAAGACTCCTCTGCCTAAAAAGGTATAAAGAATTTCTTTAATGATACTATGTGTAATTTGGGGGCCTTTCTCAATAAGGCATGCATGCATTTACGAATATTGTTCCCTTGTTCACGATGATACCGAGTTTCTGTATCAAAAGCAGAGTTTGAAGTTGGTTTTGCATTCTTCTGGGGTGTGCCATATTGCTGGAGCAAATTTTTAATTCTTTCTCCACCTACTATTTTTCCATTTGAAACTTTTCACGTTTTCCATTCCTTTCAAATTATACTTGTGTATGGGTGGGGGAGGTGTTGCCTTTTCACTTCCTGAGTAGAATATGTAAGTTTTCATACATATGTAAAACAAGTCAGAATCCTAATCTTTACCTGATAAGGTTATACAACTAATGTGTGTACTGAAGTTCTGATGACTGGAAATGGATAAAAATATACAAGAGAATAACTGGCATCAGCCTAGTTTAATTTAAAATACCCCAAAGTCTCTTAATTTGCATGTCTTTTATTTATCCCAAAATATCACAATACTATCACAGCAAATTTAAATTATTAAAAGTTGGTTTTAATTTGGATGCTTTTTTATCTTAGATAGCAAGATTATATCTGGTGTCGGATGTGTTATATAACTCTTCAGCTAAAGTTGCCAATGCTTCATACTATAGAAAATTGTAAGTATAATTTTTTTGAAATTATTTACAGAAATAAAGGAATGTAATCATAGCTTTAAAGTACATCTGTCTAGTTTTTCCATCTGGATTGAAAGGGTAGAGAAACATTGTATTGTAAGTAGGAAAGGATAAACCTTCCTCATTTTATTGGTGTGGATATCATTGTATCTCTCTGTCATAGTATATAGCATGATTTAAAATGTGATAGGTGTCTCCTTTTTGTCCGTCCCCCTCTTGGGACTATATCTTCATCTATGCACATTGCTTTCATTGGCTTGAATTTTAGAAATGACCTGGCGTAGCTCCAGTACCCGATTTACAACGATCAGGCCAATGCCTAAAACAAGAATTTTCACTTTTTTGCCCCCTTCCCACCACAGTTTTCCTTACCTGGCTTCTTAGTTTTCATCTTACTCTTGTAACTTTTTTGTAGCCTAATTCATGTCAGTGGATCAAAGAGCAGCAGGGATTAGATTGATAGGAACACGTACTCCTTTGTGACATAGTTTATTACATCAGTTTCTTATTTTGTGCTCAGTTATATTGAATTTACTTCCAAACATACTGAACTTTGAGTGAAAACGACAACTTAAAATCAAATTCATTTTAAAAATATGAGTTAAGTGTTTTGGACACATCTGTCCCGAAGTTTTACGTTTCTTCTTTCATGAGTTGCTGTGTAAAAGTCCACACAAACTGGAGAAGTATATTGTACAAGGAAATCAAGAAACTGAGTGCGTAAGAAATTTTGTTGAACACGCACAAAGAATACAAATGCAGGAATATAGAAATGTGTTTTTCCTCTAGTCTGTTGTTTTGCCATTAGCTCCGCTCCGCCCGCCCCTTCTGCAATTAGTTATGCAGGTGGCCCCTCATGCAAGTGTGGAACCCCATTATAGAAATGGGGCTGTTGCAGTTACTCGTAACAGTGTTGTGAGTAAATCTTCCAGATAGAAGTCTTTTTCCTCTGAAATCTGGATGGTAGGTAGAGCACAAAATCTCACTCTCAAAATTTTCCAAGCACTGTGTGAGGCACAATGTAGAACTCAAGACTAGGGACAAGGAATGTCTTTATGCTCTTTTGCTTCTTGGTTACTCTGGAGCTTTGTTAAAGCTATAGTAGCCGCAAGTTTGCTTTGGTACAGCACTGTTTGGACTCTCCAAAACATTGCAGTTGTCCACTTAGTATGCCCCCATGTCAGGCTTTGGCTAGTCCTAAATGTCAGTCTTAGAATATTCAACTCCAGCTAAGACAATTGTGTAGCTAGAATCAATGCATCAAAGATAAATCTATCTGGTCGTCCCCAAAGGGAGATTGATGGAGAAACTCTCTTGTCAACCTGTAGCCAGGCTAACACAACCTCACTTATTCATCGTGAAAATGAGGAGTATCAGGGCCAGCTGTCGAGCCCTGATGGTTTGATTTAGCTCGTCTCAACTAGGCGCACACAATTGAACCCCGGAAGTGTGACTGTGTATAAGTCGATCTCCCAGTAAGTATAGATGTACTGCTTGTAAAAGAGGCTTATGTCCATCTTTCATGGCCCTTCATAGAGGGACTCTTTTTGGCCTGGAAAGTGCTTTTATGCCACTTCACCCATACTACAGTGTAAACAGTTGGAAGCACTAATGAGTATCTCCCCTTATAATTCCATCATTCACTGAAACAAATTTCACATATGGCAACTGTACTTGGTTTATAAATAAATTCATGGCTGCAAATCCTGATGATGAAACCAAAATATTTGAAAGGAATAAGTTTCAGGTGCGTGCGTTATGAACTAAACTACAATCATCATTATGCTGTTTAACTTAAGAAATGTGTTTTAATTCCAGTTTTGAAACAAAATTATGTCAGATATATTCTGATCTCAATGCTACCTACCGTACAATACAGGGCCATTTACAGTCTGAAAATTTCAAGGTATGTGCATTATTGTTAATATGACATTATTGAGAATGTGAATTAAATAACAGTATTATTCTGCCCAAGAGGATGTGTTTATAACAAAAGCTGATAAATCCACAAATTTCCAAATTCAGGATTGTATGATTTGAAACTGGAGTTCCACTTTTCTCTCCTGTCACAGCTGTGATAGCCTGCAATTTTTGTTCAAACTGTGTTCTTATACAAATGTTAAGTTTAAAATGCTTAAGGGGGAAAAAATATTTTCTCTTAGTGTTTTGCCTGAGGGTAGAGCTTAGCGTAAGTGAAGAAAATACAACTAATATATTTAATATATACTTACGGAACTGGGGAAGAAATGTGGTGTTTGAGAATGGATTTGTTTTGGTATGATCACATCAGTTTTATATCAGTTCATGTACATTTCAATGTAAGAAATCTTAGTGTGGTAAGAAGTTACTGGGCACAGAATACAGTTTTATCCTCAAGCTATTTATTAGATTTCATAAATGCTTAACCTAGAATGGTCACTTTCTATTTTCAGCCTCTGTTTGCTTTCTGTACATACAAATTACACATAAAGTATTTGTTTTACTGTAGAAAATTGATTTACAACATGCATTTGAAATATAAACTTAATTGTTTTATAGTGCTGCACTATAAACTGCTGATAATTTTTAAAATACCTCCTATTACAAAGTGTTAGCATTTTTCTGTTTTTAGCAACGGGTAATGACATGCTTCAGAGCATGGGAAGACTGGGCAATTTATCCAGAACCTTTTTTGATCAAACTGCAGAATATTTTTCTGGGTCTTGTAAATATTATAGAAGAAAAAGAAACAGAGGTAAGTGCTTGAATTAACTAAAACTGAACCTTGATAATGATGCAAATGTGGCGGAAGCAACCAAAAAACTCGCAAGGTTTTTTTGGCATCCCTGATTGAATGGGTGTTGCTGCTGTTTATGATAGGTTTGAAATTTATGGATTTTTGATAAACTTGAGGAGGCTATTGGATGCTCAGGTGCATCTAAGAGAATTTCTTTTCATTTGAGTCTTGGAAGATAGATGTAACAGTTTCTTTCAGATACGGATGTTGCTACCATAATTCATGCCCTTGTCACTTTCAGACTCGATTACTGTAATGCAGTATATCATGGGGTTATATCCTGAGACTGTTTGGAAACTGAAGCCAATGCAGAATGTGACAGGCTATTTACTTTGTACACTAAGTGCCTTGTAGAGCTGACTAGTGAATTTCCAGGTGGAATTTAAGGCATTGGCATTCCTCTTTTAAAGTTTTCTCTTCCTCTGCCATAGTATCACACTTAGCATTAGTAGAGCTACTCGAGCTGGAACTATGTTTAAATGAGGGAACTGTTGATATGTCATTGCCCAGGGTGGTCATTGCAGTTTGCTTACCCCAGCCTTGGCAAGTCAGAGTCAGGAATTGCTTCTTTTATTTCCCCCCAGGAGAGGAAGTCTGAAGAATGCTTAGGTGACATGCCTGAACATGTAGTTAAAATGGGCTGCACTGTACAGTCCTTCCTAGTTGTTAGACCACCCAGAGCATGGGATGTGTGCTGACTGACATTTTTAGAATTAAATATGTATCCTAAGTGAGGAATATCAAATCACTAATGGCTAGTAAACAAACAAAGGTTAATAAGTCTTTGTATTACAGCACTGTTAAAGTATGGTATACAAGAGACGTTAAGTGCAATATGAATGCAAAGTAGAGTTCTTACAGTATTGTGAATGCTAACAATAGAGCCAAGAAAACATATGAGCCTTATGGAGAGTGCTCATACCTAACATGAGAAAACATTCTGTAGGTGTGATTATGTGAATATTGCTTTGTGTTGCTACCAAGGAAAGAGCTTATTTGCCAGTTGTTCAGTTTAAAGTCTTTCAGGAAATTTTTCACATGTCCTGACGTCAGGTGCGCAGCTGTGTCCTTCAGTGAATTAATTGTTGTCTCATTTGAGCCAAAGCTTTATGTTATGTGTGTTCATCATCCTTTCTTTTGCATATGGATATTCCAGAACTATAAGTAAGCTTCCTGATTACCAGACTTGTATGAGATAATTTAGCCACTTCTGTTGAAATTACAGAGTAGTTATACTTAAAAAGGAGCAGATATCAATTTAGATTAATGCACTAATGTGTGTGCTACCAGAACACTTCGTTGTTTTCTAGTTAAAATGGGTTTTAGCTTTAAAAAAATCCAATGAGTAGAGGTTACCTAAAATTAATTAGAGAAATTGAAAAGTAAACAATTTAGATCACATTCTGAGCAGCCTCTAGCTGAAGGAACTTAAGTATTTACCATAAATACATTTGCATTCAGGAAGTTCCAGATGATCTTGATGGAGCTCCCATTGAGGAAGAGCTTGATGGTGCACCACTGGAAGATGTTGATGGAATTCCTATTGATGCCGCGCCAATAGATGATCTTGATGGAGTCCCTATTAAATCTCTTGATGATGATCTTGATGGTGTACCTTGTAAGTTCAACTTGTGATTTGGAATTTTAGGTTTCCTAATATAATGTTCTTAATGCTTATCTTGGAACTTGACTTGAAAAAGTTAGTGGCCTGATGTCTCCTTGGTAAACTTGAATTTCAAAATGAGAGAGAGAGAGAGAGAGAAGCGCATATTATCTATCATGGTGGAGTCCCAGTCTTGATCCTTTTGGGTGATGAGACAAGCCACACAAATGTTTTGTTGTCCTGCAGATGCCTTCATAATATTCAGAGTTTAAGATCTACTGAGAGAACTTCAGACAATGATTTTAATATTTTTTTCTCAACAGTGGATACTTCTGAAGACTCTAAAAAGAATGAGCCCATATTCAAAGTTGCCCCTTCAAAATGGGAAGCAGTGGATGAATCAGAACTGGAAGCTCAGGGTTAGTTTACAAAAAGAAAAAAATATTTAAAACTGAGACTCTCTTGTAAGAAAATTGGAAGCTTGAGTTCTACTTTATTGTCATTTGGCTGGTTTGCATGAACATGCAAGTAGGCTATCTAAAGCTATTCATGCAGTTTAAATACTCTGTTTCAGTAATTTTTCTTCTGTTACAATTTTCTATGAAGTAAATTGAACTTTGATCTACATCTATTTTTCATACTTTAGTAGCATGTCAACTTTTAAAAATTTTTCCAGTGTGTAACAAATGTTGGAAAGCATCTAGTGACATGCTACAGATTACTTACTTCCAAATGTTCATTCTACGGATAATTTTTTTTTAAGAACACCAAGTTCCATTTTAAAAAGTAATGAAAATGGGCCTCAAAGTCCCACTGATTGTTATTGAGGCTGTATCTATGCTACGCTATGAGATAAAATCAAATTTAATTGAGTTAGCTCAAATTTACCATGTGACTGTCTTCACTGAAAAGATTGTTAGCTTGATTTTGGGTGCACTGATTTTGAGATTACAAAATCGCAATTAGCTGATGGGTATAGCATCAAGCTCGAATTCAGAAGTTGAATTAAATGCAAGTGTGGAAGCGCCACATCTTGATAGCAAATTTATTACCCTCCAGAGGTGTCCTGTGTGTAATCCATAATGCCCCCCTCCATGCTCTGCACTGCCTGCTGATCTCCAGTAACAGGAAGAGCTTGAATTTCCAAGCGGGAGCAGCTAGCCTTTAGCTGTGGGCTCATGTTAGTTTATGACATCCTGTGAAATGGCTTCTTTCTTTCCATGGTGTTAGCAGTGTGAGCACATCTGCCTGTTCAGTAGCCCCTTCAGGGAGTTCGCAACTGTCGGTACACTTGCTATTTTTTTCTGTGTGGCCCGCCACCAGCCCCTGCCCCACTGCACCACATATCGTCAAGGCTGTGCTGGGGTTTGTGCTTGCGTAACAGACCAAGAAACTTCTTCTCAGTGGTTAACGTTTGTGTGTGAACACTGCCCCCCCCACCCACACACACACAGGCGCCATTGCTCACTGGTCTTGACATCATCTTCCCCCATTGCATTTTCATCATTTCATTCTGGGTCTTTCTTGCGCTCAGCCACATCACATGGGTAGCCCCCAACCCAAGGTGTGCCTGTGGTTCGGTGCTGACAGTGCTGCCGGTTACACGGGAAAGAGATGGCTTTGCTGCCGCCATGGGGAAGTCTCCCCAGGGGGTAAAGATATTGCAGGGGGAGCTTTGCTTATGCTGCCATGGGGAAGTCTACTCCGGGGTTAAGATAATGGGGACTTTGCTACCGCCATGGGCTGCTGCTGCCAAGGGTGGAGGACTACTTCAACTGGTCATCCAGTGACACTCCCCTCCTGCCCAATACCTGGGCCTGCTGCTGCCGCTGGAGAAAAGTCTCCCCCTAGCAGCTAAGGGTCTTGCTGCCACCATGGGGAAGGATCAGCTCAACTGGGTCATCCAGCGACACCCCTGCTCTTGGCCCATAGCTAGGCTTGGTGTGCTGCTGCTGGGGAAAAATTTACCCCTGTGGCTAGGGAGCTTACTGCCAACGGGGGAGGAGCATTTCAACTGGTCATCCAGTGACACTCCCTCTCCGTTGGCCCATACCTGGGATTGCTACTGCTGGGGGAAAACCAACTGTTTTTTTTTTTTTTTCCTGCACAGTCTGGGACCCTTCATTAGGGCTCCCCACACGCTATGTTGGTGGTGTGAAGAAACCAAAAATTCTTTCTTTGTACATTCTTACCAATGTAAGAAACATTTTGGGCCCCTGCATTTTTTTCAGGGATCACATTTTGGCAATAATTGTAGGTGGGATGGATGGCCTATTGAGAATAGTCTCTCCACCCGTGTTGGTAATGTAATGTGTGGGGAAACCAAAAATTCTTCCTTCTGATTTTGAGTGTCTTCTGCACTGTTTCCAGGGATCAACATATTTTCAGTGATTGGGAGGGGAATGATGATGTCAAGACGAGCATACCCAGAATGCTACGGAGATGAGAACTGTGGCATTGCTTCCCACAATGCACTGCTGGAACAGTCTATGTTAGCAATGACTCAACTTTGTGGGGAGCACAGTGTGAAGTGAGGATAGTCAAAATTGAACTTATAAATTTCAGAATAAGAAAATTGATATAAATAAATTTGAATTTATCTCATAGTGTAAGCAGCCTGAGATTTAGTCTAAGTTACCTGTATCACTTCCGTGAATGGGATGTTGGCTTCTAAAAGTTAATCTGGTGCTTTTGAAAATTTTACCACGTCCTTCATGTTGTCATTAAATAATAAATCAAAAATTTACTCTACTCAAGTGCAGCTTTTAGTAAACATGGAATTGATTTCCTTGAAAAGGGGATAGTTGTAGCAAACACTGGTTGCTACACAGTTGTACATTTTGCATTTTATAATATTTACGTACAGCTCAATTGTCAGTAATTTTGTTTATTTTTAGAATTTTCTTTCTTTTTGTTTAGCTGTTACAACTTCTAAATGGGAGCTTTTTGACCAGCATGAAGAATCAGAAGAGGAAGAAAATCAAAAGTAAGTCTCTAGATGTTTTTAGTTTACCTGTGTGGGTTTCTTTGTGAAAGGCAGAAGGTGCTTTATTGAAGTCTGTGGGAAACTTGACTTTATTTGACTTTAATTTGGCCAGGATTTTCCCACAAGCAGATGTAACAAATGCTCTTTGATTTAAGATTTTCCTACTGTATTTGCATATGTAGTTCATATGTAGTTCATTAGGTTGCAGCATCCCACGTAATCATTGAATGTGACTGGCAAAGTTAATAGCATATTGACTTTAATGTACAGATCCATTCTGAGTTTGGACTTTGGTAGCAGGGAATAATCATCTTTATTCAACAAAAACTGTATGGAAAAATTTGTTTATGTAAATAGTTGTTTTCTTTCCAGATTGCTTTGAAAGCAATGTTTGGTATCATATAACTTGACGAAAATGCTTATATACGTTCTAATTGTAACAGAGAGCCCCCAAAACAGTCTAAAATTAAATAATTTTACCCATTCTGCTCATCTTATGCCAGAGGTCCCCAACCTGTGGGGAATGGCTGGGACCAAAGTCAGCTCTTGTAAGGGGAGGGGGGCAGAGAAGGGAGCACCATCCCATTCTGCTGCTGGCCTGGCTGCTGGCCCTGCACCTGGAGTCCTAGCTGTTTGCTCCAGCCTTGGTCCTGTATCCTTGCCTGCACTCAGTCATCCCAGAGTTGCAGCCTCTCTTTATTCTGGCTTGGAGGTGGGGTGGAGTAAGTCGGGGGAGCAAGGTAAAAGGTTTTGAGGACAGACTTATTTATGGTATCTAACAAAACAAACAGTCATGTAGCACTTTAAAGACTAACAGAATGATTTATTAGGCGATGAGCTTTCGTGAGACAGACCTATGTCTTCAGATCTGAAGACATAGGTCTGTCCCACGAAAGCTCATCGCCTAATAAATCATTGTTAGTCTTTAAAGTGCTACATGACTGTTTGTTTTGTCAGAATATAGTCTAACACAGCTACCTCTCTATTATTTATGCCATGTCTTTTTTAGGCCCTTAAAAGCTTTTTTTATCCAGCATGTTGGCAGAATGGTGTGGTCAAATAGGTGGAAAAATTGTGGTTAACTATGGGTATGGCTGTGGGAAGGGGAGCAGGATGGGGAATTTGAGTGTGGGATGGGTTTTGGATGCCAGATCTGGGGGGTGCTCACCTTAGGTGGCTTCCCAAAGCAGCAACCTGTCCTTGCTGCTGGCAGAGGCATGGCTAGGTCACTCTCTGTCCTGCTCCTGCCCTGCCCTGAGCACTGGCCCCACAGTTCCCATTGGTCAGGAAATGTGATCAGCAAAGCATCGGGGGCAGTGACTGTGGGTAGAGGCAGTGCACAGAGCTACCTGGTCACATCTCTGCAGAGGAACTGAGGAGTATGTCACAGCTGTGGGAAGCTGCTGGAGGTGGGTGCCACCTGGATCCAGCACCCCTGTCTCACACCCTCTCCTGAACTGTGAATCCTTCATGGCAGTTCTGCCAAGGAGTAGCAGGGATATATTGCTGCTTCAGGGAGACAGTTGGAGCTGGCACGGAGCCCGCTGGCCCTGCCTGTCAGCTGGAGTGTATGAAGATTAGAAATGCTGGTTTATAGAGCTTTTTGGTTGGTACAGGCCCAAGGAATACAGCTTTTACTCTGTGTATGTGTGTGTAAAGCCACAACTTTCTCTAGTATCTCAACCAATTGAATCAGCAAAGTACTAAATCCTTACCCTTTAGCCAGTGTAAGCTGTGTTGTTGTTCATTCTAACTCTAGTACGTTCATCTTTCCGGAACTCTTATTTTAATCTCTCCCAGAGTATCTAGTGAGTTTGCTTCTATGTTACATGTGAAGGAATAGAATTATTAGAGGATATTTCAGTAAGTCATGTATGCACTCACAAGGTGTACTCCACCTTTGTCCAGTGCTTTCCTTACTCCTTTTTAAGGTTTTGGACAAAGTAACGGGTGTTAAAATTTATGGACAATTTTATAATTAAGGATAGGAATTTGTCACAGATTGTGACTTTCTAGGAACTCAGTGATTACATCTGGGACAGGCTGGAGCCTCAGCTAGTTCTGGGGCTGCTGAAACAGTGATTCTTCTTCGAGTGGTCCCCATGGGTGCTCCACAATAGGTGTCGGGCTTGCCTGGCGCTGCAGATCGGAATTCTTCTAGCAGTTTCTATTGGATCGCGCATGCGCTGACGCGCGCCGCTCCCTTGCGTGCCCCCGGCCATGTGTGTGATCCGGTGCCCGCCAGTTCCTTCTCAACCACCATTGGCTGCAGACAGAATCCGCTCAGGCTAAAGCCAGAGACAGATAAGAGAGTTGTTTTTACGTGTAGTTTGTTTTGTCAATATCAAAAAAAAAAAAAAAAAAAAAAAAAAAAAAAGAGAGAGAGAGAAAGAAAGAGAATATTAGCTAGCAGAAAGAAGAGGAACGAAGGAGAGAGGGGTGGACAAGAAGGCTAGTTAACCCTTCCGCTGCCCTGCAGGCCGGTGATTGTTATTTTGGGTTAGAAAGCACTGATTAGTGGCTAAGTACCCTATTAACAGTAAAGACTCACCGCGATGGCCTCCTCGGGGTTTAAGAAGTATGAGTTCTGGCGTGAAGCTATGCCGGCCTCCGATGGGCATAGTGAATGCATTCGCTGCCTGGGAGAGTCGCACGTTACCCAGAAGTGTTCCCACTGCGCTAAGCTTACAGCCAGGGCCAGGGAAGACAGAGAGATGAGGCTCAAAATGATCTTGTTTGATAAGGCTCTCCAGCCGGAACCGCTGGAGAAACCTCATGCAGAAGGGCCCTCTGGGTTGCATAAAAGGAAGGCAGCCTCTTTGACCCCCTCGGTGCAGAAGAGGAGGAAACTCTCCCCGGCTCGATCCTTGCCGGCGGGCCCAGTGGGCAGGACGAGCGGAACGCAGAGCCCCCCGCCGCGAGCTCATGAAAGCAGCAGCGCATGTGGCAGAGGCTGAGCCTCTGATTCCACAACAGACGGCACGCAAGGTGCCGCAATTGGCGGCGCCGATGGTGCAGGGGCACCCAGCACGGAGCCTACCGTTGCCGGAGGAAGCTGCCCGCGCGGCACCGCAGCTGACTGTGCCGAGCGCGGTGCCAAGATCCCCGGCACAGGAAGGGGCGGTGCCCACCCCACAGGGGAGGGGCAAGGCAAAAACAAAAACTCGGCACCTGAGTCCATCTCCAGGCAGGGCTGCACTGCCCTTATCACCTAGGTCCCCGCTCCCCCCCGAGATACACACGCCACACCGACGGGCTGTAACTCCACTGGCTTATCTAGGACCTCCCTCTCCATTCCTCCAACCAATTTCTCCATGGCTTGGGCACCTTCACCATTTTTGGGCACGGATACCCTTGAGTACTATCACAAACCAGCTTCACCACTATCTATGTCGTTGCGGAGGTCCCGCTCTCCCAGACATCATGGGTACATTCCCCGATCGTGGTCCAGGTCTCCATCACCGGGCCCTTGCCCATGCTGCTATGATCGTCCTCATCATGCAGAACACACACACCGCAGGTCTAGATCCAGGGACAGGTCCTCCCCTGCTTCTCATCAATACCCCCGTGTACACTCTCGCTCTGGGACGGGAACACAGTTGTCTCGGGGAGTTAGGTCCAGAATCCCGAGACTTTCCTTCACAATCCTCCAGGGAGCAAGTATATCATCGACCTCGGGAGTCAGATGATTTGAGGGAGGTTTACCCCAGTGGTTCCTCCTCATCCTCCCCAGATGAGGCCATGGCCCCCAGGGATTTCTCCCCCCCCCCCCCCCCCGGATGACCTTAAACAATTCCAGGAGCTGTTCAAAAGAGTAGCTTTCATGCAGGACATTCAAATAGCAGAGGTGCAGGAGAAGCATCATAAACTCCTGAAAAATTTGAGACCCCCGGCTTCATCTAAAATCGCTATCCCCCTGGACGAAGCCATTATGGAGTCAGCCACTAACATATGGCAGACCCCGGCCTCTATTCTGCCCTCTTGTTCGTAGGCGGATAAGAAGTACTTCGTCCCAGCCAAGGGCATGGAGTTCCTCTTTAGTCACCCGCAACCCAATTCTTTGGTGGTCGAATCATCCCAGCACAGGTCGAAGGCGTCTCAGTACAAATCCGGGGGGGTCAGATAAAGATGCTAAGAAGCTAGAGCTGTTTGGCAGGAAGGTATATTCCTCCTCTACCCTATTATTGAGAGTGGCAAATTACGCGGCACATCTATCAAACCACAACTTTGACAATTACTCCAGGCTTACTCTCCTCATGGATTCGCTCCCGGAAAACAAGAGGCCGGTGTTAAAGGCGATTGTTCAAGAGGGCTATGCAGCGTCGCGGACGGGAGCCCAGATTGCCCTGGACATGGCGGACACAGTGGCACGTTCAACAGCTGCAGCAGTGGTAATGCGTAGGGAATCCTGGCTCCAGATGTCTGATGTCCCCAGGGACCTGCAGGCGAAGATCGTGGATCTTCCCTTTGATAAACAAAAGCTGTTTGTGGGTCCTCCACTCCAGCAAAGACTCGAGGGCCACACTTAGAACCTTGGGTATTTATGCTCCCCCATACAAGAAGAAGAAATTTTATCCTCAGCAAAGACGCTATGCTTACCAACCGCAGCGTGCTCAATATCAGCGAGGCTACGACCAAGGGCACCATCAACAGCAGCAGCAATACAGGACTCCCAGGCGACGTTCTCAACAAAGCCGTACACCCTCGGGGCAGGCCCAGAGACAACAAGTTTGACGGGTATGTCGGGGGCTGCACTATCAACACCATCGCTCAATGCCACTCTCATCTCATGTTCCATCATCGCCTCAAACCATTCCACTCCCAATGGCAAAAGATCACCACAGACAGATGGGTGCTAGAGATTATAGCCACAGGTTACACGATCCCTTTCCAGTCACTTCCACTGACGAAGCCTCCCACCAGGCCTCATCTCAGGGACGCGGCCCACGAGGCGAGGCTCAAGCAGGAGGTGGATCGCCTTCTGTTCATAGGGGCGGTGGAAAGAGTGCTGGAGCAATTCCAGAGGAAAGGTTTTTATTCACGCTACTTCCTAACAGAGAAGAAAACAGGAGGCTGGAGGCCGATCTTGGATCTACGGGACCTCAACCGTTGCTTGCGCAAGCAACGCTTTCGGATGATCACAGTTGCCTCCATACTTACGGCACTGGACGATGGAGACTGGTTTGCAGCCCTCGACTTACAAGACGCTTACTTTCATATAACGATCCACCCAGCACACAGATGCTTCCTCCGCTTCACGGTCGGCAGGGAACATTTCCAGTACAGGGTTCTTCCGTTCGGCCTATCCTCGGCTCCCAGAGTCTTTACCAAAACCCTGGCAGTGGTATCAGCCTACCTGCACATACAGGAGGTGTTTATTTTCCCATATCTGGATGACTGTCTGCTGAAAGGGGTCTCAAAGGTAGAGGTCTTACGCATGATACGTGTCACCGCGGACACGTTTACTTCGCTGGGCCTAGTTATCAACCTCGCAAAGTCAAAGACCGAACCCGCACAAGATATAGAGTTCATAGGGGCACGCATAAACTCTATCACAGCAAGAGTATACCTGCCTGATGCCCGCTTCCACGCCATCAGTTCACTGGTGCAAGTCATGACATACAGCCCCACGGTGCCGGTCCTAACGTGCCTGCAGCTGTTGGGGCACATGGCGGCAGCAACGTTTGTGGTACAGAATGCCAGGTTACACATGCGAAGCCTGCAGGATTGGCTGGTGAGTGTTTACAAACCGGCATCCCACACTGTCCACAAGGTAGTGTCGCCCACGACAGAGGTGCGCAGATCCCTAGCGTGGTGGGAAAATCCCAAGAATCTGCTAGTGGGGGTGCCTTTTCACCAACCACAAATTTCTATCTTTCTTACTACCGACGCCTCCCACATAGGATGGGGAGCGCACATTGGCAGCAAGGTGACGCAAGGGCTATGGTCCACTGCGGAACAGACACTGCACATAAACATACTGGAGCTCAGAGCAGTGTTCAACGCGTGCAGACATTTTCGAGATTACCTGCATGGCAAAGTAGTTGGGATCAATACCGACAATACCTCCACTATGTTCTACATCAATCAACAAGGAGGGGCATGATACCGTGCGTTATGTGTGGAAGCAGTCCGATTGTGGAACTGGTGCATCGCCAACAATATAACAGTGAAAGCCTCGTACTTGCCAGGCACTCACAATGTGAAGGCAGATCAGCTGAGCAGACATTTCGCACTCACGCAGGGATGGCAGATCTGCTCCGACCTGCTATGACGCATATTTCGTACATGGGGGTTTCCCCAAGTCGATTTGTTTGCCACCCAGTGCGACAAGAAGTGCCCCCAGTACTGCTTCAGAGCAGGAATAGGGTGGGGGTCCCTGGGGGGACGCATTCATGATTTCATGGAAGGGCCCTCTACTCTCCGCGTTTCCCCCCACAACGCTTATCCACAAGGTTCTGCAGAAAGCCAGAAGGGAGAGAGAGTTCGCATGATACTCATAGTCCCAACTTGGGACTGGCAACAATGGTTTCCCTTGCTTCTGCGCATGTCGGATCGTCCACCACTTCCCCTACTGGTGGCGCCGGACTTACTCACGCAGGCTCAGGGGTCCATAGTGCACCTGCACCCTCAGGGTCTGCACCTACAAGCATGGTTAATCCATGGCTCAGTGCCTTAGAGAGCACATGTACGGAAGGAGTACAACAAGTCCTGGAGTGTAGCCGAAGGACCTCCACCAGGAGGACTTATAAACAGAAATGGACTCAATTTACAGCCTGGTGTTCCACCAAGCAGTTAGCTCCCCTTGACGTTCCTATAACCGTAATACCAGAATACCTATTGGACCTCAAACGAGACGGGCTTTCTCTATCCTCGCTGAAGGTCCACCTTGCTGCTCTATCAGCTTTTCGGCATACAGAGGAAGGGCCCACTGTATTCGCCCACCCTATCGTCACAAGGTTCTTGAAGGGGCTGGTAAACCTTTACCCCCCTCAAAAACCGCTTCTGCCGTCGTGGAGTTTGGACTTGGTGCTCAGCACGCTATCGGGACCACCCTTCGAACCATTAGCCACGGTACCCCTCCGACTCCTTACGATGAAAACAACCTTCCTCCTTGTGATTACGTCAGCCCGCAGGGTGAGCGAGCTTACGGCAGTGATGGCAACGCCGCCCTGCACAGTATTCTCAAAGGAGGCGGTAACCCTATGGTTACACCCAGCCTTCGTTCCAAAAGTTTCTTCGGAGTTCCATCTTAACAAACCAATAGTTTTACCATCGTTTTACCCGAAGCCTCACAGCTCCAGCAAGGAGGCGCGCCTACATCTCCTAGAGATGAGAAGGGCGTTGGCCTTCTACATAGACAGAACTAAGTTCTTCCGGAAAATGGACAGGCTTCTAGTGTCTCTCGCTCCCAGGTCAAAAGGGGAAGGCCTCTCTTCACAGAGAATTTCAAAGCACATCGTGTCCTGTATAAAAATGTGCTACGAGCTTCGAAAGACCCCTTTGCTGGCCCCGCCTAGGGCTCACTCCACCAGGGCGGTGGCGGCGTCAACAGCCTTCTTCGAGGGCATCGCGTTAAGACATCTGTAGAGCGGCGACCTGGTCATCCTACGACACCTTCGCCAAGCATTATGCCCTACATCGGGTATTCGAGGAGGATACCCATCTGTCAACAGCAGTTCTCTAGGGGGCAAGCTGCACATAAACCGATTACCCACCTACTTACTTGGGTTACTGCTGGGTAGTCACCTATTGTGGAGCACCCACGGGGACCACTTGAAGAAGAAAGAGAAGTTACTCACCTGTAGTAACGATGGTTCTTCGAGATGTGTCCCCATGGGTGCTCCACCACCCGCCCATCCTCCCCGCTTCGGAATCTCTGTCTGGTGTTTTTCAGGTGCATCCGAGGTGGTTGGTCAAGGAACTGGCGGGGACCGGATTGCGCACATGGCCGGGGGCGCGCAAGGGAGCGGTGCAGGTCAGCGCATGCGCGATCCAATAGAAACTGCTTGAAGAATTCCGATCTGTGGCATCGGGTGAGCCCGACGCCTATTGTGGAGCACCCACAGAGAGACATCTCTAAGAGTGTGAGTAACTTCTCTTTCATGGCCTATTGGAGCAGCCCCCAGAGTTGGTCAGCCCTTCTGGGATGGAGCAGCCACTGTTGGCTCTTGCCACAAGAGCAGTGGAGGGGCTGAAGCAGCTGAAAACCCTGTTAGCACTTGTTTGTTTTAGTAAAAAGGAAGGTCACATGATTTTTTTGTTGCAAGCCCATGACCTGAGCCTGACTTACTAAAAAAAAGTGACAGAATCTTAGCCTTATTACACAGGGTATAAATTAAAATGTAATCTGTTTAGGATGTTGACAAAAGCCAATTCCCAGACTTTTCACAGTTCTCCTTATTAAACTGATTCACTACAACAGCTATATCTATATTACAAACTTACGCTGATCCAAAGTAGGTTAGCATACGGCCACTACAATTATTAAATCATGTGTGAGTGCACACTGGGCTTGTGTCAGTGGTGTGGGTTGTCACCAAAACCACTTGAATCAAGTGTGGGGGATTGTGGCCACAGTCCTGAAAGCCTTAAATAGTCGCTATAATAGTGTGTGCACTGGCTCTGTGTTGGCCTAATTACGACAACTGACTCTCTACTGCTTGTGGAGGTGATGTTACTAGAATGGGGTAGAGACACTAACAGCAGCAGGAGCCAAATATAAGTGAAGAGACATCCATTTCTTGGTTGACGCACTAATGCTGATGAGGCCAAAGCCTGTGTTCTCTCTGGTAGCGGTTACATATTTGTGTTCACAGTATGTAGCTGTTTCCTTCTTAAAGGGAGAAAGATACTGAACATAAAGTCACTTTTTAATTAAAAACATAAACTAAGTTTGTGTTCACAAGCCATTTCCACTCGCTTTGGGCTTGCTTGGCATCTGTCATCTCAGGTTGTTTTTGATAGATTTTTCTGAGAATAAATTTTTTTTACCCCCCCCCTCCAATCATGAAACCACTTAAGAAGGAGCAGCTGTATATTGTTGGCATGACTGGATGCAGATGATGGCTTGTTAGGTCTTTTCTGCCTCTGTTCTACCTTTGTTCTTTTGGGAAGCTATATTGACTACATATGTTAAAATTCAAATTAAATTTGGAAAGAGGGAGAATATGAACATGTAGATATGAGCAAGGTTTTCTATTTTTATTCTGATTTCATCAGTGATTCTCTAGTGTTCTCAGTTGAAAAGTTCAAAAGAGCTGTTTTCAGGAACTCGTTAAAATAGTATGTGTCCAGTGCTACCTGAGGTTTGGGATGTAAAAGACTCCTATAGGGTTATGTGAACTCATTTAAAGGTCCACTTTTTTATTTTGCATCGCAAGAGCAGGTAGTAGCTTTCCCATGTAGATTTTTTTCGATACTACAAGACCTCATTCACTTTTATAGTTCTTGACCAGTCTCTGGTCTTTTATTCTTCAAGTAGTTTGAGAGCATCAATAGTAATGATTACATCATCTTAAGACTGCATTGTATGTTGAGCACGGCATTCAAGTGGCCAGTTGGGAACACCATTATAGTCTGATTCTGATGTTTGGTCCTAGGACTGAGTCAATGAATTTGACAAAAACCAGAATGCTTTTATTTTTTTATGGAATTAGTTACATTTGAAGAAGCAAACATTGCATCACTTAGCTTGATCTTGTAAATAGTGTTAAGATACCATTTTAGCTTCATAATGATCAGAATAATTATGGGCTGAATTTGTATAAACAGAAAAGGCAGTCCTGTCGCATCTTAAAGACTAACAATATTAGGTGATGAGCTTTCATGGGAAAGACCCACTTCTGCAGATTTGGAGAATAGCACATAATTTTCATAATGTTGTTAGTCTTTAAGATGCTGCAGGCCTGCTTTTTTGTTTTGTTTTGTGAAGGTACAGATTAACAAGGCCACCTCTCTGAATTTGTAGTTTTTGAAAGCTTTGTTAAGATGCAATTAGTGCACAGTGTAAAATAAATGAAACCTAAATGTAAATATTTTCTATAAATAAAGAATTCAGGTAATTCCCTCATGCGCCTGGTAAATGCCTGGCATAATATACCATAACACTGCAAATTTAGGTAATCAGTTGACTTACCTAGAAATCTGCAGAACTACACACCTAAGACTATAAGTAGTTGACATTTTTTTAAGCAAGATTTGTAATGTTCAAACAAATTGTTGCATCAAGCAGATAATTGTATACCAATGCGTTCTGTACTCTTGTCCTTTAAAGTCAGGAAGAAGAAAGTGAAGATGAAGAGGATACTCAGAGTTCTAAATCAGAAGAGCAGCATATGTATTCCAATCCCATCAAAGAAGAAATGCCTGAATCCAAGTCATCAGTCAAGTACTCTGAAATGAGCGAAGAAAAGCGTGCCAAACTCCGAGAGATTGAGGTCAGTGTGTAAAAGTAAACAAAAATAAAATAAAATGTTTTATACCAAAATAACTTTTCAACTGAATAATTTTAGTCCTAAAGTATGAACTTGCCTAAGCTTATTTTATAGAAGGGTTAATGTGCTCAGGAATATCCACCCACAAAAATTCATTAAAGAATGAAGAACAGGGGCATGTGAAGTACAGCCCTGTTCAGTTTTGCTTCTTTTGTGTTCCATCTACACCACCACCTGCCTCAGCTTGCTCCTTGATTTTTCCTTTCCCATTCTCTGGCAAATGGGCATGACTCTTTGGCAACTTAGGACTACCAGGTGCCTTCATGGCTCTGTCTCAAGTTTCCTGCCTCAAAGTTTCTTGTGTTTCCAGTTTTTCTTCCTATTACCACAGATGGGCAAGTGCTAGAGGTTACTACTCTCATTGTTAGGGCCGCAAAGTGAAGCAGAGACCACTTGGGCAAGTGGGCAGTTAAACTGATGGTCTTTGTTTGGCAGGTAGTACTTGCTCCTTCTCTGTTCCACTTCTAAGCAGAGTTGCAAGAATGTCTGCTGACATGGGGAGAACAGATTCTCTCTACTACCCCTTTCTCTCTCATATCCATATGTGGCTAATAGGCTGAAGAGCTAAGTGGGAGCAGAACTAAAGGCCCTTACTCAGCATGGTCTCAATCATCAGTGGGGGTGCAAAATAAAAATACAAGGGTAGTCTTAAAACTGTGCCATTCTCTCCAACCTTTGAGTTTCAAGCTGGGTGACTTGGGCTGTGAAACTTGAAAAATCAAGATCTCTAGTGTATTCTGACACATTAGAAGACTGTTAAGAAGCATTTATTGTAGATTTAATATCTTCTGGTGACAGAACATTTGTTTTGGTTAATATACTGTACGTGAAATTTTAACTGCTTCCTCAACAGTCACCACCAACTCACAATTGTTATATCTTTAGCAGTGGTCTGATTTTCAGGTGGCACAGGCATTTGAAAAAAACTTAAAATGATCTCTCACTGTTCATTCTTGGTGTTAGGCATATTGACATTTCAAGTTCAGACTTCTGGGTCCTCAGAAATCTTTATTTTTATTTTTTTTAAACATTTCAGGAATAATTTTTTGAACTTCCCGTTTCAGACTATAATTGACAGAAAACAACTGAAATTTGCTCCTGAACAGAAATATATCAGGGCATATTTCCATGCTCCTCCTCCAAGAGATCTTTGTAGCCTGACATGAAAATAGTCTTCCCTAAATAAAACAAAATGAAACTGATAGTTCTAAGAAGATATCCAGTAACTTTTCCAAACTTTACTTTTTGGTTACTTCTGTGGATTCTGGAGTCTTTCAAGATATCCCTGGTTTAGTTGGCAAAATTTAAATTTTTGTTTCTGAATGAATCTTCAGGCTGTTGAATTGTTAAGTCAAGTGCTTTAAGAGGCATTCTGTAGCCCCTCTGTTTTAAACAGAACACTTTATTACTGGTGCTAGCCTAGTTCTTGATGTTGGTTCAATGTTACTATTATTCTGTCTTTTGTCATGTTCTTCAAACTACAGTAAGACTCAGAATTTTGAACACGAGTGTTATGGTCTGAGCAGTCAACCACGCACCTCATTTGGAACTAGAAGTACAAAATCATGCAGCAACAGGAAAAAAAATATAGTACTGTGGCAAACATAAATTACTGCTTAAAAACGGTTGGGGGAGGAGGGTACATTTTTAGTTTGCACCGGTAAAGTTTCAAATGTATCATAGTGTTCAGCTGTAAGCTTTTGAAAGAACAGTCAAAGTTTTGAGTGTTAAGAATAGTTCAGACTTGTGAACTACTTGCATTCCTGAGGCGTGTTATAACTCTGAAGTTTTACTGTACTTTTAGTCATGACTGGGTATTTTTTTCCCTCAGTGGGAGAATCTTTAGCGAGAGGGGAAATTTTATGTGAGGATGTCACTCTTAAAGAACTCTGTCACCCACATACTTTTTCTCAGAGTTATTGGGGTACCTTTTTAAAAAGACAGTTGCTCTGTCTTTCTTCAGGATGTTTTTTCAATTTTTTTTTTAAATGATTGGCTTACTTTTTTTGTGGGAGTCTTTGCTTTCTATTCTTGATGAGCACTTAGAGGCCACATCCACATGAGAAGCCTCTGTCAACAGAAGTTACTGTCAGAAGGGATCTACCAGCAAAACGTCTTTCGACAGATCGCATTTACACAAAAAAAAACAGATCAAAAGAGCAATATGCTCTGTCAACAGAGAGCAGCCAGACTGCCTGTCCCTTGTCCCTCTCTCAACAGAACAGCTGACCAGAAGCTCTGCAAGCAGGGCTGCCTGGTGAACCAGGAGGCCCTGTCTCTTGACAGAAGGGCCCCAGAATACCAACACGGCTGTTTTGTCGACAGAACACTGTCAAGAGAGGTGTTATACCTGAACAGGGAGAGGTGTAATGCTGCTGGTGGATGTGCTGAGTTTTGTCGACAAACTGTTGACAAAACACATTTGCCATCCAGAGACTCCGTTCTTTTCCGGCAAAAGCTGCTTGTTTAGACGTGGCCGTAATGAAAGGTGACTTATATCCCAAGACTAGTATAATTGCCTTTCGTAACCCCAAACCATATTTGGCATTCTGCCTGTCTGATACTAGGGAACATAAAATACAGAAGTAAAAAAATGTGATAGTTTGATATAATTTGATGGAAAGTTTTAATGTGCAGTGAAAAAAATGGGAAGTTTCTCTCAGGAAAAATTCCAAAGACTGCCTGGTGACTCATGGTGGAGGTATCATGTTAGTAAGTGTAATATTACTTATAGCATTGCTAGTGAGTGGAATGTCACTGGTATAATGGGCAGTGTATGAAAGAACATATATATCATAAAATAATACTTCTTGAAAGTTGACGTAGTTTACCTGAATATTGAATTATTTTAACAAATCTGAGGAGGAAAGGATGATATTGGGGTATCTGTCAATCACTTGACTTCAGTTAGGTAGAACTTGGGGTTAAATGAAAGGCAATTTTAGGTAGTGTTCCAAGAGAGATTTTAGGGTGTGATGAAATCAAATGAAGGAGAAGAATGGAGTAGAATAACTGGAACCAAATTTATCTTCATACACTTTTTAAATGTATAAGTAGTTTCACGAGACTAAAGTCAACACAATTTCACCACTTTGATTTGATATCCTTTCATATGTGACACTTGCACATTTAATACTGAGAGAACAAAATAAACAAATATTTCATTTCAGCCATGTTTCAGTTTCTGACTATTGTCTGAAACCTATGGATAACAAAATCTGATAAAAATGTGTGGTTATTAATTTTACAGCTTAAGGTGATGAAATTTCAAGATGAGTTGGAGTCTGGAAAAAGACCCAAGAAACCAGGCCAGAGTTTTCAGGAACAGGTTGAACACTACAGAGACAAACTGCTTCAGAGGGTAAGAAATGTTCCTTACATTCACTACTTCTCAGATGTACGGTTACATTAAGGTATTGACAAATACATTTAGTTGACATGCCACTATCCAAGTGCTTTTTCCAGATTGGATATACCTTTTAGTTTGTGTTAGAATATATCTCATGTTACTTTGTCACTCATGATTTGGCTCACTGCCATTCAGATGAGTTGAGAAGAAATTGTTCGAGTTCTATCCATAAATTATTTGGGGGAAAAAACAACACACAGAAAAATAGTGCTGACAAAAGTAGCTTTTGTCCAATGCTGGGCAAGAGAGAGTGGCATTCAGGACTCACGTTACTTGAAACTCCTCTTATTCCCTGACACCTCACTAGCTAGTTTGTTCTCACTAGCTCCAGTTTGGTGCTAACAGCCCAGTATGCATCATTCTCCAACATTACTGCTGTCATTAGTCCTCTGTCATCTAGAACCAAATCAGATGATCATTGGAAAGGGATTATATTTGAGAATTTTCAAGATATGTCTGAAACAGTATGAAAATTGAAGGTTTCAAAGCCATGGCATGTAAATAAATAACACTTAACTTGAGCTTCTCTAGCCTGAATTTTAGTAATGGTGGTTGTCAGAATGTTTTTTTGAGTGGCTTATGGGTGTAAGTGCCAACGTCAGGGCAGATTGCGAGGCAGCCAGGCACAGCCCCGAACAGGCTGAGCTCTCTACTTGGAGCGCACATAGATACTTGACTGAAGCACTATAACAGTCTTAACATGAGAGTTGCTGACTCCCCTGGGACACTTAGTTTGTCTTGCCACTCAGGCAAGATTGTCTTCATGATACAGGGCCACTTACACCAAAAGTCACAATTTTCAGATTACGCCCAGTTCCAGAGGGCCATTCGTTTAACCCCAGGTCTTAGATTGCTTACCAAAATACTTGTATCCAATTCTACAATAAATTGAGTGAAAGGTTTATTAGCTAAGAAAAGTAATGAGTTATTTACAGTGTTAATGCAGGTAAACAGATACTGACACAAGTTGTTCTCAAGTAACAAAAAGGAATAGAAGCTACATTGATGAGCAAGCTCTGTGGGCGTATCTGCGCAGCATGTAGACACCTGCCTTTGGCCTGTGCTCAGACTGCAGGGCTATTTGATAGAATACTTGCTCAGGGTGGAACCTGGACTTTATGACCTTGTGAGGTGGTGGGGTCCCAGAGCTTGGGTTTCTGCCCAAGCCCAGAAAGTCTGCACATCAATTAAACAGCCTAGAAACTGAAGCCCTGTGAACCCAATAGCTGGCTTGGGCTAGCCAAAAGTATCTGATTTCTGTGTGATGTACCTTACATGTCTTTTTAGAGCTAATCCAGGTCAGCCCCTGGGGACTTCTTGTTTATGCTTGCACATCTTAACTTCGGATTTCAAGCAGCATAGAATTATTGTTCATTTTTAGAGGGTTTTATTTCCTTCCCCCAGTGCTCAAACTGATGTGATGAGTCCAGCTGCACATCTCTTTCTTTGAGAGAGAGAGAGAGAGAGAGTGTGTGTGTGTGTGTGGGAGGTGTTGGAAGGCTTGAGGAAGAAAGCAGTCAACAGAGTCTTTTTTTCTTTGTTTCACAATGGTTCATTTGGTTTCAGTAGGCCTTCTTGGTGGGCAGGACCTAACACTATGTGCAAAACTAGCATTTCTACATTAATGTGCCTGCTGTGTTTGATGATTTAGACAGACAGGTTTACAATGCATAAAACATAGGGTACAGATGTTAAATATGTGAGCGTTTCATAAAGACTAAACACATTATTCTAAATCTAATAAACTATTAACACAGGTGAGCTAGGCTGGTTTCCCTCTATGCATTTGTCAGTGAGGCCTTCTTGTGAAGTGATGCCTTTGTCTGCCAGTATCACTGGTATTACAGAAATATTGCTTCTAGCATATTACAGAAAAGCTGGACCTACCCATACAGTTAATTACAAGCTAAATATAGTAATTTTGTGTTGCATGCTTCTCTTTGTTTCGGGAAGTTAGCACACAAATGTAAGGGTGACTAATTTAAAAATAGACTTGCACGTCACCTCTGGGAAAGAGGCCTATCAAAGTTCGGAATGGTGATCTATGGAGGAAATGTACACATCTGTAGAATGGTGGTAGCTCTTAGTGGTTTGAAACCAGTATTGACATTAAAATCATCTTTCTGATTGTCTTCTCTGTAATTGGAGAGAAGTCATATTTATTTTGAATAGCAAGTGTAATTTATGTAGTAAAATGGAATCATTTAAAAAAAATTATATAAAATCATTACGCAGCTAATCTTGTCAGAGGCTCTGTGTGTGTTCTGCAGTGGCGTGGTCTGCATTGGTGTTAATTCTGTCAGTCTGTAAATATAGATTTCTGCATCATTTGCTGGTGCTTTTAAAAATGCTCCTAAAATTATAAATGTGTAAATAAAATGCAAAAAAAGCAATTATAGCTGCAGTTTTTTACAACATCTGCACCGAGTGCAATTTTTCCTGATCTGCTGACTAATTCTTTTAGTTGAGATTGGTGCAGAGTAACCTTGCAGAGTACAAATCAGCCATGTATGAACCACTAAGTGCATTAAAATTTTCTACCTATTTAATTGATGGGTCCCTGCAGTTGTGAGGCTCAGTGCCCAGATTGCTCCCTGCCCCAGGGTCCCTGCGGCTGCAGCGCTGCTGACAGGGCTCCGTGCCCTAGCTGGCTCCCAACCCGCGGGGCTGCTGGGGTTTCCCTGGTCCAGCTGGGGTCTCTGCAGCTGCAAGCTGCTGACAGGGCTGGGTGCTACAGCCTGGCTCCAACCCCCACGCCCCCATGTGCCCTAGGGCTCCCTAGAGCAGGCTGCCAGTGGGGGCTACCTGCCACCAGCACGTCTCTAACTGTGCCAGGCACAGCTGGAGCACTCTGGTTCAGGTGCTCTCTGCTTCAGCAACAGCCATTGTCCTTCTGGGGGTGAGAGTGCTGGAAGAGGGAGTTTCAACCTGTACTTTTTTATTTTTCTGTAACAGTAGATAAATAGTCATAAGAGTTTTATTTTCAAGACAAGGACTGGAATATTTATATAAGTAGAGAGTTACCCAGTAATTCCTGAAAATGAAAATTTAGAACATTGGATATTAGGATGATGATTACATTTTCCTCTTTCTGAAACCTATCAGTAAAAGTAAGTGAAAGATTTGTGAGTTGGTGCAGACGTTTTCTGCCATGCCCCCAGATTTCAAATGTTGATTCTGTCCCTCCAAATTTGGAGCCCAAAAGTAGATAGGCTGGATACCTTTTCTCTGTATCTCAGAACAAATCTTACCTAATCTGAAATTCTCAGTTGTTTTTAATAACTCAGGAAAAAGAGAGAGAGCTGGAAAGAGAACGAGAAAGAGACAAGAAAGACAAGGAAAAATCTGAATCCAGATCAAAAGACAAGAAGGAAAAAGAAGAATGCACACCAACAAGAAAAGAGAGGTGCAGCTTTTATTCTGTCCCAGAACATTGAAACCGTTTGTTTAATAGATCCATAGACAGTATTAGACTCGAAATAAAGTTGCATTTGTAGTTCTTGCCATAAAGGATTTCAGTTATTTAAAATTTAATCTAACTGTAAGAGAGGAAAACACAGGAATCCAAGTTTAACAGATCCTATATTCTTATCCTGCCCAAATTACTCCTCAAGTAACTCTCTAAAGCTTTTGTTTCTGTCAACCGATTGGAAAAGTGGATAATAATAGGACCTCAGTGAAAACAATGCATGTTTTTAGCTCTGATTTTTTTGCACTAAATTAACAGTAGAATAACTTTTTGGTCGGAAAACGGGCATAAATCTAAATTACACAGGAACAGTACATTGCTGTGGTCTAAATATTCTTCACCTCACTATGAAAATATGAACAATTTAAACTGTACAGTCACTTTCAGTCTGCATGCTGGCCCTTTGCTAGTGTGTGTGTTTACCTGGAGTTTTGGCATTACTTCAGTAAAATTAATTGAATTATTTGTAACATGTTGCTTTTGAAGCACTTGTAGCAATATTCTATTTAACTGTTAACTGTCACTGATCTGTAAATAGGGATCAGTCAGTCATAATTTGCGAGGGAGATAAAAAGTTTGATCCAGTACTGACCTCCTTAGAAGCTGTGATTTTAATAAAAATAAAAGCTTAGCACTACATTACTTCATAAAATGAAAGAATAAAACTGCATATTAAATTGGCAAATATATAAAAAAGGGGTAGGGATTTCTTTGTGTAGGGGTGTGTGTGTGTGTGTGTGTGTGTGTGTGTGTGTGTGTATAGGTGTGTAATTTTTTCTTCTGATCTTTTCAAAGGAAAAGACGACACAGTACATCACCCAGTCCATCTCGCAGCAGTGGCAGTAGACGAGCAAAATCCCCATCGCCAAAATCAGAGCGTTCAGAGCGATCTGAAAGATCTCACAAGGAGAGCTCACGATCCAGGTCATCTCATAAAGATTCTCCCAGAGATGTCAGTAAAAAAGCCAAAAGGTAAGCTACGCAGCTCTTCTGGAAATGTGCCGTGAAATGTGCAAGGCAGCAGTTCTGATGTAACATATGATTCAGGGTCTTTCCTTTGCAGAATGCCAAACAATAACAGTATTCTGGATCTGGGATTGACAGCTTCTTTTGCACAATCCACGACATTAATAATGCATTATCTTTGATGTCATGCATGTGTTTTGAGAAATGCAACTTAGGCAAGGATTCTCATTGGTGAGAGTCCTGGGGTAGACACAATTTTGTAGAGGTTTTTTGGAAAACATTTTAGCATTAAAATGCCAAGCACCCATTGTTTGCCTTGTCAACATTGGGGTCCAATGATGGGGATTTACTTCCTAAATACCATGCTCTAAATATGGCCTAAAAGTATCCTCCTGCCTGCTCTCATCAAAATACTGGTATGTAATTTATACTACGTATGAGATCAGATACATTTCTTTTTAAAATTTTGTGTAGTTTGTATTATTCCATTGGCATTCTAAACCTCAAGTTTGCTTTGAAAGTCTAGATTGCTGCACTCATGCATTCTACTGTGGTGAGTTTAGCAATGTTTCAACTTTTATTAGTATTGACTCAGGAGAGAAAAATAAAATTGTTGTGCATTATATTTGTGAGGTTTCTTAGTCAAGCAAAAGCATGTAATCCCCTCCTTGAAGAGAAAGTTAGTATTGTATTAAAGCAGAAAATTGTTCTGGGTTCATACAGTGGTCGTATAGCCTGATGAGGCATGAAATAAATTTAGATTAGATTAGACAAATCATGTACGTTAAGAATGGACCAGATAGTGCAGTAGTATTCACTGTTCATTTATCTGTATGCTGCTGGGTTTGGTCACAACCCATGAACATGTTTGGTTAGAATATTAGATATTTTCCACCACAGCATGGTTTTGCATGATCTCATGCAGTAGAAATGAGCAATGTTGGAATAATGCGAAGGATAAGGTGGATTTGCAGAATCATGTAGGGAGGCAGGACATTATTTGCCTGCCTTTTAGGTGACACTGTTCAGTGCTATTTCTCTCATACTTTGAATGCTGAAACTGAGTCAGTGCACACATCATATGAAATGAGAAACTGAACCTGCAGACTGATATGGCTACATACCCAGTCAGTAATTTCTGTTTACAAATGACAAAAAGAGTAAAACCCCCTTTATCCAAGCCTATATTATCCATCTCTTCATATTAACTGCCAGCACACAAGTACAGGAATAAGGGAAATTAATGCTTTAGCCCTGGGCAGTGGGGCTGGAGCTATCAGTCTGATCTCTGTGTAGCAGGCATGAATCACGTAATTTAGATGGGCCCTATATACTGGAAGAGGGGGAGTGTTCCCCTGAGAATTTTCAATGAAAATACTGAGATGCACAGTTGAAGATAGGTCCCTATACGTTCAGAGTTATGGTGAAAAATGTTCAATACCTGTACAACGTGTTAAAAACAAGTTGGTTTTTTTCTTGTTAGTGAACAAAACATTATTTGCAAGAACTAGAGAGTTGTATATTCTGTTAAGTAGATAAGGGTGGGAGGTATATTTTACTGCTTCTACAGGATCAGCTAGTTTAAAAGTAACACCACATCTTAAATTGCTGTTTGCCTGTTCTCCTAATTATCTGAATTTTTGATTAATTCATCTGCCCAGTTTTCTCATCTATCCCAATTAAATCAGATAAATAGAATTTGGCTGTATTTTATTCTAGAGTAGATGAGAGGAAAAAGATCATATTAGCTACAGAAGAAAGGTGAAGGATTTCCTTTTCAGTATGTCATTAAACTTTATTTTCCAGATCACCATCTGGCTCAAGGACACCCAAAAGATCAAGAAGGTCACGATCCAGGTCTCCTAAAAAGTCAGGGAAAAAATCCAGGTCGCAGTCCCGTTCTCCACACAGATCTCACAAGAAGTCAAAGAAAAGCAAACACTGACAAAATGTTCATATTTTTTAATGATGCTGTCACTTACTGGAAATGCGGTTTTGTTTTTGTGCCTGAACAGTCCGTTTAAAAAAACAAACAAACAAAAAAATCAAACAAAAAGCATTCCTGAATTTTTTGTGAATGCATGTGTATACTCATGAGTAACTGCATCTGTAGACCTGTCATTGTTTTATATTGTACAAAATATCTTCATTGTGACTCTTCCCCCAAATGAAACATTTTTGTGTTTAGAGATTTCATCAGAAATGTGTGTATCTGATCTGCTGGCGGTAGTGATATTTTTGTTTTAGAATGTTGTGACATAGCAAAAATAACACCGTTTCCCCCTTTTTGTAGCTTTGACAATTTGAATTAGATTTCAAATAAAATCTGAACAGAAATTTCAAATGTGGTTTTCTTGCCCCACGTATGACGGATCTTTTAAAGCATGCATAGTTTGTTTGGAAGTACTGTGTATTTCAGACATACTATGTTGTTTAAAGCTTTCTTCAGTGGAGTATATACAACATCAACAGCTGTGGTCCTTTTTTTTGTTAGTTTGAATATCAAAATAAAAGCACCTTTGAATCCTGTTGATGGGTGTGATTTCCCAGTGTGATGCTTAACGTTAGGAGCATTTAGTCTGTTTGGTGCCTTACAGTAGGGCGCACACAAGCTCTGATGCACGAGAGATGTTACCTGTTCTGGTGGTATTTCTCTTTTTTAAGTACAGTGAATTTTAAGTGTAAGGATAATATGTGCAATGAGGCATCCATAAGACAGATCAGTGGTATGCCTTGGGAATGATGAAAGGAAAATAGGCCACAGGTTGAATGATTTTCCTCAAGAAATATAGTTTCGATGTACAGTACATTCATATTTGTTTTTCAAAAACAGATTTTTATTCCAAAAGCAAAGCTTTTACATGTTTGTTGAATTTATTTTCCAATTGTGAAAACTGTTCAAAATAGGTTAGAAGAAATTAATTTTTTTATCAACTCGTTTTTCTATTTAATCATATGTTTGAACCAAACAGCTGTAACTTTTTCTTTATTTTATTTTTTCGCCTGCTTTACTGTGCTCTTTAGGTCTTGGTCTGATTTTAAAACTCTTCAGCTTGGTCTCCAATGCTTAACTTTTTTTACGGGGGGGGGAAAAAATCAGGAAGGTTCAGTGTTAATACTTGGAGGTATGGGTAGATTGTAATAAAAATGTAAAATAAAAAAGGGACCTGGCCTTTTGTGAACTATTTCTGACAACCTCAGCTATGCCCATTGAATCCATTGTGTGCTATTATGCTGGCATACTTGTGGCTTTTAAAGTCTGAACTTCAAAAAAGGAAGAACAATTTGTATGTTTCTAGTCAGCTTAAGATGCCAAAGATGGTACAGGATCTAAAACAACTTTATTAAAACCTTGATATTTAGCCCTTGATTTTTAATCCTTGCTTCCTATTAGTGTGTTAGTAATAATTAAATTGATGTAAATGTGATGGTGAGAGGTTCATTATTGAAGTTTTGTCCTGACAGCCCCTTGGGACCTGAAGGAGACATGCTAGACCCTAAATATGAAGAGAATACATGAGCTGTGAAGACATCCTTGGCATGAGTTCAAAAGATGCATTATTCAACAAGAAGTGAATATACAGTCCTGTATTTGTGTGTTCCATTTTACAGAAACTATTTTAGAAATGTTTAATTCTTACGATATTTTTCTGATCTCTTTGCTTGTAAAACAAGAAAGGCTTAGTACTAAGGATTCAATTATACAGGCCTTGGAATGAAAAATTCTTTTCTTAAAATGATCTAAAATAGCTTCTATTGAAATTCTGTCACTTTCCTTTCAAAATATGTAAGGCCACAAGCAAGTATGATATATTAGTTGAAGAGGATAGGTTAAAAAAATAGCAGAGCACAGTTAATTGAGGTAAATTGCCTTTATTTTGAATCTTTATGGCATGAACATCATGCTAAATCCTATGGTGTGAGGTGTGGATGTTACATTTAGGGGAAGGAAGAATGCCATTGTAATAAAAATGAAAAACCATATATCCAGCTTACTGTACAACAGTTGGGTATTAAAAATTATAATAAAATTACACTCAGTTATTAGGCAAGTTCCAAGTTGAGTAGCTATAGACCTGTAACGGCATGACTAACCACACTACTGTAGTTTATAATAGCTTTCATCAGCATCTTTAATCCATAAATACTGTGTATTGCCATTCCTATCTATATTATTCTATTTGCTCATTTTTTTGATTCAGGAGATAGTTTTTTAATATGCCTTCAAGAGCTATTAAGACTCTCTAGACTTGATACCAATTCCTGTTTTACCCCTGAAAATAATGTCTTTTGATACCATTTGCTCCAATCTCTCCCTTGTACATAATTTTGTTTATAGCTTGCTTTATCTGGCAAAGTGGTGATAGAAAAAATGCAGCATCTTTACACAGGAAATGCTTAACAAAAGCTGTAACTAATATTGGGTATGCAAATTAGGCTATGAACAACAAGAATTTCTCCATGTTGTCTAACTCTTGGCAGAGTGACTAGATGCAGCTTTCATCTGAAACTGCAACAAGGACATTTTTCTGATTGTACAAAGGAGAAATCTGTTTCAAGTGTAGTGTTTGCTGAACCAGGGCAGGGTCATCTCCACGGTACTGAGGAAGAAGGAAAAGCACATCCAATGAAACATGCTTTGCCTTGCCTGAGCATTGGACATAAGCCCATATGTAGAGTTACTGCATGACTTGGGGCTGCTGGGGGTAGTCAGGGAGAAGGAATTTCCTACACTGCTCATCTTACAGCAGGGGTGATGTGTGCAAGGGTAGCTGGTAGAACTGCTGCTGATGGGGATTTGGGAAATAGCACAGAGGGATTACTCCTTGTTCAAGAATGCTCTGTTTTGTGGAGTTGGGCTTTCCAGGGATCATCTGATTACAAGGCAATTGAGCACAGCAGTCCCTTTTTTTTTTCCATGTGGCCTCAGACCTGCCCCGTCTGAGAATACAAAATGGAGATCATGGGCTCACTGATTCTCCTGTAGATTATTCCTTGGGAGGAGGAGATATAATGTGGTTCATCTTAAAGCAAGGAAATTGAGTTCAACCTGCTGTAGTGGATTCACAGTGGAGTCCGTTTCCGGCTGCATAATGTCTCTGAATCCTCAGACACTAGGTGAGGATGCTTACCTTAGTGCTTCCTTAAAAATTAGAATTTAATGTAAGCAGTGTGTGATTTTAATTATCCTTTAATCTGGCATGCATTTACTGGTGAAGTACTTCCCTAGTCATATGCGAAACTCAGAATGATTCTGTTTGTCCCCCGACAGGCATCGCTAAAGAAAGGTGTCTAGGTACACAGCTGATGGAATTCTGAGTAGCTGCAAATGTATCCTTTATTTATGAACCGGTCCTGACTTGTTTGAATCTATTTGTGGCAGCGAGATTAGAGTTTCTGAAACTTTGCATATGTGGGCCATATCAATAAAGAGAGGCTCTTTGCTGATTAAATGTAACATCTTTGTGACAACCAGGTTGGGTCTACACTAGAGAGTTTTGTTGACATAACTCAGTGGCTAAACAAAGCATTCTGTTGACACATTCTCGACAGAACTCTGTATTTGCCGCAACAGTATTATTCCTCAAATTTGAGGCATAGCAATTTCTCAGAAGTGCCAGTGTACACACTTCTGTTGACAGAGAGGGCTTCCTATTGCCAGGCACCCCTCTTTGCAGAGCTGCCATTCTGCTTTCTGGCACCAGAGGGCAGTTCACTATGGCAGCTCTCTGTGAACAGATCAAGTTGTGTGTAAATGTAGTCTCTGGACAGATGTTCGGTCAAGATTTCCCTGTCAACGGTAACTTCTGTTGACAAATGCCTCTAGTGTAGGCATAGCCCTAGTGTTTTCTTATGTGGAAACACATTGGGCAAGTTTAGGCATAGTATTTTAACAGATGGCTATGAGGAGAGTTTGCATCATATGACACTTATATTCTCTGCAGATCTTTGCTGGGTGCTTGTCAGACTACAGTTTAAAACCAGTCCGTTTACACAATAACAAGAAGTCCTGTGGCACCTTATAGACTAACAGATATTTTGGAGCATAAACCTAAATCTTAGTCTCAAACTGTTCACTTCTACCACATTCACAAGAGGATTTGGGGTGTGTTGCAGTGTCTAATTTCCTAAATCCTGGCTGAAGGCAGGTGTCTTCCTCTTATTGGGATTCACAGCTGGGAGCCTAGAGTTAAGGAACTAAGTCAGGTCAGACTTTTTTCAAGAAGAACAGTACAGGTTCAGCCTCTCTGATCCAGATCTCTCTTGTCTGGTAACATCCAAAATCCAGCATGATTTTAATTTGCTGGCTGACCATTTACCATGGATGTGGCCAAGTTTCCCTTGGTCCCATACAGTTAGTTTACAGCCAGCAGTTCTGGCTCTGTTCTGTTTAGATATAATTTACCCCTAAGTGTCTTCTAAGTAAGCAGTGGAAATGTTGCTAATGCTGCTGGACAGTATTGACATCCCATAATCTGGCAGATTCTCTCAGCTGCACCCATCAGGTTCCAAGGGTGTTGGATTAGAGAGGTTCAACTTGTAGTAGTGGCACCTTCGTGGAGGGAGGAAGCAAATCAGAAAGTTCCATGAAGGTGGACTTGGGCATGCAAAAGTTCTGCACCCACTCCTTGTCATCTCAGACCTCCAAAATTAAGTGGTCCTTCCAGTGTGTGCTGGTTTCACCAGTCCAAAAACGCAGCTCCACTGTAAGCACTGCATCCTGGGCAGCCAGCATTTCTCTTTCTGGTCTGCAAAAACAAAAAGCAGCCAAGTAGCGCTAAAGACTAGCAAAATAATTGATTAGGTGAGCTTTTGTGGGACAGACCCACTTCTTCAGACCATAGCCAGACCAGAACAGACTCAATATTTAAGGCACAGAGAACCAAAAACAGTAAGCAAGGAGGACAAATCAGAAAAAAATGATCAAGGTGAGCAAATCAGAGTGGGGAGGGGGAAGGTCAAGAACTAGGTTAAGCCAAGTATGGAGACGAGCCCCTGTAGTGACTCAGAAAATTCCCATCCCGGCTCAAACCACGTGTTAATGTGCCAAATTTGAATATAAAAGCCAGCTCGGCTGTTTCTCTTTGAGCAGCGGTGTGAAAATATTTTTTCAGTAACACGCATATTCTTAAGTCATTAACAGAATGCCCCATTCCATTAAAACGTTGACTAACTGGTTTGTGGATCTAGAATGTTTTGATGTCTGTTTTGTGCCCATTAACCCTTTGTCTAAGGGAGTTAGAAGTCTGTCCAATATACAAAGCACATGATGGCATATATGATGCTAGTAGAGGAGCATGAGAGCGCGCCTGTGATTCTGAGAGTAACCTGGTTAGGTCTGGTCTGCAGTTCTCCAGTTTCACATCCACCCTTTTCCTCCACAACCATCATCTCAGCCCACTGCCTGTGATGAAACACATGCTGCATGACATTCCAGGAAGTGACCATAACGCACTGTGCAATGGCTTGAAGCAGGTGAGCATCCAGGCTAGTGCTAGCACTGTGCCAGAGAAAATGGTGCAATTTGCCATTTGTTTTCGCATGGTTAGTGGGTGCTCTGCCTTCTGGGATAGTACTTCGTATTCTGGGATAATTACATCAGACAACCACCAGCAACTCTGGCACATTTTTTCCCCCACAATCCAATGGTGTAAAAATCCCCATAATGCAACAGGGCAAAGGCACTGTGGGATAGGTACCCAAAATGCATTGCTCACATAGTCGAACTTGGATAAGGCAATGGAGATGCGGTAAGGTGACATAGAGAAATGGTAAATTGACTTTCCTGAACTGTTGTGGACAATTAACTTTGAGTTTATAAAAGCAAAGTTAAAAAGTAAAATTTATTAAAATTGATTTTTATTTTGTAGTATAGACATAGCTTGAGAGCCAGGCTTGGTCAGAACAGAGTGGCAGTGCGGACAGGCACTAATAGAGTGAGTAGCTGGCAGGCCTGGCTCCCGCTCCTGCTCCTTTGCACCTCACTTGCCAAGGAGGAGATTGGCTGATCCAGACTACAGTCTGCTCAGAGGAATCAAGCTGGAGCTTGGACTGCAATTGGCTGCTGAGCCAAGTGGTAGGACTAAGGAGTTGGGCCCCTTGTAAGGGGGAAGATGACTGAGTGGGGCACAAGCTGTGCCCAGAAGAGGATGTTGTAGGTCCCAGAGTTGTGAAGACTGCAGAAATAACAGTTCTGAGGCACCATCTGAGAGGGCGCACTAGCTCCAGAGAGCTAATTACTAGAATGTCCTGCACGAGGTGCCATGTTGGTGAGTTCCTCTTTGTTACATGCACTCACTGCCCTGAACTTCAACACCATCAAATAATATAATATATGGAGACAAACATCTCACAGAGCTGGAGGGGACCTTGGGAGGTCATCAAGTCCAGTCCCCTGTCCTCGTGGCAGGACCAAGCACCATCTCTGACAGTTTTATTCATTTATTTATTTGAAAAACCTGTTTGCCCCAGACCCCTAAATGGCCTCTGCAAGGACTGGGCTCTCAACGCTGGGTTTAGGAGGCCAATGCTCAAACCACCAAGCTATGCCTGAGCAAGAAGTTTTGTGCGCTCTGGCTATGTCTGGGTTACAGACTAGCTGCCCAAGTCCTCAAGAGAGAAATGTCAGGCAGTTATCACTGCAGGCTGCTCGGTGGCTAAGACTTGGTTGAAGTTCACACTGGACAGCATGGATACTTTGACCAGAGTGATGGCCTCGGCAGTGACCATGAAGAGAGCGTTCTGGCTGCCAAATTCAGGTATTGGTCTAACAGGCTATTGAAGAGTGGCCCCTTTGCACTGCTTTTGTACGAGACAGGTGAGACTCTGCTCTCCTTCACAGGTTTTACAGCCTGTGGCCGTGCTGGTGCTGCAGAGGCATCAGCATGGTGGGCAACAACATCATCATCCACAGGGCACATTTGGGCAGTCTTACCTCTCCTGGGGCAGTAAGACCACCCCCAAAAGAGGCACAGCTCTTGTAGGAGGAAACAGCTGCATCTAGGGTTTGACCTGTACACACACTCCTTTGGATGTCCAGATCAGTGTTTCAATCACCTTCTTTGTCCCCACCGCCTCTCTTTTGGGAACAATCTGGCCTTGTTTCATAATGCTTGAATCTTAAGCACAATCAGCTCAGACTGTATGTCCAGTTCCTCTCCATCCCCAATACACACCCTCCCGCGCCATTCTTCAGGGACTCTCCTCCCACAATACTGTTAATTGAGCAGGTTCACTCTTTGCTGGCATTAGGAAAAGCGAAGGAAGTTCCACAAGAATGCTAGGATCGTAACTTCTATGCCCAGGACTTTCTGATGCCCAAATTTAAGGTGGGTTGGGATAAGCCTGTTCTTGACCTTTGCGACCTCAATAAATATATCACATACATGAGGTTATGAATGGTAACAATCAATTTATCCTGACTGTGCTGTCTCAGAATGACTGATTTGCTGCTTAGACCTTCAGCATACCTACTTTTGTGCGTTTGATTTTTCTGGGTCACAAAAAATGTCTTTGATCCATTGTGGCAGAGCATCATTTTCAGTACATGTGGGCTCTTCTGGCTCACCACACCCAAGGGTTTTACCATGGCTGTCACAAACACCATGCATATCTCTGGAAGGGAGGGTTCCATAGCTATCCATATCTGCATGGCTGGAGACACAGGTCCAGAGAAGTTGTTGCTTGCATTGCCACTGCACTACACTACGCTACACTTGCTTGACCATCTGGGTCTGATCCTAAATACTGGGAAGTCAAGTTTGACTTTGACTAGGAGAACTGAGTTCCACAGAGTCCTAATAGATTCTGTGTCAAAGAGAATTTCTGATCCCTGACAATTTTCAGGTGCCTAGGTAGGAGCTGAACAAAATTTCTGAGGCCAACTTTTTGGAGTGGGTGGCACTGAACCTTTCTTGTGAATCTAGCTCTTTGACTATTCACTGCACAAATGTTCATAAACATTGATAAACAAGACTAATCTGAAGACTAATGCACTGCCAGTCTATATTTTGGACACAATCATTTGTGCACCTTTGGGGATTTGGAGCCTTTTTTTCCCCACAAACACCCTGTGTCCAGGTGGAATAGTTATCTGTAACGACCGCTCTGCCCCACCTTGAAAACTCACCACTTCTGTTAGCAAACATGTTCACAAATCACTTTTTATATTAATTTAGCAGCTCAACACAAGAGGGCTCTCTAAGGTCCTGATTTCCTACATTTAGTGTTCTGATGGGGTGTTTTTTTCTGGATTTATAAATCTAGCTCTGTACTATTTCAGTGTTTTGGGTTTTTAATTCATTGTTTGTGTTAGCCTATCTTGCATTGACAATATAATTTTGTACAGAAAATCCCTGCAGTGTTCAACTGCTACTGTCTTGTTCTGATTATTACATTTCCTTTTTTTTAAAACCCGCCCTCCCATCCAACACAGTTACTGGACATTACAGGTTGAACCTCTCTCATCCGGCACCCTGGGGACCTGACCGGTGCTGGACGAGAGAATTTTCTGGATGATGGGAAGTCAATATATTCTAGCACATTACCAATGCTTCTGCTGCTTACTGGGCTTTTAGAAGACATTTAAGATAAATTACAGCTAAATAACAGCACAGAACATTGAGACCCAGGACTGGTGGCTGTAAACAAACTTTGAGACACTGGGAAACTTGGCCACACCCATAATAAATGGTCTTCCAGCTAATTAAAATCATGCTGGATTACAGAGGTTGTCAGATGAGTGTTCTGGATCAAAGAGGTTCAACCTGTGCAAGCTAGTGCTTTGCTCTAGTATCTTTCTTTCAAACATCTAAACTGCAAAATCTTGGCTATTGGGGAAACATATTCCAAAGTACTTTCAGGATTTAAGTCCTCCAACATTTTTATTGCTTTTGTCTATTCTAAAATGGTTACAGGTGGATGACGGATGAGAACATGTTTTTAATTCATGAGTTAACACAAATACCAAGTGGTTAAGTCTGATAAACCGTGCAAAATAGGATGACTTTCGAACTTGAATAAGCTTTATTTAACAATTTTTTGATCTAGACTTTAAAACATTAAAACAGTATCTAAAAATACTTGTATGGAGTATAGGATGTATGTTTTGAAACAGCCAAGCTATGGTGCACCAGAACTGAAAGTTTATAGGTGGGAAAGTCCAACTCAATCTCTTAAGTAGAAGAATTGCTAACGGTCAGTCAATGTTTTAAGCAAGTCTCTGCATAATGAGGGCAGGTCTACATTAGGCTGAAAAGTTGGTTTAAGATATGCAACTCCAGTTACGATGATTAGGTAGCAGGAGTCGATGTATTGTAAATCTACTTTTCTGGCAATCTCCACAGCTGGAGGTCAAGTCCTGTCAACTTCCCTTACCCCTCAAAACAGTGAGGAGTACCAGGGTGGATGGTAGAACCTTTATAGTTTGGTTTAGTGAGACCCTAGTAGGCACACTAAATCGAACACAGGACGATCAACCTTGAATGAGTTGATCTTCTGGTAAGTATAGACGTACCCTTAGAAGGACCCATCACTGCATTTCAAAGTAGTCATGTTTGAAAAAAACCTGTATCTCTGCATTCATTCAGCTTTTTCTAAACAGCCTGTATAAAACCAATAGGACTACATCTGCACTAGTGACCTGTCAGCAGAAGTTACTGTGGGAAGATATCTTCAGACAAAACTTCTGCCCCACTGTGGGGCATGGCACCCAGAGAACCTGGGAGGAAGCAGGATGGGAAGGAGTAGTGGAGCCCACCAGGGAGCCCACTCCCTCCCTCAGTCCCTCATGTGCGTGTTTGGTCTCCTCCCCTTGCAGGTACTAATGGCCATCAACATGATCCTGCTCCAGAGGGTCATCCACCTTACAGATCAGAATGTGGTTGTGGTTTGCTTCACCATCCTGGGGCTCCCAAAATGCTTTGGAGTGATCAACGGGTACCACGAAGGGAAAAAGTCTCCTGACAGTTGAGCAATGGACATGAGCAACACATCTCGAAGAACACCATTTTGGAAAGAGAGGTAACCGTTTTTGCTGGTTTTACATTTCCTGGCACTTTTAGTTTGTTTCCTATGCAGCTGGAAGGAGGAAATGCTTGTGTGATGTTACTGGGTTTTTTACAATAAACATAAATCCATTTCTGTGACCCCTCTATTAAGCTTGCACTAAATCTTGTGCCAAATGGGCCACGTGAGGTGTCTAATGAAAGCTGGTGGTTCACTGAATTGGTTTATGCTACTTGTATATTTGTGCCATGTTTGTATGTAAAGTTACAGATTTTCTGGAAATTGATTGAGACTGGTCATCTGGGATGTGGTCAGTGGCAGAATGCCCCCCAGGCAACCTGATCAGGTGTTCCTCCATTGCCTGTGTGAAGAAGAAAAAATGTTTCCCTCCACGTGGTAAGTCTATAAAGATGTCCCTGGCAGTGACCATCTTATTCTTCAGTCCTCATGAACTGAGCTGGGAAGACTGGGGGCCCATCCATGAGAGGGATGTATTTTCAGAGACTCTCAAGAATAGCAGCTTGTACCATCACTAGCCTGCAGCAATGGCTTTAATGTAATACATCACTTTAACAATTTCTATCTCACTCTATTTTTTCTTCCTTTGTTAATAAACTGTTAGATTTTAGATTCTAAAAGATTGGCACAGTGTGCTGCTTTGGTAAGATCTAAGTATATATTTACCTGGGAATATGGCTAGACCCTTTGGGACCTGGAAGAATCTGTGTGGATTTGGTGAAATAGGTTTTCATAACTGCTCACCAGAGTAAGGAGTTTTGATGGTTTGGGCATTAGGAGCAGCTGGAGAATCTGTGGGTTTGGTTGTGTAGCATCTGGCTGGCCGTTGGGGCTGGCAGAGGTATTTTTTTGGCTGGCTTGGTCTGCCTTATTGAAAAGGAAATCCCAGGGTGGACTGTAAGTAGCTCAGTTTTAAGCAATTTGCCCAGGGTTGGTTCTGTAAACTTGGTCCATAACTCCTTGAAATATTGCAGCTTATTAAGTAATTTGGCAGATTTGGTGCATAGATTTTTGGAAAAAGTTTAGATAAATTGATCAAAATTTAAGGCTATGGTAGAATTCTAGTGTGTGTATTAGGATTTGAGGTTTTGTGTTTTTTTTTAAGTTCTTTGTTAGAAACCAGATGACAGGCTGGACTGAGAAAAGTTTGACCATAGATAAGCCCAATCAGGGCTCATGCATCAGTGTGTGTTACTAGCTATTCTGTTGACCTATTGGGTGCCCAGTTGGGTGATGTGGAGTGTGACCTTGGAGTCCCTTGATAAAACTACAGAGAAAGTTAAGAGTTTGTTCCTCTTCCTCAACTCTCGAGGACTTGCAGGCCCACGGGAGTTAGCAAGCAGTTAAACAAAATTGTGGTTTCATTTCAAAATTATTTTTCATAAACACCCTTTATAACAGATTGTACGTTAGATAAATAAACAATATTGGACTGAACAATTGCCAATCTAGATTCATATTTGAGGTCAGTTCAGTGAAAGTATAAAAGTACCTAAAGACTGCCTTAATTTCCTTTTGGAATATGGAACAACTGCGTAACAACTGAAACAGGACTTGCAATTTCAGAACAACTCAGAAATAGCGACTTCACAGTGTAATAACATCCTCAGGGCATTCATAACATTCTAGTGTTCCTTCAACTGCAAAAACCAAGAATCTGCGAACAGCCAAACTTTATTGAAAATGCCATTTTGTCTAACTGGAGACAGATGTATAGTTGAAACTGGAGAGAAAAGCTTCTCACTACAGATTGGGTGCCCAGTTTGTTAAATTCTAAGCAGTAGTTATCAACTACTACTTTCATTCTGACATATCACTTACTTTTGGTGGTTCACTGCAGCAATGTCTTATGGGTGAGCAGTTTTGAAGAAACAGCTCAAAAGAAAATGAATGTTTCATTGCTGTACCACAGCTCAGTACAATATCTGACTAAGATTTCAGCCACCAGTAGGAATGTAAAAATAAATAACTCAGCATCTACTTGGTACGGCATTGAATAAGCTGCTGGAAGCTAGAAGTGCAGTTAAATATCAATGCTTCAAAATATAATTATGTTACAGTTTCAAAGACTGCTTCTCCATTTTTCTCCTTTCCCCCAGCAACAGTATAGCAAAAACAAAATCTATATTTCCACAGCGTCATAGAGCTTCCAGGTATTTCATTTCATTCAGCCCTTTTGACATCTGTTCAGCAAAGTACATACTAACTTCCTATTTTGAACATTGCAATGTAGTTTCATAACTCACATCTTGGTTTCAGAACACAGCTTCCACAGTGTTTGTGAAACACCAGCACAAACGCTTGTCTATAACATATCTGCAGATTGCATTGGATAGTACGTTCTAGATTTTATCTACTTAGAATACTCAGCTGTGTCTGGCCCATTTTCTAAGCACATTCTACACACATTTCAACTTCAAACTTTCATCAAAATAGATCAACTTTTCTAAGAAAGGACTTCCTGAAAATCTTCCCCACCCTAAAAAAGGCCTCCACCTCCTGCTCCTACTCAGTCCCTCCGACTGGGCAGCCAGACAGAATGATGAATCCTGCAGCACCTGTTGGAAGTGAATTCCACAGTCCAGAAGCCCCGCCATGAAAATGTTTTCCAACAGTCCTCTCCAACTTCAGTGAAAGGATGTTAGCATGAGTGCCTAAGAGAATTGTATCTGACATGGTAAGTGATCTCTTAACTAGCCAGGGCTCATGTAAGCTAAGGGGTTATGTACACTATTTATCTCAAGGTCAAGCTGGGTTGTTCCCTTGCCGTCCTTCTCCTCTTTAGACACAGTCGTCTCCCCCAACCCCAACTGGTGTGCTGCTCGTACAAGTTGAGGCAGCTGCCCCAGTCGGCAGCCAAGTTGGGATCTCAAGGTAAGATGAACGGACTCATAGTTGAGAAAGCCCTAGTGCAGCTGCCAGTCTGTGACACAACAGTCAATTTAAGCAAGTCTTCCTGCCTTCCCCCAAGCAACTTCTCCTGTTGGCCTCTCTTGCTATCTATGCACTCTCCGCTTCTAAGTAGTCACCCTGACTGAAAGTCACTTACCAGCTTACCGAGCCATGCGTACTGGAACTAGAGTTGCTACCACACTCCGGGCTTGAAGTGGTTTCCATTATATACAGGGTTTATAGTTTAGTTCAATGGTTTCAACATCCCTACTATACAAATTGTTCTCACATCACTGCCCAGAGCCTAAAGAAGATCCTGAACTGCTTACAGTTCCAACAATGCCAATAGCTTCTGATACAAAAATGTGCTCTCTGATGACAGCTGCAAAGAAGCTATTATCTCAGCATGCTGCCATCAAAGTGCTGTTTGTGCTGTGGTCTGAGGCTGGCATGTTCCATGATTTTTGGTAGCAGAAAGTGAAATGCCAACATTTCGGAAAAGCTAGCAATGGTGAGAATCCATCACACTGGAGACCAGTTTAGGGAGAAACTGAACGTTTGTCATGTGGCTTATTGAAGCGGTAAGAAAAACAAAGGAAAGCCAGGAGTGCTCCAATGTGGTCTCCATTTTATTAGCAACAGTGGGGCAGGACTGCTACAGATCTAAGGAGAATGGTTATCCACTATCAATTGGGTTGTTGGAGCTCCTTTTTTCCTCCCATATTCCTCAAAAGGAAGAGCCACCTCCATTCACAATACCCATTAAAATCATTCACAACACAGTGTGCCATGGCTTTATTAAAACCATGCTGATTTTAGTGATAGGTTACAGACCACATTGCCCCCTCAGCTTCCTGGTGGATATTGAGGCCTCCTGTTTCCTGCTGTCTTCTTTCATGCACATCAGTCAATTAAGTTCCAGTTCTTTTCCCATGTGCAGCAGGCAGGGTTAATTAGGCACCCAGCCAGCTGCAGGCTGATGCGCTCAGAACACTGGTCTTCATTGTCCTCACAAAGCATTTTATATGTCAATATTTAGCTGAGTTCATGTGATGTAACTGAATGATATCTTTTCATATGACTCTTTCTCTTCAGTCCCCACCTGCACTTGACCAACTTCTATTATCTTGCACTTACTAGGAAACAGAATATCCATTTTGATAAACTGATCTGCTCAAAACATTGGATAAAATCTGGACTAACATTAAAAAGGTCATAGAACAATTTTTAAACCAAGGGCTGGGAGAAAGCCAACTGGTGTGGAGGAGCACATGGATTAGACAGAGACATCTTTCCAGGAGGGTCTATAAATAGAGATTCTCCATGTTCTAGTAAGGAGGACAGGGTGGAAGGTAATAAAATATGGGTAAGATCAGATGAAAAAGACGGCCATTCAAATACATCAGGAAATGACTGCTAAATAGAGACAAACTAAAGTGCTTATACAGAAACACTAGAAATCTAAATAATAAGATGGGAGAACTAGAATGCCTCATATTAAGGAGTATACTGATATAATAGGCATCACAGAAACTTGGTGGAAGAAGACAATCAATGGGACACTACTTCAAAGGGAGCATGTGGATTTTGAGGAGTAAAGGGACTTCAAAGCACCCCGGGCACTTTGAAGTACCGGCGGGTGAGCCATGGCTAGACACAAGCCGGCACTTCGAAGTTTAAAACTTCAGATTTGCCGCGGGGGAGAATTTGCTTAATGAAGTGCTGCATGTGCACCACGGCACTTCATTAATAAACTCCCAACACCCTACGTACCACTCTCCCTTTGAAGCAGGGAGCGAGTGTAGACAAGCCCATAGAGTAGGAATCAATGGTCAGTTTTCAGAAGGAAAGAGGTTACTTGTGGTATCCTGCAGGGGTCCATACTTTGACCATTCCCATTTAACATATTTATAAATGGTTTGGAGAAACGGGCAAACAGTGAAGTGGCAAAATTTGCTGCTGACACTAAACTGCCCCAATAGTTAAGAACAAAGTAGACTGTGAAGAGCTTCTACAGGAGCTCACAAAACTAGGTGATTGGGCAAGAAAATGGCAAATGAACTTTTAATATTGATAAATGCAAAGTAATGCACATTGGAAAAATAATCCCAGCTATACATACAAAATGATGGGGACTAATTTAGCCATAACCACTTGAGAGATCTGGGGTACCTGTATGTACCTGACTAGTTCAGTGAGGCTACTCATCTATGTGAGGTTAAGCACAGGTATAAATATTTGCAGGATTGAGCATAAGGTGGCAAATCATTCCCCTTATTCAGCGTAGAGCACATTTCATAAGATTATCTTCATGTCTCAAGGACACCTGAATTAAATCCTTATGGGCTCAGTTCAGGCTATATAATTAAAACAAGTTATTTTTTCCAATTAGCTCTAATCCTTTTATCTCTTTGAAACATTGGACCAGATTTTAATTTCAGAAGCTCTGCATTACCACTACTGTAGGCTCTTTAAAGTTTTCAAGATATTGGCTTTAAACGGTCAGATCATAGTTCTAGAGGCATGTGAAGAACTTTCCTAAAGGCTTGTCACATTTTTGAAGGCCAGTCAATTGTATCTTTAGTTATGTACCCTACCCCCACTTCTCACTAGACATAAGTAGTTGAATGTTTGGAGTGGCTTCTCAGGCGTTTACTATTATTTACAGATGAATTTGCAGCTTTTGCTGAGTCTGCTTTAGAAGAGTGAAATGTAGCTTATTATTTACAATTTAAAATATCTTTAGGATGGACAAGTTTCTACCAAGACTGAAAACAGAGCGCTAAAACTGCCCCTAACTGAGTAACTCTTTCTTATATACTGTGGGTTAGTCTTTTTCATGTTTGCCTCATCAGATGCAAGGTACTGAAATTATGTATCGTCTGCCTCACAGTCACTTTCCTTCAAAATGTACCTATTATATTCCTCTATTACTTGTTTCAAAATTTAGGGTCAGATTCTGAGAAGTGCTGAGCACCAGCAACTCTAATCAAAATCAGTTGTGGGACATGTTTTTAGCACTTTCCAGGGTTTGACCCTTACTGTTTTACCACTTTATGCTGTTTTATTTTTGATGCACTAATTCAGTTAATTTATTTCTTCTGCAGTACTCCCTCACAGAGAGGCGCTACAGACTCTCTTGACTGAGGTGGTTACTTTATCCGTTGTCACACATGGGGCGACTTCATTGACATGGGGGCGTTGAGATTCCCTCAAAGACCTCTTTCCACTCATCTTCCCAAGACTTCAGGTCAACTCCAGCTTTCACACTCGGGTATCTTTATTTGGCATACAACAGTGGAATGTTGAGTTACTCAAGCACAGGGGGAGATGGATTCAGGATATATTACAGCTCCAAACTTACACAGCAACCCTTTCCCTTTATATACATTACACATTTAATTGTATTTATTATCCACTGTGTCACACATTTTTGGATTGGCTTGATTACTTTAAAGGAATCAATCCCTCTGCAGCATGCGCTGTCTACCCGCTGAGCACAGTTCAGCTTACTCTTTATCTCATCCTTGCATGCCTAATTTAGTTTGTCCCTTGTTATCTAGTTCATAGTAAATTGTTTCCTGGACATTTTCCTTCTGATTTTTTTTGGCTCAGACATTCTAGCTCCTTAGCCTACTGACCTATTTACTTATTTTATTTACCACAAACATTTTGTTTTCAACCTGATGATTCATTTCCATCCCTAATTATGTTAGGCTTATAAGACACACCCAGTATCTTTTTAGGGGAAAAGGCACCCTCTTGATTGAGAATGTAATAGAGAGATCAGCATATGCACGTGGGCTTGCGCGTGCGCGCGCGTGCGCACACACACACACACACACACACACACACACACACACACAGAGAGAGAATCCCGCAAATGATGTTATAGTTACCAATCAGAGGCTTGGGCCAACCTAATTAGCAGAACAAATCCAAAGTACCATGAAAAACATCTAATTTTTATAGGATTCCCTTCTTATGTGAGTCTATGGATTTTGCTGCATTATGTTTAGCTAGTCACTTTGCAACATGTGTTTATCAGGAGATTGTTTTCATTGCTGTTTGACATTAGCCTGATGACTTCTTTGGGTGTTGCACCATCCTGGTTTCAATTAGAGTTGATATCTTCACGTGTTAGGAATGCTTGCTTCTAACTTCAGGGTTGTCAGTCTGGTCTTAGTATGATGGGAGTGTCTTCCTGACCTTTTAGTGCCTCTGAGATTCTGGCTTCCCCCCTTTTGGTGCATATGAGCATAAAAATGACTTTTAAACTTACCTAATTATCACACATCATTCATACCACAAACATGATGATACCAAGCTGGGAGGGGTTGCAACTACCTTGGAGGATAGGGTCATAATTCAGAATGATCTAGATAAATTAGAGAAATGGTCTGAAGTAAACAGGATGAAGTTTAATAAAGATAAATGTAAGGTGCTGCACTTAGGAAGGAATAATCTGTTTCACACATACAGAATGGGAAAAGACTGTCTAGGAACGAGTACAGCAGAAAGGGACCTAGGGGTTCTAGTAGATCACAAGTTAAATATGAGTCAACAGTGTGATGCTGTTGCAAAAAAAGCAAACATCATTCTGGGATGCATTAGCAGGTGTGTTGTGAACAAGACACGAGAAATCATTCTACCGCTCTACTCTGCGCTGGTTAGACCTCAGCTGGAATATTGTGTCCAGTTCTGGGCACCCCAATTCAAGAAAGATGTGGAGAAATTAGAGAAGGTCCAGAGAAGAGCAACTAGAATGATAAAAGGTCTGGAGAACATGACTTATGAAGAAAGGCTGAAATAATTGGGCTTGTTTAGCTTGGAAAAAAGAAGATTGAGGGGGGACACGATAGCGGTTTTCAGATATCTTAAAGGGTGTCATAAGGAGGAGGGAGAAAACTTGTTCTTCTTGGCCTCTGAGGAGAGAACAAGAGGCAATGGACTTAAACTGCAGCAAGGGAAGTTTAGGTTGGACATTAGGAAAAAGTTCCTAACTGTCAGGGTGGTCAAGTACTGGAATAAGTTGCCAAGGGAGGTTGTGGAATCTCCCTCGCTGGAGATATTTAAGAACAGATTAGATAGATGTCTATCAGGGATGGTGTAGATAGTGGTCGGTCCTGCCGTCGGGGCAGGGGACTGGACTCGATGGCCTCTCGAGGCCCCTTCCGGTCCTAGTGTTCTATGATTCTATGATTATTGCTACAAAGTGTAGAACCATTTGTAATTACAAATCACAAAGTTCTATAACATATATAATATTAATAAACCATATAACATATGGTGATCATAATCAGTTACTAAGACTGTCTTGATCTGTTCCTGCCTTGATGCAAATAATAGACACAGGCTGCCTGCTTGATGCATCTTTACCAGTGGCATTAGGCTGTTCCTTCCTGCTAATCAGAAATCGTGGTTGTCAGAGTACACCGAGGCACATTACAAGGGTTATTATTATATTCTTATACAAACACTAGAATACTACATTTTAGCTACATGGCTACAATTCTGTCATCCAAAAAATAAGTCCTCCATCCATGTGTTAATTATTCACAACAGGCCAGGCCTCAGCTACACAGAACTGTTATACTTGTAACCTAAAAAGGGAGCAGCAAATATTATGCTTAAAATATTAGTTGAAAATGTACAAATACCCATTTGTTAAGGCTGTGATTCAGGAACATACTTAAATATGGACTTAAAGTTAATCCTATTTCAACAGAATTCAGTGAGAATGAAGCACATGAAATTAAGCCTATGTTGAAGTGTTTTTCTATATAGGGATTGTGATGCAGGGAGACCAGATGCCAACTCATGTCAAGGCCCCAGACCACACTGAACAGTGACAAATACTCAGCTGAAAACCAGTCTTGCTTACCTGGAGTCAGCTTATTAAAATAAATATGAGAAATTAAGTTGATAAGAATATGTTTGGTATTTAGACTCTAGGGCCCTGCGGTGATAGAAATGTTTACCTGTGGACTTGTATACCCATTAATAGACATTGGGATCTGCAGATCCACAGAGTTCTGCTCCTCAGAGCCACTCTGGCCAATGGCGGAGAGCATGGTTTCATTATGCCTGGGAGCCAGCATCTTGCACAGTCCCCAACCGGTGCATCTCCTGTCTGTCATTGCACTGCCCTGCTGTTAGCCAATGGTTGGGTGAGATACCAACTATGCCCTTGTTTTCATCCGAGATTTTAACTGCTAGGACAAAAGTCCCTTTGCAGCGGGCAGCCCGGGCAGGCTGATGGATGCCCCAGGGTCCTAAACACCCAAGTCTTTTACTGCTAGAACAGAGTTCCTTCGCAGTGGGCAGCCAGGGTTGGCTGACGGGTGCCCCAAGGTTGCACTGAGAGCCTCCTACACCTGAGACTTTAACTGCTAGGATAAAATCCCATCGCAGTGGGCAGCCAGAGTTGGCTGACAGGTGCCCCAAGAGCCTGCTCTGTGGAGGCAGCATGACTCAACGCTTGGCTCTCAGCACATTTCACCAGTGACCAGGCTTAGAGCAGCTGAAAAGAGCTGGGTTCTTTATTTTGTGTTCGGTTTGCACAGTAACAGGAGGAGTCATGTTACCACTTAATCCATTACTTATTTATTGACTAAGGATACTTAATTCTTATGGTTACAAAAGGTTACAATGTTTATATTTAGTTACAAATAGCTAGCATATGTGCATTAAAGAAGTACTTCAAGAAAGGTCATAGATCTATTGTTAAATGCGTGCAAAGGAGAAGGAAAAGGTAAAATACCTAAAAGTAAGTTACCCAGCAGGCCTTATTCTAACCCCTGCATTACCAACGTGGTGTGACCAGCATCTGCTCTCAATCCCTGGGGAAGAAGTCTTTTTTTTTCGAGGAAATGGGTGTCCCCTAGGACCTCGAGAGACAATGACCCTCCTGTCTGCCAGGCAAAGGTAATTGGAGCTCAAATAGGGGGTCTTCTGGACCCCTCTTTTATACCCATTGGGTCACGTCGAGTTCTTCCTTATTTTAAAAAGTGCCAATTGAATTAAACTGTCTTGTGATGCTGGTTCTCACACGGAGTTCAAGGGCTTAGTTCATACCTGTGAGGTAGAGACAATTGAGGGCATTTTCTTCTTAATGGGCTGGAGATCTTCCTCTGTCTGGGACCAAGTGTGCAGGCAAATCAACTGATGGTAATTAGCCAAGGGCAGTCCGAGGCCCAGCTGTTTATTAGCCCATTGTTCTTGTCAGCTTTGCTCCGGAGCATCAAAGACTGTGGCTAAGATAAGCACATCTGCGCTCTCGGGGATTCCAGGGCTGGGCTGTTTCTTTTAACCCTTTCGTGCTCTGAAGCACCTAGGGAAGGCAAGATGGAGTAGAGCAAAAGGGTGGGGTGGGGGGTTCCTGTCTGGCTATACCTGCTGGGAGCAAGGCAGTACAGCCCTGCCCTGCTGTTGGGAGGAGCTTGCCTGTGCAGTGCAGGGCAGTGGCTCCCAGGTGTGATGGGACCATGCTTCTCTTCATAGGCCACAGTATCTATTAGGAGTAAAGACCTGCGAATCTGTGGATGCTGATGTCTATCTGTGGATATCTGCCTCTGCTGGTAGACATGAAATACTCTTAGGATACTGTATGTATTGACCTCACTTAAAACCTCTAAAGCCCATGGAATAAAGTTATATTGAATATTTGCGCTGTAAACCTTTGTAATTGCATAGGTCACCAAACAGAAAAAGAAGCATTAATTAAAAAAAGTTTGCTCTGCATACAAGATACTCCACTGAAGGCAAATGAGGTATTCTGTCAAGCCATAAGACAGAGCCCATGTTGACTACATTCCTAACTCCCTTCAGGAAAGAGACACTCATGAACTCATCAGTCTGAGGACTGCAGTGGGTGAATGACAAGGATAAACTGGATCTCTCTCTGGCTGTTTGGACTCTCACAGTGTTGGAGCTATAAAATAGAAGCAGAAATTCCCAGTGTCAGCCCAAGTTAGCCCTAAAAGACATTCAGTGTTGACAGATTGCTGCAGCTCTGTCACCTTTTGGAACCATAGACTTCAAGTCATTTGCATTGTATGTTGCTTGCTTCACCTGTAAGTAACTCTAACTTCCTTTTTCCTAGTTAATAAATCCTTAATTAGATTACAATAGGATTGTAGTGTCTTTGGTGTGAGATCTGAGGTACATATTGACCTGGGGTAAGTCTATTATAATTAGAAGCAACCTGAACCTTTTGTGTTCTTTGGTGTAGGGCAACCATCTATCATTGAGTCTCATCTGTCTGAACAAATGCCAAAAGAGACTATCTGTGACTCTGTGGTAAAAGTGTTGTGCTTCAGAAGTACATATTTGTTACTGGGTTGGTGAAATTTAATTACAGAACAAACTGCCAACTGGGGGGTGTCTGCTTGGCTTTTTCCATAGTCTGTGCTGAGGCTGGCACTCTCAGCCTTGAACTGCTCCAGACAGCGTGACAAGGTTTTCCTGAATCAACACCTTAAAGGTGGTATTTTTATCATAGCGCTTTTTCAGGAAAAGTCAAAGGAAGGCCTGCGTAAAAAGCGTCAAGGTCATAGGCCAGACCCACAAGGAGTATAAATTGTCATAGCTTTGTTAAAGTCAATGGTGCTATGATAATTTATACCATTTGAGGATCTGGTCCATAGCACGATCATAAAAAATAGATATAAAATCCCAGTTACCTTTTGTTTTATAACTGTAATAGCTGACATATTTCTTCTGCTCTAAAAGCAAATGGCAAGAACAGTCCGTATGGTCTAGCAGTGATTTTGAACACAGGCTTTGCCACTTAGAATGATCCATTCTTATTGCTCAATCAACCATAGATCAGGCTCCCCACATTCTAAAGTACACCTTTTCATTTTAAATCTGAGAGAGGGAGGATGAGCCTTGTGTTTCGTATTCGGAATTAAAGTTTTTGCTGCAAATCCATGGCTCTGAGTCTTTGCATTGCTGCAATGTTGTTAGTGAATTGCTGCTCTTACCTTCCCGTCTGTCCCAGGGTCTCATAGCTCTCAGTGATGTCTGTTTATCTGTTTCCCATCACACCACAATCAAAATTCCCCAAATGTCAATAATATATATATATTGAGAGAAAAAATAAATAAATCGTGAAATCCCTGACTCCCAGGAAAAGTCTCTTCTCATATTTTGCATACCTCTAAACAATGTGTTTGACAGGCCAGAGCCCTAGATTTAGCATTAAACTTTAAAACATAAATCCCTACATACTTGTAAAAAGTGATCTGTGTCTGTGGCTTTGCAGCATTTGGTTTCTGTGACTTATACCCAATATGCTGACAAAAAAACACAAAAGAAAATAACCCAAGGGTGCATATAGTTAGTAGAAAGTTGTTTCTAAAGCTTTCAGGATGTTCAGAATAAACTTAAGTATTCATTGGTACCTAGTTACTTTAGGTCCCCATCCTACAACTTGTTCCATGAGGGAAGATACAGAATTTGCTCAGAGGCTCACCGACGTCACTAAGATTTCAACAGGGGTGTACAATTTTATTTGCACGCAAAGAAGATTATAATATCCTTTTTTAAAAACAAAAGACTCCAGTCCACAATCTGTGTGCATAGGCCAACTCAAATGATCACTTAGGCACAGGCATTCATAGCTATGCCTTAACTGTAGTCCAAGATAATGTCACTGGGAGTATTTTTACACTTTTCATTCCAGGCAGAGGGATAGTACCACTGGTTCAAAAGCAGGGAAGCATAGAGTTCAACTACACCCTTAACATTTAGTTTTCCTGATTAGTAATGTCAGTTTGAATGTCACCACTCTTTGAAAGTTCACATTTGTTTATTGTAATTTGCTATTTAGTTTTTAAATTGAAGCGCAGTAGGTGATGGTTCTGCAGTTTCTGATAAAATTCTTGCCTGCTTTAAAACAAGTGAAATGAAAAGAGAGAGGATTTGTCTTAGCTCCCTAATATTTTAATGTTTTCACTGTTAGGAATTGTATTAGTTCCCTATACTGTCTAACTGACTATTGTCCTTTATTTCATTAATGCAGTACAATATTAGCAGGAAGAAAATATTTCGTATCATTCACTTTATTGGGTATTCACATGACTAAGGAGGCCTTATGCATCTAATTTATTATTTTCTTTGATGCCAGCTTTACGCATCTGATATCAATAAGAGTTTTTGTTACTCAAGAATTGGTACATGAATAAAGGAATTGAGTTTTACACCGGATAAGTTTATGTGCTGCAGGGTGCTTCAAATGTGTCCTTCCTTTTCATTATAAACTACAATCTCGAAGGTTTATAGCTCAGTAGTTTTGATTTGCATCAGACTGAAACCTATAAACTAGATGTCAACTAAATGGAAATTAATTTTCTGGGATGAGGTTCAAATACTCCACTGGCCCTTTTCAGCTAGAAATGGGCTTTTAAAAATAAAAAGCAGATTTTGCTGGCATATTTACCATTTTGCTATTAAATTTGCAGCTTTTTTAAAAGAAAGTAGCTATTTAAATTTGAAAAGCAGCAGTGACATTTTCCTTGTTGCTCTCAGTTGTAACTTGTAACAAGGAAAATGTTTCACACATACAATAAATGTCTTTATTTTCTTAAGAGTAGATATTGTTTCACATATAAAATAAATATCTTATTGTCTTGAGGGAATTGTCTTAATCCTTGGCAATGATAGCAGCTCTCACACTGTGAAAGGAAGATCTGATATTGATTTCCATACCTAAATCTACAGGACAGACAGGAAGCCAGAGAACTATGGTACGCTACAATGTCTCGCAAAAGCTTGCTGCTTGCTTATTACAGGAAAGAGAGCAACATAGAGGCTATGTCTACACTAGAGAGTTTTGTCGACAAAACTCATGGAGCATCCACATTAAAAATGCATTCTACCGACAAGAAATTGATAGAATACAGCATTTTTGTTGACAGACTTCTGCCTCTCCCCTGGCCCCACCACCCCATGAGGCAGAATACCCTTCTTGACAGAATCTGTCAACAAAAAAGCTGTGTGGATGGTCTGTGTGGACCTCTGTCAACAGACAGGGCTTCTGGGTCACTGGATGGCCCAGTCTGCTGTGCTTTCGTCTGGCCGATCTGCTGAGAGAGTGGCTGAGCAGTCTGGCCACTCTCTGTCACCAGAGCAGATTGACAGAGTGATCTGCTTTCATGTGTGGAGACAACCTGTTGACAGAATTTTTGTCAGAAGATCTCTTATGACAGTAACTTCTGTTGACAGCTTGCTGTAGTGTAGACATAGCCAGACTGTACAGAACACAGCAACAAGGGAAAAGATTTTATGCCTTTTTCACAGATCTTAGTCCCAAAAATCCAGAATGGTTTTTAAAAACATATGGCTAAAGTATGCACAGCACTTGTTAAAAAAAAAAAAAGACTTATTTAAGTGCCTAACTTCAAAGCTTAAGTGCAAAAACAGGAGTACATGTGCAGGCTCTCAGCACGGGGTAAATTTCATATCCAGCACATATCACATACTGAGAGAAAACCAGTGCTTTTCTTGTGCCAGTGTGTGCTGGTACTGAGTACCAGCACCTCAGCAGTTCCAGGTGATGGACTGGCTGGGGAGAGGGGGCAGACAGCTGACTTAGTAGTGGCTCCTCCTTTTTTTTTAACAAAAAAAATTAAATATTGCTGAATAATTAATATACTTGAGGAAATCTGTCTGCTTGTTAATATTCAATAAGCCAAAATATAGGTTACATTTACTGGACAAATAATAGATTGCAGTGTTTTGTTGTTGTTATTGCTGCTCCTCTCTAGCACAGAGTTATAAACGAAAAGCTGCATTTAAGGCATACATTGGTCAAGGAAGTAAAATTACAGGAGTCCATATGCTGAACGTAACCACAAAAGTTTGCTGGCTTGGTGTGGAGCCAAAGGGGAAAAATGCAGTCAGGGTGTCAGACGTGAACAAATTAAAATATGTATAAGATGACTGACAAGCTGTTAGCTGTGGTTCCTATAAGAGTGTGTTACAAAGGTTTTGTAAACGTTCTGCCTCAATAACATATCTGGAGTCATAGGAGAAAGAGTCCAAGAGACTGTGATAAAAGATGTATCAATTATTTACTAAACAAGGGACTCAGGAGTCTACCGTAGGCCAGGAATCAGCAACCCCCAGCATGGATGCCAAGAGCAGCACAGAAGCCAATTTTCATCAGCATGCTCAGCTTGCTCCTCTTCCTCTTCCTCTTCCCCTACCATGCAGCCAGGAGCTTGCTCAAAGCCAGGCCGCCTGTGGATTAACAGAGGACCAGCTAATGCTACCAACCACCACCGAAACAGTAAAGCTTGGCATCTTTATTTCTTAATGAAGCTGTTGTAAGTAGGACTATTGGTGAATTTTAAAAAGTATCATTGGCACTTGGGCCGTATATAGAAGTCAAAAGGTCAAATTTCAGCACTTCTGCCTCGGAAGGATTGCTGATCTCTGCTTTAGGCTAAGAATGTCAACCACTGTGGGTAGCCAAGCATTTGCAGAACTACTCCAAAAATGGACAGTCCTGGCATTTGTGTCTATCACAAATGAAAAGCTAGAGCAAGAGTTCTCAGACTTTCTCATAACATGTCACACATTCTGAAAACGACAGTGTTGTGAACCAAATGTCTTTGCCTTTTTGCCATTACCTGATGAGCAGCAGCTGGGTGCTGAGCTGGAGGGAGGCAGCCAGGGGATGAAGCCAACTGCGGGGCTGGAGGGGAAGGACAGTGGACCAAGTCTGACCTGGGGGGTGGGAGCATCCAGAGTCCATATGATGCATGCAGCTGCATAGGGCACCGTGAAATTTGGGGCACTTTGGTGCCCCCAAATTTTGTGGTGCCCTATGCAGTTGTGTGTTTTGCCTATTGGTAGGGATGGCCCTGTCCATTGGCAATCAAATAATATCCTGTGGCAGCCACAACATTTGATAACTTGGAAAAATAATATTAGGTATATACTTGAGTGTATTTTTAACTTCTTAATACAGTTTAGTACCTAGAGAAGTAGTGATTCAGAGCCATGTGACCAGCTAGCTCTATGCAGAATACTAGGCAGTGGTTCACAGAGTATAGTATTCTGCATTTGACTGAACAGGATCAGACCCAAGATATAAAGAGCAGAAAAAGAGGGAGGTGGAGGGAAATGAAGAAAGCAGTGCCAGGGAAAAGCTGAGTGCCTGATGACAGACATGTTGTTACCCAGATCTAAAGAAGAGCTCTGTGTAAGCTGGAAAGCTCTCTCCTGCGAACAGAAGTTTGTTCAATAAGACATGACCTCACTCACTTTGTCTTTCTAATGTTGTTACAAGGACATTTTGACCATTAGTTTTAACATCCTCAGCATGTCATGTTGCCACTTGAACTTCTTAACTAGTAATTAACTGAACAAAGACTGAGACTATGTCTATACTATGATATACATTTGATTTTATAATGATGGGTTTTATAAATTTGAATTTGAGTATCCTCACCTCTCCACATCGTTCCCAAAAAGTCGAGTTAGTGCTGCCACACTGAATCACCAAACACTGACTCGCAGCAGTACATTCTGGGAATCCATCCCATAGCATTCTGTTTTTTGCTGTGCAGTATGGGGGAAAAAATGCCTTGCAAGTGGTTGTGGGTATGTGATATCATCTTCCCACAGTGCATTGCCCTCATTCCCATTCTGTGGAAAGCAAACAGCCAGTTTTTGAGAAGGAAAGAAGGAAAAGTAAGGAAGTCCAGGAGAAAGAAAACCAATAGGCTGGCTTCAGACTGAACCATGTGAACTGGTTGCTCAGGTGTTTTTCTCCTGTTGAAAACATTTTTAGGTACCACTTTTGCCTGATCAGCCAACTAGCGTCCCAGGCAGGGGACTCTCATAACCACATACCAGAATGACTCTGTGCCCTAGGATCACCCAGGTGACTGTGCCATCTCAATTGGTCCCTCACCTTTGCCTCACCTTGAAACCACCCCTGACCACCCAGAATGGTATGACTTTTAGGTAATAAGCCAAATAGGGCACCAGACGGGGTTGTCATACCCACATGCAAGAATGACTGTGCCATCTCAACTGGTTCTTTAGATACTTTCTCCTCCTTGAAAGCACAGTACATATGGTATGACACATCTTGCAAGTAATAATGGAAACAATTCAGTTCACTGAAAACATAAAGTGCTTTCTTGAAGTGAACCCAAATTTCTGAACCTTGCATTGGTACAATGGATCATGCCGTAGGGTGGGGATAGAAGTTGAGGGACTAGTTGACATGCTCCTTTCAGGGGACAGGTCCCTTCAGGGTCTTTCTCCTGCTGTGTGGGGGGGCATCCCCAAATATAATTGACTGGGGGGGGTCAGCCCCCAAACATATTGATCAGTGGTGGTTATAGCTGGGGGACCAGTTGACATGGTCTCTTCAGGGGCTTTCTCGGGGGGGGGAGAGCCCCAAATATCAGTGAGTTTGGGGTCTGCCACCTACATATGATCAGGTGTAGTTGGGGGACCAGTTGAGATGGTCCCTTTGGAGGCTTTCTCCAGCTGGGGGCAGGGGTCAGCCTCAAATATCACTGAGTGTGGGAGCCATCCCACCCACATACAATCAGGGATGGGGTGTGTGGCTAAGGGACAAGTTGACATGGTCCCTTCAGGGCTTTCTCCAGCAGTAGGGTGTAGTTGGGGGAGCTGTTGACAGGGTTCCCTCATTGGCTTTCTGCCAGCCCTCAGTGTGTGCTGCCCCATCGAAAACATAAGAAAAGAGAGACATCCCCTGAAGTCTTGGCTGCAGAGGGTAGGCTTACTCCTGGTGACAGCCAGCTCCCAAAATTCTTTCCCATCTTTGGAACCTTCACTACGGGCAAGCCAGGACATTGTGTTATCTGGCAGCATGGTCTGCGCTATACTGCAGGCACATGCGTTTCTTGTATCAAGGGCTAGCCATGTGATGTGGTTGGGCAGGGGATAGACCTCAACTGCATGGTGCGTGTGGGGAAGGAGGAGGGGCTGCCCCTGTACAAATGTGAACCACAGAAAAGTAGTTTCTCAGCCTCTCATACAAGCCTGACCCCCACTGCTTAGCTGCCACATGGTGTGGTGGGCCAGGGGCTGGTGCCAATGCTGAAAAAAAGAAAAACTTTGCCTCTCCTTCTATATCCTGTGCAGGGAAGAAGCCACCAACCCATGTTGGGGTTATTTTTTCAGGGGCAGATGCAATTGCCAGGCTGATGATAAAGAAATGAATTCAAAATGGGCCCAGGTGCCCAATCCAATTTCCTGAGCTTCCTGGTGCTGAATTCAAATTTGCAGGCTTCCTGTTACCTACTTCCTGCACACCTGGAGAGCAGTGGAGATGGAAGCAACCAGAGTGGACAATCATGGGGCATTGTGGAATACATATGGGACACTTCTGGAGGCCAATACAGTTGATATAAATAATTTCTGTTTCCACATTAGCATTAATCTGACCTTTTAAATTTGAACTCGGTGCTACGCTGACTTGCTGTGTAGGTGTAATAATATCAGCCTCAGTGCTCCCTAAAATCGACTTAATGCTGTTCACAGTGATGACAGTGACATTTTAAATGTGCGCTAACTGCCTTAAAATTGACTTTATGATATACAGTAATCCCCTACTTTACATGTCTTCACATTGCCCAAAACTCACCTTAACACAAGTTTCACACAACTTGAAGAAGCGTGGCTGTCAGTCTGCCTAGCTGCCTGCAGCAGCAGGCAGCTCGGCAGGCTAAGAGCCCCTTCCCCGTGCCTTCCCAGAGCAGCAATAGGAACTGGTCTGGGAAGTCAGTGGGAAGGCTTTCAGCTCACTTAGGCTGTGTCTACACGTGCCCCAAACTTCGAAATGGCCATGCAAATGGCCATTTCGAAGTTTACTAATGAAGCGCTGACATGCATATTCAGCGCTTCATTAGCATGCGGGCGGCAGCGGCGCTTCGAAATTGACGAGCCTTGCCGCCGCGCGGCGCGGCCAGACGGGGCTCCTTTTCGAAAGGACGCCACCTTCTTCGAAGTCCCCTTATTCCCATGAGCTCACGGGAATAAGGGGACTTCGAAGTAGGTGGCGTGCTTTCGAAAAGGAGCCCCGTCTGGACGCGCCGCGCGGCTGCAAGGCTCGTCAATTTCGAAGCGCCGCTGCCGCCCGCATGCTAATGAAGCGCTGAATATGCATGTCAGCGCTTCATTAGTAAACTTCGAAATGGCCATTTGCATGGCCATTTCGAAGTTTGGGGCACGTGTAGACGTAGCCTTAGTTGCCTGCCACTGTGGGCAGCCAGACAGGCTAACACCCTCTCCCCAGAGCAGTGTTGCTCTCAAGCTGACAGTGATGCAGCTCTGGGAAGGTAGGGAGAAGGGTTTTAGCCCCTCTAGCTACCTGCAGTAGGAAGCTGGTGGGGACTAAAACCCCCTTCCTCACTGCCAGGCTCAACCCCCTGTGGCCCCTGCTCACCTCCCCTGTGCAGCCCCAGCTCCCAGTCCCCTGGCAAGCTACAGCCCCAGGACACAGTACACAGGGCTCAAGCTGCAGTCCACATGCCCACCACGTCCCGCACCCTGACTCCAAATCCCCAGCCTGGCTCACCCCGCCCCCGGCCACCCCAACCCCCAAGGCCCTGGCTCAACTCCAGCCTCCTGCCCTGCTGCAGCCGTAACCCACCCTAGGCTTAACCTCCCAGCCACCCTCCTATGGCCCCAACCCACTGCCCAAGCCCCCACCCTGTTTACATGAAATCTGGGGTATTTAATGGTTGCATGGAACACAACCCTCGCATCACCCAGGGGACTACTGTAGTGTCGACGTAGCCTGAGTGAGCTGAAAACAGAACAGTGCATGCCAGTGATGGAGCTGGGACTAAAATTCGTCTCCTGAGGGATAGTTCTACTGGGGATTTAAAGCTGAGGTTCTCAATGCTGCTGAATAGCCTGGAGAATGAGGCTCACCTGTTTTGCTCTGTATGCTTTGAGGGTAGCCTGGAAAGAGGCTTGTGGGGGCGAAGTATGGAGATGTGTCAATGCATAGCATGGTTGAGCAAATATGCTCACAAGAGGGCAAAATGCAGCGAGCAGCAGCTTTTCTTGAAGTAAAAATTCAATCAATACCCTGGAGGGTAAGAGAACAGATTAACTTGGTTGATATTTATTACTTTTTTTGCTATGGTTCCTGTTTGCTTCAATCTATAAAAAAATGCTTCTTGATAGAATGCACACTTAGTTAAAGGTAATGTAATTTTGGAATGGTGCCTAAGGCTGAGATAAAACAAAATAGAAGTGTATTTTGGACCCAGGCAAGACAAGGACCTGAACCTTACTGTTTGTATGGAGTTAGTACTTCCTAATTTACTTGAACTGAATCTGTAATGCATTGAAAACTCCTGCTACATATGCATTCAGACATCAGATGAAATATCTACTTCATTTTCAGACATTCAAAACTCTAATGGAGTTTAGTGGCATCCCATTGGCATGACCTCCAAGCTTAATGAAAACAGACTTATGAATGTGCATAATTCAAAGATACTTTAGGCAAAATAGGCAATTTAATATATCAATTTCAAAGTTAAAATCTTCTGAATCTGTATATCTTCTTTTTGTGCATGTATCATTATTGTATGTGAAGTTAGAAATATGAAGGGTGAATCTGGTGCTAATGAGGGTCATTAGTGATACTTGAGGAACTTAATGTCTCAGTACTCCAGTCAATAACCTGTGAATGGTTTTATTTTTTCCTGTGAGCTCAAACTGTTGTTGGTCCTGGAAAGACATGTGACCGTGCCATCTAGTACTGGAATCCATTTTGAATTGAGTATTTTTCCATGGGGAAGGTGGAGACTGAACAAAGGGTTCATACCCTGGGGGAAAGTCCATTTAAGGAATGGAAAGCCATCAAGTTTTTGTCTTCAGATGGCTTTTGAAATTGCCTCCCCACTCTAAAAAGATACACATGAACAAACGTAGGAACAAAGAACTGTAGTGAAAGAGTGAAGGCAAAGCTGATGAGTTCAGGTCAGAAAAAGATTAACTCTGGCCTGAGATAAGAACAACTGTTTAGGATAAGAATTTGAATGTAACAAGTTTCTTAGTGGATTAGCTGACATGTTTGGTTTTATTTTGATTCAGTAACATGATTTGACCTGCCTGTTTTCACTTGCAATCACTTAAATCGTACTTTTTATCCTTAATAGAACCACTTTTGTTTATTATCAAGCCCAGAGTAAATAATTGTTATGGAGGGTGGGTGGGTGGGTGTGTGTGTGTGTGTGTGTGCGCGCGCGCAAAAATTGTGCATATCTCTTTCATTGATATAGTGGCCTGACCTGATGAGCTGTCTCTGCCTAAAACTTTTACACAGAGTAAGTTTCATTTGCAGTTTTGGTCCCTTTCAGGGGTTGATTTTCCTGGTTGCTATCAGTGGCCTTGTAGCTGACTCCTAACAAAGCTGAGCTGGTTAAGTGTCTGTGTTGCAGACACTGATGCTAAAGTAAGCTCTACACTGAAAGCTGTTTGACACTGCTGTTAGTAGTAGAGGCAGACAATATTAGTGCAGATCGCCAAACTGAAGGCTGACAAAGATTTCCAAGCAGTTTGTTTCAAAGCAGAATTGTCATGTTAAAGTCTATCCATATAGTCTGCTAGTGATGTGGGTTTGGCTCCAGGGAGAGACAGGTCTGTGCATTCCAGTCAGTGAATTAGGCTGACACTTTTGCTGAGCTGGTGAAACTATTCCCTTGAAAAAATTCTTTGATGTTCCCAGAAATCAAAGCTATTTGGGAAAAGTCTCAACATCATTTGCTGCAAAATTTCATGTCACCTGATGATTCACAAGGTAGGTTATTTGGGCACCACATTGAATGTAAAATCAGGATTGGTTTATTCCAAACTGTTGCTCCTGAATCACTTCCAGTGTGAAAGCATTTTGTTATGTTTTACCTCCATGAGAAGTTATATTGCTTTAACTATACAGGCGCACCCCAAGCTACAAACATCTGACTTACAAACATCCACACACACAACAAAAGCTTACCTGCAGGCTCAGTCAGGGATGTCCTTAGGATTTATAGGACTTGATGCAGTTCTACTAAACTGGTGCCCTTATGCCCAATGGCAGCCTGTGGGGAAGAATGATGATTTTTAGACAAGTGATTTTATAATCTTCAGCAACACTCAAGTGAAATATTATACTACACTGCAAACTCAGAAAATGTCAGCACATAGCTGGGGATGGCAAATGCCTGTTAAAGCTCTTCACTTGAATGACGCTCTCATAGGTTGAGTGTTCTGCTAATAGTTCTGGTAGGCTATTTTACTTAAGCTACCCAGATCCTCTCCAGAGAAAGTAGAGCAACAGAACAGGAATAGGAAGAGATGGGTGGACATTAAGACCCAGTGGTTCCCAGTGTTCCCTATAAACTGTGAGCTTGAATGACTGCGCAGGAGAAATTCAAATGCCACCTAGCTGATTAGCAGAGTGCCTACTGCTAGGTTTTGTGTTTATATTGGTGGTGCATATTTGGATTCTACACGTGGATGGAAAAATCTGTGTATGGAATGAAAAGATTTGAGGGAACATAGTGACCCAGATTTTTGGGTACCCTATGCAGCTGCATATTCTGCGTATACGTAAGGATGACTCTGGCCACAGGGGAGCAGTCAAGAAGCACAGGTGGTGTTAAAAAGAGCAAGTGGTAGTGGGAGGACTCTGGAGGAACAGGAGGTGGTCATGCAGCCAATGGCTGGAGAGAAGTAGTGCTTGGAAGGGGAAACCACCATTTCTCTCCAGCCTTTGGAGTCCTCTTGCCTGTACTCTCACCCCCTCTTGGTGAGTGGGAGCTGGGTGCAGCTCCTGGGGGTGAGGGGGAGTGGTATGGCCCATGCCTGATTTTGGGGAACCCTTACTTCTGTGAGTAGCACCACTGAACCCAGTAATATAACTCATGCAAGAAGCATCAATTTAAGTTTTTGTTTCACATGCTTATAGGAGCTGATATGTCAAATTTATTTTTAAAAGAGAAAATTATTTTTGAGATTTAGGAAAGCTAACTCTTCAAAAATAGCAGCCTGTGGTTGCTGAAGGTTCCACCTGCATGTCTCACTGTATAATGTATAACTATATAATCTAATGTAACTGGATGAGATTTATTATCTAATTGTTACCAGAAGGTGTGTCTACACTTGCATTCCTCTTTCGAAAAAGGTATGCAATGAGGTAAATTGAAAATGCAAATGAGGTGCATATTTGAGGTGCACCTCAAGTGCATATTATTTCAAAAGAACTTCTTTATTTAATGGAAAGAAGGATTCTTTCAAAGATGGGGTTTACTTTCGAAAGAGCAGCATCTACACTGGCTTTCTTCTTTCGAAAGAAGCGCTTTCCAAATTAGAATATGCAAATGATGTGCCAAATATGCAAATATATACCTCATTTGGATTTCCGGTTTACCTCATTTGCATACTTCTTTCAAAAGAGGAATGCAAGTGTAGATGCACCCAGAATGTACACATCATTCCATTTTATAGGTCAGATTCTGTTACTGTTACTCATGGTAAGTAGTAACTTGCTCTTTCAGTCATCTCATTGAAATCAATGGATACAACAGTTAAAGTTGCTATCAACAGGCTTATTAATATAACAGACTTCAGGAAGCAAAGTCCTACCTAAAATTCATGGGTGAATTATGCCTCGTGAAAAAAACTGTTCCTTGTCAGACACATCCAAAAGAATGTGAATGATGAATTGAGTATTCTTTTAAAATGTATCTGTTCCTATTAGATGCAGCAGCCACAATAATGTAAAGTCATCAATAAATGTTTTGTGCACACTTGCACAAAAGTATAGCACCTAATTTAACTTAACAAATGTCCTAAGCAAAGTTGAAAGTAACTTAAATTTTCTTACAGGCACTGTCTTATTACAGCCCAGGTCCCTGCCAGCTCTCTAAACAGCTACCTGCTGGCTTTTGCTGCAGCTCAGACAGTTTTTTGCCAGAGCTGCACACCAGAGCACCTGCTTACTTTCACCTCTGGTCCTAAGACAAAACCCATTTGCACAACAGCAACAGAGGATTGGAACCTGTACAGCTCCTTGCAATGAATATGGGACACAGGAAGGTATTTCCCATGATTCCTGACTGTTTTCGATGACCTCTTTTGCTCAAGATTTTGTGGCATAAAGCAGCTCTTACTTCATAGCATGGAGCTGGGGAGCAATACCAGTAAATACTTCATTAGTATTTTAACCCACTCCTAGGGGCTGACTGTATATGCTAGTCTGGCTACATCGTATGAACTGACCCTTCTCTGTAGGGTCCCATTGACAGTAAAAATAAGTGGGTTTATAATAAACTGTGTTTAAGGTAAACATTCTGGAAAGGATATTTAAAACACAACTGTAGGTAATTAAGTTGTAGATTGGCTACACACACCATGGACTAGATGCTTTTCTAAAAGCTCTTGCCTCTCAACATAATTTAAATGTTGTGTATTTAGATTGAGCGAGAAACAAGAATGCACAGAAGGTCAAGAAGAAGGACAGAGAAGTGAAGACTAGAACTTTTGTTAGAAAATCTGTGGTCTTTTTTCACTGCAAAAGCCCAGAAGGTGGGTCACCATGATTCCTATGGCTCACAAATGCCATGGTGAACACAGACATGAGAGGTAGGCCAATTTATGTTTTTGTGTAGTTTGATGTGAGTTCTGTTTTCAGTTTTCACTTTATTTTATTTGTGTGGGGTAACCACATGTCTGTCCTGGTTTGGCTAGGACAGCCTCCTGCTCTGGCCATCCTGACTTTTTTGCCAAAAATGCATATTGTGCCAGTTGCTCTTGCCAACTTAGTCAGGGCTCTGAATATGGTCTCTACACTTCTGGACCCTTCCATTTTCTATCAAGTCACCTATGGCAGTAATTGCTGCTTCTCAATGTCTTGTACTGCACAATTTGGGATATGGCAAAAAGTAGGAGCTCTAATCAGCACTACATGGGGGAAATGGGATTTACCAAACACCTCCAACCACTCCCTCTCTAACGTTACAGGGCAGAGCTGCCCACCCTTGCAGGGTCAGGACATGAGCCTGTGCCAGTCCATGCCCATGTCTTTAGTGGGCAGGCAATGGCCCAAGGAAGAGAAAAGCGTGTGCTCCAAGCCCGGGCGTTGGGGGCAGATGTGGGTTCAATCCCAAAGCGGCCGGGAGGCGCTGCTCCGGGGGGGAAGCCACTGCTGCCATCATTGCAGGCTGAGGAAAGGCTGCCAGAGGTCAGGGCTCGCTGCAGTGGTTGCTCTAGCTGCGGAGATGCGCGCTCCCGCGGCAGCCAGCCGGGGTCCCATCTGCTCCGAAAACTTTCCCTTCCACGCTCCCGGGACGAGCTTGCTGTACCCCAGCCCGCGGGCGCGCAGCGCTAGAGCGCGCACCTCCCCCGCCAGAGAAACCACGGCCGCCATGGGGGCGGAGCGAGCGACGGAGCGATGGCAGCAGCGCCCAATAGGTGCGCGCGGGGGCGGAGGGGAGGCGGGGCCGCCTGCGTTTTAGGCTCGCGCTCTGCAGCCTGTTCAGTAGGGCGGCGCGTGCGTGGGGTGCCCGAGCCGGCGGCTGGGCGCGCGCGGGGTGGGAGCAGAGGCTCGCCCCGGGGCGCTTGTGAGCGATGCGGCGGGAAGCCGGGGAGCCCGCCCGCCGCCAGCCCTTTGCCTCGCAACAGCCGCTCCAGCATCCGGTCGGCGGGCACCCCCGCGCCAGGGAGGCGGCGGCCGGAGCGCGGCGCGGCCGGACAGCGCGATGCACTTGCGGAGCGAGCGGCGGCTCCGCGGCGCGCTAAACTTTGCCCCCTGCCTGCCGGCTGGCACTCCCCGGCCGCTGGGCTGCGGCACGGAAACTCCCGCCGCCGGCGCCGCGCCGCGTGCTGGCTGGCTGCACAGCCCGGCCGGCTGCTAGGGCGCCTCGGCCCGGAGGGGGGAGATCGCTGCCACTTCCCAGGGCCCCGCCATGAAGGGAAGGAAGAAACGAAAGTTGCCGTGAGCCGATGAGCGCCGCTGGCCTGAGGCGGGAGCACGGGCTGGTGACCGGGGGCGCAGCTCCGCCGGGCAGGGCGGAGGGCGGCCGGCGGCCGGCACTGGGCTTCCCCACGCCCGCAGTGCGCGGAATGCGAGATCCGCCGCGGGAAGCGCTCTCCGCTGGGGGCGTGCGGGCAGCTCCCCCGGCCCTGCGCTCCGCGTGAGGCGAGGAGCAACAGCTGGCGCTGCTCAGCTGGCCTTGCAGCGCCGCCGTCGCTGCCCGCGCCCCTGGCGCCTCTCAGCATGAAAGTGTTCCGCAGGAAGGCGCTGGTGCTGTGCCTGGGCTACGTGCTGCTGCTGCTGCTCACCATGCTCAACCTGCTGGACTACAAGTGGCACCGGGAGCCCCAGCAATGCAACGAGCCCTCGGCGGCGCGGCGCGCCCTCTCCTCGCCGCAGCAGCCCCGCTCGGACATCCGCTCCCTCTACCGGCCCCCAGCGCCGCCGCCCCGCCAGCGCCAGCTGCTCTACGTCTTCACCACCTGGCGCTCGGGCTCGTCCTTCTTCGGGGAGCTCTTCAACCAGAACCCCGAGGTCTTCTTCCTCTACGAGCCGGTGTGGCACGTGTGGCAGAAGCTGTACCCGGGGGACGCCGTCTCCCTGCAGGGGGCGGCCCGGGACATGCTGAGCTCCCTCTACCGCTGCGACCTGGCCGTCTTCCAGCTCTACAACACGGCCGGCGCCGGCAAGAACCTCACCACGCTGGGCATCTTCGGGGCGTCCACCAACAAGGTGATCTGCTCCTCGCCGCTCTGCCCGGCCTACCGCAAGGACGTGGTGGGCATGGTGGACGACAAGGTCTGCAAGAAGTGCCCCCCGCAGCAGCTCGGCCTATTGCAGGACGAGTGCCACAAATACCGCACCCTGGTCATCAAGGGCGTGCGTGTCTTTGACCTAGCTGTGCTGGCCCCCCTCATGCAGGACCCGGCTCTGCAGCTCAAAGTAATCCACCTGGTCCGGGACCCCCGGGCAGTGGCCAGCTCCAGGATCAAATCGCGGCACGGCCTGATCCGGGAGAGCTTGCAGGTGGTGAGGAGCCGGGACCCCCGCATCCACCGCATGCCTCTCCTGGATGCGGGCCACAAGATGAACAGCAAGAAGGAGGGGGCAGGGGGCTCAGATTACCATGCCCTGGGGGCCATGGAGGTGATCTGCAGCAGCATGGCCAAGACCCTGCAGACTGCCCTGCACCCACCGGACTGGCTCAAGAACAGCTATTTAGTGGTCCGCTATGAGGACCTAGTGGTGGAGCCCATAAAGACCGTGCGGCAGGTGTATGGCTTTGTAAACCTGGTGGTGAGCCCGGAAATGGAGAAGTTTGCTCTCAACATGACCAGTGGACCTGGCTACTCCTCCAAGCCCTTTGTGGTGTCTGCCAGAAATGCCACCCAGGCAGTGAATGCCTGGAGGACAGCGTTAAGCTTTCAGCAGATCAAGCAGGTCGAGGACTATTGCCACCAGCCCATGGCCATCTTGGGTTATGAGAGAGTCAACAGCCCTGAAGAGGTGAAAGACCTAAGCAAAACATTGCTCAGGAAGCCAAGGCTGTGAATGGGCCATAGACAGTGCCAACAGTGACAGGTAGCCACTGATCCAGATAGCTAAATACAGCATGGGAAATGGTTTTATCTGAGTGAGACACAGAGGGAATGAGAGAACCTTTTGGTATTCCTTACAAATGCTTTCATCAGGAATCCAGGTGTTCCACCAAAAACATTCCTCTAATTGACTTTTTTGCATTGCTGGGTTATATACAATTAAAAAAGGATTGATGGTATTTTTAAAGCCCCTGCCCTCTCTGATTCCTAAGGTGAGATTCCATACCAAAATCTTGTTTATGGACTTCTTGTGGTGACTGACAATGAAAGACTTGTGCAATTTCTGAGACCTCTGGGTGGGAATGAGTTGCAGTGCAAATACAGTATTGCAAGCTGGGTTTTTGTATTAAAAGTAAACATTCAACTATCTAAATAAAAATAAATAAATGATATTCATTTTTATAATTACCTCGATTTGTCTGGGAAACACACACACAGAGAGAGGGAGAGAGAGAGCTCGCGCATGTACAGCTTGGAAAAAAAAATACTTGCTTCCGGTACATATTTGATAGCCACAAATACTTTTTAATAGGCTTGTGGGGTATGCAGTACAACTTTTCTCATGTTGTTGCCTCCTGTTTAGAAGCTGCTTTCTTACAATTAAGTACAAATACAATTAAGTACAAATCCCATAAAGTGCTACTGGACTGCTTTGTTTTGTTCCCATAAATTCAGTGTAGGTTTTGTGATCATAGTCAAAAAAGAGTTCTCTTTAAATATTGGTTGGCTATTTAAAAAGTTAAATGTAAGGCCACAATGTTCTGTTCAATTTGCCATCACAACAATTTTGTTGTCTTAAAGTATGTGTTGAGAAATCACCGTAAATTAGAACAAATTGTTCTGCATATTAAAGTACAGGACTTAGTGGACGTTTTTATAATTATGAGAAGGTTTGCATGTGTGCAAACTAAACAAACATCTGTATATATTGTAGTGCAAACAACTGCAATGAATAGATAAAATACTTGAAGCATACGTCTGGCATGCATGTTGTCAGATGGTATAAATGAAAAGCGTAGAATAGAACTGGAGGTTGAATGTGAATAGTATGGAACTATTCATTTTCCATCTCCCTAATGTGTGTATGTGGTATGTAGGAACATAAAAGATTTGGTTTGATGCTATGTTGGGCTGATGCTGCAGTCCTTATCCAAGCAAAGTACCCTTTCCTTTACAGAGACTGCCTGGATCTTCATTGGGTGTAAACACTCTCCAGGTACTGGGAGTCTTGCCTGGAGGATCAGGCCAGTGATAAAAGCAGGAGATGTTACTACTTCATCTTCTGTTGTGTGACAATGGGGGAAGTGGGGTACCCATGGAGACTTTATTTAAGGCAGCGGCTGTTATTCTCCAGTTCTGTTAGATCTGTTTGGATTGTTTGAGTTTTAAACAGTTTCTTGCCACAGTTTTCTGATTGGAAATCACAGATGTTTCAGTGGGAAACACATTTTACATTGCTTATCTAGATATTGTGCCTTCAGAAAATGCCAAGAATTGCTAGCGATCAAAAGTAGGAAGAACTTGTTTGTGAAGATTTATTTATGTATTTATTTATTTATATAAAGAATGTTGATAGTCACAGTTTTTACAGTTATGTGCAATGTCTGTCTTGTATTAGTATTGAATTTTAAGTTTAAAATATGATGGTAAATGAGGCTGACGTAAGATACTTACAAAATATTAGCAATTGGAAGTCAGTGTGGTTTGAAAAGGAAGCAGCTATTAAGTAAACTAGTTAAATAGCTTATTGCATATACACTAACGCTAATTATTAATTTCATGACACATACCCATTCTGTTAATTTATCGGGGGGGGCAGTAGAAATAAACGTCTACTTGCAAATGTTCTCAGAAAAATGGTTAAGTATGAGATGTGCTTTAGAAGTTCCAGAGATATAGCAATGGTGAGAAATGAATGGGATTTCATAATTCAATTAATAAATAAAATGCATACTAAAATATGTGATAGTGAAATTAGAGGTCTCCTGTGCCACAGATGTTGTCTTTTTACATCAGATGGTTCCTAGGCTTGGACTGTTTCTCGGTCCAGCTGATTCCCAGCCCAGGCATCCCCAAGAGCAATTACTAAGGATTCTGAATTTATTCTGAAGCATGCTGCATGACTTTTTTTTTAACCCACCTTTCTTTCATTAAGCACCTCTTCCCTCTGCCCCCCCCCATACTATTTTTGCTGTTTTGTACTTCACTGCATGTGATCTCCTTAAATTCTATGATTAGGAGGGAACAACCTCCACTGGGCTGCAATACCATTCTCGGGCCACTTATTAAGAAAGTGGCACAGGCTATGCCACTAAAGATGCTGAAAACCATCTCTGTAATGCTTTAGAAGTTTCATACTTCATATAGCAATTTCTGAACTAGAATCTCTTCTGGGTTGCTATGTTTTACCAGCTGTTCTGATGCCAAGGACAAAATCCTGCTTGCCTTACTCATTGAAAACTTCCTTTTGGTTTAATTTGGTGTAAGTAAGATGAGCAGCAGTTGTGTCCAAGAATGTGAAAGAGACATGCTCGTTAGCCTTCCCCTGTTTAGCAGATCTTTAGGACGTATCTTTGACTTGGGGGCAAAAAACAAATCCTTTTCCATTTTGCTGAAAGAGTACTGCTTTTTTTTTTTTTTTTTTAAATTAAACAAGTGCATAAAAATAGTGGTCTAGGAGCTGATGTAAATAAAGAACAAATGGAGTTAGTGTGACATCAGGATGCAGCCCATTATCCAAGCTCTACCTTTCTACTTTGCAGCAAGGAATTAGCTTTTGTCAGTTATTGGTGCAGGTGGGCAGATTTCTATATACACAATGGGCTTGTCTACACTACCACCTTCCTTCGAAGGAAGGATGGTAATTAGGGTGTTGGAAGTTTACTAATGAAGTGCTGCTGTGCACAGACAGCACTTCATTAAGCAAATTCCCCCCCGCGGCAACTCTGAAGTTTTAAACTTTGAAGTATGGGCACGCGTCTATCCGCGGCGCACCCGCCGGTATTTTGAAGTGCCGGGGCAACTTCGAAGTCCCCTTGCTCCTCAAAATTCCCAAAATACCGGCGGGTGCGCCGCGGATAGACGCGTGCCCGTACTTCAAAGTTTAAAACTTCAGAGTTGCCGCAGGGGAGGACTTTGCTTAATGAAGTGCTGTCTGTGCACAGCAGCACTTCATTAGTAAACTTCCAACACCCTAATTACCATCCTTCCTTCGAAGGAAGGTGGTAGTGTAGACACAGCCAATGAGTGGTGCTGTGTTCATATACGTAAGCTGGGCGTATTCCTCCAGTCCTATTTTAGGCACACATTGTACTGAGATCAGAAGTTTTGCTTCTGGCAGAACTGAGAGATCAGGCCTAATATTTACTTCTGCTCCTTTAAAAGCAAAAAAAAATAGCATACATTTTGTCAGACAAGGGTTTGTCCATCACCATATACTAAGTTTTTTTTTCTTTTTTTTTTAAAGAAGGGAGGATAAAGAGAACTTCAAAATTAGAAATGCAGTAGCAATGAAAAATGGCAGAAGAAACATAGGGTGAGAAAATATGACAGTGAGGAGAAAAGATCCATAGTTCGTGTTTTAAGAATCTGAATCAATCACCTGGAGTCGTGTTTTAAAAAATGCGGGGGATTGCATTGTGTGATGAGTCTAGAAGATCTGTGTTTCTATGCGGTAGTTCATGAGAACTAAATTAATTTATAAAAATTGGGAATCTCTCTATCTGAATCAGATATAGCAGGAATTAGTAACCTAATCAAATTCTCTTACCATGAACATGTGATGCGTCTGATATTCCAGCCCTAGATCTCACTTGGGGAAAAAATATACTGGCAAATTGTGTGATGGCTTTGTGATGTAAACAAGTGCAGAAAATCACGTATGACCATACAGTGAATTATATGTATACACTACATGCCAGAATGCTGCTAATCTAGAAAACAGTAAATTAAGCTACAAGACCCGAAAATCAATAGCAAGCTCAAGTTGCTTGTGCACACTCTTATCCCACATTACAAGTGAAACACACAAGCCCTCCTTTGAATCCATTTAAAATGTAAAAGGTGCTGATGGGCCCAAGGATGCTGAGACTGACCTGGCTGTTTGATGAAATGTCTGTGGGTGGTGGTAATAAAGGAGGCATGTTTTTAATATTGTGTTGCCTCAAAATTTTGTTTCTTCCCTTGCATGGGATAAGAAAGTGTAACTGACTAATTGAAGACTACAAAAGCTTATTTTCACTTGCGATTTGAACTTTGCTCTCTAGAGATGAAAGGCAGTGGTTTATAATCAATTTTGAAACTGTTTTTCATCCTGAAGGTGTGAGAGAAACAGATTATTCATTCTTCCTTCCTCTTACACTGTTAATTGCTATCCTGTAGGTAGTCTTGAAAGTGGGCTTTTTTTTTTTTTAATTGCAGCTTCCAGTATGGAAAGGCATTATAGTGAGCATTTCAGTTTTGATCCAGTGCATCACTTTAATTCCAGGTTTGACTGTATGTGGAGCTGCGAGTGCCAATCATGTTGACTAATACAGTGGCTTCATAATGCGAATAGACTTGGTTAACTCCCATCTGTCCTAGTCAAATCCACTGACATGAGTGGGGTCAAGTTCTCTATCTAGCATCACTGAAATCCAGCTTTGGTGCCAGAATGAATTTGGTCCATTGAAACTACAGATATGAATAAGGCAAGTAGGATTACTTGGAGAATGGGCTAGTCTGAGGCTGCCATAAAGGTAGGTATATATGCCATATATCCAGCCTGCATGATCAATGCCATGTTTTAGTTTGGTGGTCAAAGGCTATTACTTAAAAATTGTCACTGCTTCTGAGGAAGCTCTTATAAAAATGAGCCTGCAGACTAAAACCAGAATTGTGTAGAATGTAGCATGCCCGCAGTATTTGCCACACTAGACATGTTCTCAAGGAAGGGTGAGTGATTTTGATTGTAGCAAATGAGGTTGTTTGCAAAGCATTAATATTAAACATTGACACTTGATTTTTTTTAAATGGCACCTGTAATTCTGCTGTGAGGATACTTTGAGTCTGCGTACATCCATTCAGATTAGCTCAAGAACATGGAGTGAAATTCTGCTCCACTGAAGACAATGACATAGCGCTCAGTGGAGTCAAGATTTCACCCTCGGATCTGGGAAATTTTTCTACGTAAATCAGTGCAGACCTTATGGTTCGCAAGGTCTCAGACAGAGCAGAGTTTTGGATTGCTGGAGGGGAAACGCCAAGGCACCTTCTGTCTCTGGTCCTGTTGCAGGAAGTGTTGAATGGTGTGGCTGGTTTGTGAGTTGTTGAGTCAGTGCAGTATTATGAGGCTGTGAGAAGCTTGTTCCTAAGTTTGTTCCTGTCAATCATGGCATTGCTGTTTGGGAAAAGAATGAAAATGAGGCTCTCATCTCACTCAGCCTTTCCCACTGAAAACTAGAACATGAATGTAAGATAGGGAAGGGGGCAGAAGCCCTAAAAAAAAAAAAAAAAAAAAAAAACCACCCCAGAAAAGTCCAGTCACAGATCATTGTGGGTCTGATCCTGTAAGGCTTTCACTGTAAGGTTCTAGGCCTCTTCAGCTTCTCTTGGTTTCAGTGGGAGTCTGGGATGCTCAGCATTTTTATAGGAACATATCCTGACTCCTAAAGGCCAGATTTTTTTCCAGACAGGTGCCTAGTGGAGCATATGGGAACATAGTGGGGATTTTCAAAAAAAGGCCAGGCACTTAACTCTCGTCTTTGAAAATTTTCCTACCCTACTCTCTCTGCTTCAACTCTATCTTTTTTTTTTTTTTTTTTTTTTTTTTTTTTTAAAAATCTGGCTCCAACTTGCTAGTTTTGTATGGTGAACTTCTTGCCCTTTGAAATAGCTTTGTGTGACTGTCACTGCAGGTAACAGGCATGTCCTAATACTCTGCTTACTGCAGCAGTACACTGCCAGCAGCTCCTGTCTTGCAGAGGACCAGCAGTAGAATGGTTAATGATCAAGAATCACCTTTGAAAAACTGGATTCATAAGGAGGATGCTGAGGCCATCCTTGTCCCTTGTGTTGCCCGACAGTAAAAGAAGAAAGGAAAGGTATACAAAGCAGAGTCTCGCAGAAGTTGTTCTTGCATTACAGCTAGAAAAACAATACTGTGCAGGGAAACAATTAGAAACAAACAATATAACACAGCAGGGTTAGAGGAAGATTAAAGACATCTGAATGGTGTGATGGTTTTTAAAATATTAAATCCTAAAGGGGGTGAGAGGAAAATGTACAGGTGTGGTATGTCATAACTGTTTAAAATTATTCTTAATATTGGGAAAGGATTTTTCTGAGCCCTTCAGGAACACTTACAAACCAAAAAGCGATCCTAAAAAAATGTAATTTTAAAACTACTTTTCCATGTTTAAAGTTCATTTATTTGAAGGCTATTGGTATAGGGATATTTGTTTTCCAGACTTACTTTGCTTAGTGGTAGCAATGCCTGAGCTGACTTTTCATCTTGGTTTCTCTCCTCACACCTCCATTCACAAATTCCCAATAAACCCACTAGTCTGTTAGATTCTTGACACCACCATTAATTCAAACTGCCAGATGATGCATTCTCCCACTTACAAGGAATATCAGTAGCTATTTGTTCTTAGCCATGTGCATGTCTCATAGCACTCTTTAACATGAAAGCTGCTAAGAAAATGGAAATATGTAGAACACATTTGGCTGGAGAAAGTACTAATGCTGGCCTTTGGTGCCTTATATGCATCCAATGGTTCCTATGGAAACTTGTGTAGCTATGGGATCAGTCCTGAAGCCCTTACTCCTGTGAGCAGTTCCATTAAGTTCAGTAAGATTACTCCCAGGAGAAAGGACTTCAGGAGTGAGCCCTCTTCCTTCAAACAGTACCATTTATAGAGTACATGATACGTATTTAAAAGCTATTGCAGTGATTTGCATCAGTCTATGGCAGGTGACTTAGTATTTGATTATTATCAGTGGAAAGGTCCTTTAGGATTCTTTTGTGGTTTCCCCATGGCTAAGACACCATGACTTCATGGGACCCTGTCTGGAATACTTCTGAATCACTTGGAAAGGCTGCAGTAGAGAAATATGAGGTCTGTCTTTCCTTCTTTCCCACATGAACTCAGCACATTGCTCATTCCCGCCTCTGAAGAGCTTGGCTTGAGTCAGAAGCTGAAATCCAAGATTTGTAAAGATAAGTCTAAAAAAATCCAATAGAGATATTGCTATCAGTTGCCACTATTGGATGGTATCTATGGCTGCATCTACAGAAGCAACAATCCGTTTTTTAAAAAGAGTGCAGCAAGTTCTCCTTCAGATTTGATTTGGTCTGGGCTTGTTGACTCACATAAAATAACTATATTCAGCTTCTTTTCAACAACATGTAGTAGCCTTGCAAAGCTAATGAAAACAAACCAATTGAGCCCCTAAATCTCCTCACCCAACCTTTACCAGGAGAGCTAGAATGAAATAACGCATTCCTTTTACATCAGTGTAACGACTTCAGAGGATATGCCTGACTTTCAAAATTTTAAAGCACAAAGTCAAAAATACTAACATACCCTGGTGAATACGTTTCATGCTTGGAAATCTAATGTAATGTGTAAATGGGGAACTGAGTTTATGAATCAGCATTAAGGACTTACTTGTTGTGCCTTGGACTGATGAGTAATTGGTCATATGTTATCCACATCCGGAAGAGCCTGCCTGTGTGTCTGAAGCTGGCAAGTGATTGAGCTTTGCTGTGGTGGGTGCGCTGGTGTGGAAGTAGTGGAACTCACCTCGGCTAAGATTCCATCTCTCTTTTGTGCCTCTCTACAGTTAAAAATGCACCTCCCTTTGTCCCTCCTCTGTCTGTGGTTTTTAGACCAACCAGTGTCAGCCTTGTAGTATAGGTCCCATCTCTATTTTAATATTTGGGAGCCCCTAGTTTCTTTTCAAATGTTTTGAGTAGTATTTTATTATGAATCTGGATTTGTTAATCCCCCTTGTGTAGTTCGTGGTGGAGGTAGGTGCTCTTTGAGTAGAATTACTATTATGAGAGAGCTGGTGGTACAGAAATATACCCGTCTCAGAGAAAAAGAGAGATTTGGCCTTGGAAGTAATGTGAAAATAGTGGAAAAAGAGCATGTGAGGAAAGCATTCAGCTATACAATTCAATAGGAAACTTTTTGTATATGCTTGAGCTGAACCTACCCGTTTGATAAGGCTGCTTAGCACAGGGTCAGTGACAATGAGATTTTACAGGCCCTTTCATGCTGGAAAGGGAAAGGAAAAATACATTATGGAGATGGAACACTGCAGAAACTGTCCAGACAACATGTACTGTAATGCTTTTCCCATCTGTGTGATTTAGAATCAGGGGCCCAATCCTACAGGAGACAGAACCCCCTCAATTTTCTTGATTTTTAAAATGGAAGGTGAGGGTGTCCGGCACCAATGTTCCCTGTAAGCTGAGCACTTGGGTGGCTGCCCAGGAGAAAGTCAGCTGTCGTTCAGCTGACCAGCAGAGTGTCCACAGTCAACAGCTAGTGTTCCACTTGGTGTGCACAGGGGCACCTGCCTCATTCCACGTAACAAAACTTACTTCTGCCTGTAAATGGAGGGATCGTTGTGACTCAGTTGGATTGATCACTTTCCCAGATAACTGGACCGACAACTGTTGGCCATGTGTGCTACATTCACAAGCAAGTTGAACTGTAAGCACGCCGCAATCGGGGTTGACTATAATTATTAGAATAAGGTTCTGATGAAATCAGGTTAGCACCTGACTGTGTCATCGTCCTTGACTATGATGGCGTCCCGGGTTTGAATCACACTATAGATGGCAGTTTACGCACATCTGATGAGTTCCATTAGGAACGGAACCGGTCACATCCTAATGTGGTTTCATCTGAGGGATCCTTGTCCAGCCCTGTTGTGAAGGTCCCCAGAAATGTCTGGGATTAGTGGAAGTTATTACTCTAGAAAGCTTATAATGAGGGAATCTAAAGGCTGATGAGTAAATGGAAAAGGAAATCAGATTTTTTGTTTGGGAAGATACCTTTGCAGCCCTGAAACTGCAGATACTGTATGAGTTTTTTCTTTTGCCTCCTTTGGGTCAGAGGGGCTCTTGGTGACTTCCATGATGAAAGCATTTTTATTTTCCATTGAAATTATTAACCTTTAGTTAGTTACTGTTTTTTGTGCATCTCTTAGTGCAGAGAGTCTGTGACAAGCAAACTCTGGGAACAGAACATAATGGTCCTGCGTGAAAGAGGTAGCAGGAGATTGGTCTACAGAGGGAAGGCAAAGACGTGAGCCTGGCAACACACCTCTGTGCCCTGGGAATAAGAGTGTTTACAGACAAAAATAAACATTAAATTATGGCATTTGTAAAGATGTCACGGTGACAGCCCTGGGCACTGAAGGGGTCTGTTGGAATCCTAGTGTAGGTGTACAGTGGGGCATGGTCACTTTCCACCAGCATATGGGAGGGAATGTTTGAGTGAACACACTCAGTGAGAGAAGATTTAACTCCTAGGTTTCTCAGGCCAGGGCTACGTTAGATGTTCAAGTTGATTGTAGATACACAATTCTAGCTATGAGAAGCTAGAATCAACTTCTCTACAATTGACTTACCTGGCCATCCTCCAAAAAAGCGCAACAGGAGAAGTCTCCCTTATTCCTCATGATATTGAGAAGTACAGGAGTAGACTGTTGATCCTGATAGTTTGATTTCACATCCCTGCTAGGCTGGGTTGATCTTCAGGATAGTGAGCAGTTGAGCATGCTAACAAGGATATCAGTGAGTGCTAGCTGGGGTGGAGCTTTCTCTGATGCAGATGTGTCTTTTGGGAATTAGGCTGAACTTCCATTCATTTCACTTTTGGGGACTTTTAGCTAACAACATTTTGAGAACAGTTTCTTAGAGGTGAAGCTAGGTGGACAGAGGATTTTTTTGAGTTTGGATGACTAACTCCCTATTTTTATAGAGATTGGCTTCAGCTTGTAAGGAACTTTTATCAGCTCAAACATTTATAAAAGGAAGGAACTCTTAAATAATGTTTTATCTGAATAAAATAATGGATTTGTAATAAAATACAAATTACCTTTTTATACCTGGAATTTCATATCCTCTGAATAACATTGCTCTTGGTTGATACTTGACACGCTGGTTTCGGTTTGAGAAAAATAGGGAAGACACCAAATTTTATTTTCTATACTACAAAATCACAAAATATGACCTGAAGGCATGACATTTTCAGTTGACGTGCACAAATATAATTGGTGTGTGTGTGTGTGTGTGTGTGTGTGTGCACGTGTGCACGCACGCACGCACGCGCTCTGTGGGTTTTTTAAGAGGCGGAGTTGGGTCCTTTTAAGGACTGGACCCATTAGAATAGGCAAGTTGAGCTTCCTGTGGGACACTCCAGCAGGAGCCATCCCTTTGGTAACAATCAAACCACGAGAGACCCATAGTAACACTACTGTCATGGTTGTGAGTATAGGTATACTTGTAACACAGCATAAGGTGTCAGAGATTTTCTGTGTACTTGGATAACCATAACTTCAATCAAACTGACCAAATAGACTAGCCCTGGTACTGGAGAATGTGTAAGCTGGCTTTGTGTGTTCCTCAAGACTAAATTTGAAGTAACAGACGTGACTGTAGCCTCTGGAGCCAAACTTGTGGGCATGTTGCACCACAATACAAAGTTTACTTTACATAAAACAAAACACTGCTGTGCCATACCAAGAAATCTGTTTGTTTGCTTTTATGTAGCCCATAGCACCTTCCCTTGCAGCCCTTTCTCCTGGTTCCATTCATTTTTGAATTGTTTTTCCCTGAAAAATCAGCTGATTTCTGAATGGCCCCATTAGTTGAGGCCATTTTGGAATTGGCAGTTTAAATGGTCTCTGCTTCATGCTGTTATTTGCTTAAGTGCTGCTTCACCATGATTTCACTCTAGTGACATGCTTGGTGTCAGAAAGTCAATACAGGGAAGTTGGCAGTTGTTGTAGCTGCTTCAGAAGTGGATGCATCCAGCCTGGTAGTCGATCCATCACATTCACCTGCTAGGCGGGTTTCAGTAACTGTTTCTTTGGTAGACTGGCATACAGGCCTATATTGTGTACATATTAGGCAATGCCTGTTAAAGGCTATATTGTTTCTGGTTGATGCTGTGTGGGTGGGTGCCTCCTGGGCAGAGAGCAGACAAAATTTCCTTCTTCAGACTCATTGAGCACAGAAGGGGAGAGAGCATAGGCTAGTGTGGCTAAAAGTGCTAGATAATCTGCAGAATGTCCGTGGCCCTGTCCCCTCCTTGTAACCTTGGCCATCCATATGCCAGGCATGAGCCTCCACAAAGGAGTGATCAGAATCCGCTTCTAAGTATGCTGTCTTCTGCCTGCCTTAGTAATCCACTGGGGATTTACACGCCCTCAGCTTCTCTTCCCTGTAAGATCCTGACTTGAGCCTTTAATATGCAGATTGATAGAGCAGTGAGATGATTGAAAAGGAGACATACATTATAGCCATGAATCACAGTTCAGATTTGATTGTGTATTATATTCTCAAATGTGATTCAGCTGGAAATGCTTCTGATGCCAGGATAGGAAGTGACAGGTAGGGCATTAGCTCTAATGGGTCATGAACTGACTGAGTCACTACACAATGCATCTGATTTTACTGAGTACATCTGTTTCAACAGGGAGTCTAGCTCCTCTGGTGGAAAACAGGGATGTTCAATAGATATAGAAAAATCAGGATTTAGGCTACTTGATAGGAATAGAAAAAAATCAAGTATAGCATGACTGTTTTGATGTGCAGCTTATAAAATTCATGAACCAGACAGATCCAGATCTTGGCTGCCTGGAGACTGGCAATACCATCTCAGGCATGGCAAAAATTTGTTTACTGTTCTACTTTAAGATTATTCCCATAACTGCACACTCCTAAAACCATCTCCTCTCTCCTGCCCACCCCATGTTTCTCAAGATGGTTAGAAGTCAGTGCTGAGCAAGAGAAGATTTTCTACAATGGACAAAACAGCAGAAGTGTAGCATTTTTAAAACTAACAAAATGATTTATTTGGTGATGAACTTTCATGGGACAGACCCACTTTGTCAGATCAATAGCATTTCAAGTACAGGCTAACATCTATAAGTACAGAGGTCCAAAAAATTGCAGTAAAAACTGAGAAATCAAGTACATAGGACTGAAGGAGGGAGCTGAAGGGTGGAGGATGTTAAGTGTCTTGCCTGAGATAGTTATGAACATCGAAGGAAGGGAAGCAGTCCTTGTAATGTGTGAGGTAATTTGTTGTCTCTGTTTATGCCAAGTGTTAATGTGTCGAATTTGAATATGAACTCCAGTTCGCAACTTTTTCTGCGTAATCTGTTTTTAAAGTCTCTTTGTTCTAAGATACAAATTATCAGGTGTTTAACAGAATGGCCCACTCCAGTGAAGTGTTCACCGATCAGCGTATGTGTATTGAGATTCCTGATGTCTGCTTGGTGCCCATTCATTCTTTGGGGAAGAGTTTGCCCAGTCTGTCCAATGTACATAGTGGCAGGGCATTGTTGGCGCATAATGGCATATATAATATTGGTTGAAGTTATAAGATCAAGGGCACATTCTTGTGTACTAACATGGTTAGGTCCAGCGATTGGTATCCCTAGAATAAATATGTGGACAAAGTTGGCAATGGTTTTTGCAAGGAAAAGTTCCAGGATTAGTGTTACTGTGGTGTAGCCTGTGATTGCTAGTGAGAATCTTTCTTAAGTTAGGAGGTTGTCTATAGGAGAGGACAGGCCTGTCATCTAGGGTCTTCTGGAGTGTAGCAGCATGACCTAGAATAGGTAGTAGGTTTTTAATGATGCGTTGCAGGGGTTTGAACTGGGGGCTGTAGGTGATAAGTGGTGTTCTGTTGTTGATCTTCTGGGGCCTATCTTGAAGTAGCTGGTTTCCGGGTATTTGTCTGGTGCTGCCAAACTTTTTAAACTGCTCCTGGTGGGCTGCTGGAGTTCCTCTGGCCCTGGCAGGACTCTGCTCCCCAGCCCAGCTGCTGGCGGAGCTCTGCTGCCCAGGTGAGTCCCCCACACCCAAGGCTGCCAGCAGAGCCTGGTCCCCCAGGCACAGCCCTGCATGTCAGCAGAGCCTGAGGCTGCTGGCATTGCCCAGTGTTGCCCTGTGCCATGGCAGAGCCCTGCAAACCAGCGAAGTTTTCCCAGTCCTAGAGCTGCTGGACTTCCCCCTAACCCAGTTCCCAGCCACAGTGCTGGCAGGGTCTCCTGCCCCCTTGATGGGTATCCCACAGCTGCCTCTCTGTTAAGTGGCATTTTTTTAATATCTGGCAACCTCCCAGGCCTGGGGTTGCTGAATATGAAAGTTTACTGTATTCATCTTTAGCCTTCTGATGATATGCTAATCATTTTGTATAATTTCAGTCGAAAGTGTCTGAAAGCCTCAGCTATCTATACACAACACCAGAGAACTATAGCTTTCTGATTGCTTATGTGTACACAGAATCGAGGGATATTTAAACACCTCCTAACAAACTAAATGCATAAGACCTTATTCCAGCACAACTCTTGTTAATATTATTTGACTCGCAGTGGATTGAATTCTGCTGACTGGATAAAAATGTCAGGGTTCAGTCTCCTACAACTAGACTCAGGCGTTTGTTTGTTTGCTTGTGTCCACACAGAGCAATCACGAGTGGGTTCTTCTCCCCCCCACCCCCACCCAAAAGTCTCGCATGAGGGACTAGGCTCCAGCAAACTGTCTGACCCTCTGTTATTTCTAACTTGAAAGATAAAGACCTGAATTAGTTTTGTTGGGACTTGAACCTTCAGCACCAGACTATCTAAGTTGAAATTCCTAATTGATGAGATCATTAAATATCCCCAGGGGAGGGGAAAGAGCAATATTTGTACAGGCCATGAATCAGGCCGATTTTGTACTCCAGAATTAAACTACTGAAATATCACTAGTAGCTGCACAGCTCATTTCAGCGAGGTTCACTGCATATTCATCCTTAAGAGGTGTGCTGGCCTTTTGTTTTTGTTAAATGTCTTAATAATGTATTAAATACAGCCACTCTACTGGGTCACTCTACTGACAATTTAGTCAGATGTAACCCCAGAAATAAGGGTGGGAGTTAACAGAAACTGATGGGGCCTTTCCAACTTCAGACAGTAGACATGTACAGACAGTTAAAATCACACTCAAAGGTTTATTGGAAAGGAAAGGAATGAACGAATTACCGTAGAGCTAGGACAGAGATGACCATCCACGCTGGCTGATGTGAAAATTTAGAGTCAGTGCTTCCTATTTCATTTTGCTACCAGCTTGTAGCCGAGAAGCAATATGTCTCATTGCAAGTTTCTTCTTTCCTGTTATGTGTAATCTCATTTGGAATAATTAATAGACCAGCACTGCAACCCCTCTCTGATATGAATAGTTCTTCATTGCAGTCCAGGGTCTCCCTGAGAGAGGGCTGCAGGATCACATGCTATTATTAGAATAAGGGGTTGCTGAATGCAAAGGGCAGTTGTATTGGGCCTTATGATTTCCTTTGTGTCTTCAAAGACACTCTCATGCAGGTGCTAATGAGCGGCACAAGTCTACTAAGTGGTAAAACTCGGTGACATCAAAGGGCGCAGACCTATCGTAAAGAGAGTGGAAATGATGGCTCATGATAAGGAAAGTGATTAGGACATCATAAGATGTGTTCAGAGTTTGATTTTACAGCAATAAGTAAAGATCACAGTGCATCTGACTTCTAACAGCTGAAGGCAGTGCCCCCCTCTTCCTTCAACAAGGAACTGCTGCTGTTCACAAAACAAGAGCATATTTCTTTGCATTTGTATTGACAAATGACACTTATGTGCCTGTGTGGTGCAAATAATTTGCCAGTGGGCCGCAGGGGTTTTCCTTTGCCCGTATTTAGGCTGCTTCGCAGCAGTGGACCTTTGTGCTTTTCCAAATTAGTCACACTGGATTGGTAATTTTGGCTAAAGCAAGTAGAGAGCATAGACTTCCAACACTGAGCTGCAGTCTGTCCATTTTCAGGGGGAGCAAACTAGCTATGTCCATCGTGGGATGTCTACCCTGCACAAGGCCTGAAGGGGTAAATTAGGCAAGTTAAGCTATAGGCTGAATTTAGAGGAAAGCCAGGACATGCTAAAGACCAACTGGCTGATGAAGGCCAGCTGGGCTGGGTTTATGAAGTAGGCAACAGCAAGGCCTGCTGGGAAGAAGTAGGTTATTGTCACGTTGTGGGAGATGGTGGTGGGTGGTTATAGGGTTTAGCAGTTTGTGGTTCCTCCTTGCAAGGAAGGAATTTGAGCTGGTATGCCTACAGAGAGAGCGGGGGAGCCAGAAGGAGTAGGCCAGAGGCAAGGAAGGAGTGACAATGTCTGACTGAAAGTGGATTACTGCTGCTGATTATAGAGTCCCTGGACAAGAACTTAGAATAGGGGGTAGGCCCAGAGTCCCCTACTGCCACCTGGAAAATGGTACTCTCAGGCCAGACTGCCTCAGATATTCGTGTGGAAAGACTGGTACCCTCAGGAGAGGGAAATGCAGAGTGACCTAGCTAGTGGGCTAAGTCACAAAGAGGAAGCAGGAGCTCCTGGAGCAAAAGAGTGGCTGCAGACCAAGACAGGGCGTGCAATTGCAGGAAGCATTGTTGGGTTGGCTGAGCTATTCACTAGGGTGGCCACTCCAGAGAAACCACCAGCTGGTGAGTAGAGCCTCATGTCACAGAATAGGGAAGTGATAGTCCCCAGGGTTGATGCTGGCAAACTCTGAGAGAGGTGCCTGATAGAGGACAGCTACCGTGCGGAGGGCTACCGTGCGGAGGTTGTGGCAGTGAAAAGTAGCTGCAACATCCCTTCTGGGGACTGGAAAGGGACTACAGTAGCCTGAACAGTGACTGTCACTTGTTGGGGAGAAGGTACAGCCCCCACATTTAGGACAGGAGCAGATTCAATATTTTCCCCTGAACCTCTAACGTGATGTAAGAGTACCTAGTGACAAACTTGAAATATGTCCTCACCCAGCAAAAATTCCCGGGGTAGCTGAGTGAACACAGCTATTGCCTTCCTTGGAGTAGATTGTCTCTGATCCAGGAAGTTCTGTCTGGAAACATGCAGCTAGTCTGGTTTCATGAGTGGAGTGTGGGATTATTGCAGACTGAAAGCGGGTGCACATGGCGTGGTAACTTGAGTTGTGCACTACATCTGCTTTCAGAATGGCGACAGCACAGGGGGCAGTTGCCCTGGGTGGACCCCTAGGCACTTTAAATTGCTACCAGACCCCCCATGCAGCTAGTTTGGGTGGCAATGAGGGCTGGCTGCCCTTTGCTACAACTCTCCCACCTGAGGCTCCCCATGAGGGGGAGGGCTCTGACCTGCCTCCCCGCCAATGCCCAAGGCCTGGAGAAGTCAGTTGCCAGTTTAGCTTGCTTGCAGTCTGCAGTGGCAGTTGTCATTTTGTGATGATGAATATTACAGAAGAAATGTGCATGCTCTTCTTACTGAATCTCTACTGTTCTCTTTTTCAATGTTGTCTCAGTCCAGGTCCCAAATGAGCTGGCATTTGAACGACCCTTACTAAAGAAAAAAATATCAGAGGGCCCATCTTCTGGGCACATGTGTCTGCTGAACTTACCAGCTGCTACAAACAACAAGCAGTCATGTACCACCTCAGGCTATGTCCAGATTAGAGCAATTTGTGGACAGAAGTTTTTGTTAGAAGATATCTTTCCACAAAACTTCTGTTGACAGATCGTGACCAAACTCCCAAGCAAGAGTGATCTGCTCTGTTGACAGAGTGTGGCTGAACTGCCCCGCTGCACTCTCAACAAAATGGCCAGCCAGAAACACAGCACACACAGCTGCCTAGTGTCCTGGAAGCCTGGTCTGTCAACAGAGGGCCCCCTGGAATGTCCAAACAGTCTTTCTGGTGGCAGATCTCTGGTGGCAGAGGTGTTATGCCTCCTGGGCAGTGGGTTAGGACTGTCCACAAAAATGTTACGGTCTGTTGATTGACTGACTGTTGACAGAAAACCTTGGTTTTTTTGACAAAACCCTCTCATGTAGACAGCCTTAGAGACTAACACGTTTATTAGGTCATGAGCTATCATGGGTAAGACCCACTGCTTCAGACTTAACTGTTTTTTTTGGTGAAGCTACAGACTAACACAGCTACTGTCCTGAGACCATTTACCTACCATTCTAAGACTAACAGGCAGAACTGAGCTTGGGACCCCTGGAGCTTAACACATGAACCTCAACTGTTTGAGCTAAAAGCCATCTGGCTATTAGCTGAGACTCATTCTTTCTGTCTCTGTAAGCAGTCTAAGTGCCGCTCTATGGGACAAAAACAACAAGAAGTCCCCTGGCTCCTTATAGACAATCAGATATTTTGTAGCAAAAGCTTTCATGGGCAAAGATGCTCTTCATCAGTTTATACTCCAAAGTCTGTTAGCCCATAAGGTGCCCCAGGATTTCTTGATTTAGAAGATACAGCCTAACTCGGCTACCGCTCTGATATATGGGATGGTGAACCAGTGGGTTACGCCATCACCTGGAGTGCTGCTCAGCGTGGCAGTGAAACACGGAGAAGGTGAAAAAGCCAGAGACTTGTTGTATGAGAGGAAAGCAGAGAACTTGTGACCTAGGGCAGATACAGTGCCTTTTGTGAATAAATATTTACCATGAGAACAGGTACAGAAACAGGCTGTCAACAAGCAGTGAAGGCACACTTGCAAACAGTTAACACTAATCAAAGTTTTTGAGCTCTGTACAGCTTCTGCTATGTCAGGAAAACTGACCCTGCCCTGACATTCAGTGTAGTCTTGCAACATGATGGTTTAGAAGTTGGCAGGAATTATGTCAACATTGTTTCTAGTTTATTAGCAAAACATGTGTAATGTACCTTGAGAAGAGCGTGACCATGAATGAGCTGTGCCAAGGCACAGAGTCTGTGTCTGATATTTTCTGAGGACTACGTGGCTGCACTGGTGTAAATGAGTCTGAGAACAGAGTTGGGCACGTGTATTTTCCTTTTTGAGAGGACCCCGTCAACTTAAAAATCCCTTTATTCCTATGGATAAGCTGATGAAAGCTTAGAAGGACAAGCATGAAAAGTTAATATGGAGGAATTGTACAACTGGCCTTGCAGGAAACTTTCTTGTGTTGCTATTCGAGGAAAATAAAATATTCCTCACAAAACCGAAACAGTTTGTGCCTATTGAGCCAATTATCTGGAGAAAGCAGTGAATGAGCTTCTGTGGCCATATTCGCAAAGGATTTTCCCACTGACCCCCAAATTTGTAGCTAGAGCATTGTAGGAACAATTAATTGAAGGCATAAAAGTATTAGACTCTGATTTGTGGAAACAAACATTGAAATGAAATCTTAACTGTACCCTCAATTTTTAAGATGTTGTACTGGTTTAAAATGTTGCAATAGAAACATGCTTTAAAAACATAGCTGTAACTGTTTGGCTCTGTGTGGCAGTAATCAATCTGGAATTTCAAGGCAGTACAAGCAGTGTGTAGGTTATCAAAAACAAAAGTGTAAATGATATTCATATGCTGCTTATGGAAATGCCTTAATGTTCTTCTGCAGTGTACAATCTGCTGGGAGTGCAGACTTTCAAGTTTTTGACTTCCTGGAGTTAGTTATTTTTGGCTTTGATTTGTTCAGATTTTTATTACAGAATACAAATATATAATTCCAGGCCTATTCATGTAAGGGGAATATTTTGTCTCCTACTCTACTTCCTGTGTTTATTAATCTGACTTCCCAACTAGGCCTCTCATTATACATTCTGTTTCCCAGCTTTCTGTGGGGTTGCTAAATTCTTTTCCTCTCCAGCTTCACCTAGCTCACCTCGTTCCTCTTTCTGTTAGAGACAGCTTCATCCAAGCCAAGCACGTGCTTGACGGCACTTTTGTAGGTGCCGATAGTAGGAAAAACCAGCTCTTGAATGTCTTACTTGGAATTTATCATATAGGAATAAACCAATGTTATAACCCACCAGTGCTGACTTTAAGAGTAGGTGTTAAAGGTGACCAGCAAACCAACTTGTATTAGTAAACTCTGTATTATTAAGACAGTGTTTACAGATGAGTGTGTAATGTGGTTCAGCCAGAACCAGCGTCCAACGTGATTTATTTTTTGCCGGTGAGGACAGAAAGAGACCCGGTTAGAGCCAAATCTGAGCATTAGCTACCCTTGGTTTTCTTTATGCATTCTTCCCTTTATTGCTAACACTTGCAGCTCCAGAGGGAGCACAAGTGCAGATAGGACTGCAAGTACCTGCAGGCACCTTATCATGCTATGGAAACCTCCAAACAACATGAAATGTTTTATTCCACCTTGGAAAGTCTTGCCTAAAAGAGACAAAAAGAGGTCTGCCATCACTCGGTGCACAGGGTGCTGTGAAACACAAACCTATTGCAAGGCTTTTAAAAAAAAAAAAAAATTGGTGTAAGCTCTTAGAGGAGAGATCCACTGATGACTGTTAGCCAGTCTGGTAAGGGTGGATCTCAGCTTAGAACTGCCAGATGCTGGGCCTGAACAACGGAATGGATCACTTGATTGCCCTGTTCTGTTCATTCCTTTGAAGTGCCTGGAATTGGCCAGTTGGAATACAGGATAGTGGATGAGATCAGCAGTTCTCAGCCAGGGGTATGGGACCTCCTGGGGGGCTGCAAGTAGGTTTTAGGGGGACCCAGATCCCTGGTTGAGATCTGCTGAAACCCCCTGAGTCCACAGGCTGGGTGTTGTCCCAGGTGTGTGGGGAGTGCCTTTTGGGTCTGGGTGGGGCTCATGCAGGGTCAGACTGAGGTGCCAGCAGGAGACGGATGTGGCCAGCTGGCCAGAGACTCAGCTGGGGCTGGGAGTTTGAATCACAGCAGGGGCCCCTGTCTGCCTCATGGGCATTCCCTGCAGCCTGTGTCCCTCAGGCATCCTCGCTTCTGTTGTCTGCTGAGGGGTAAGGGCTGGCTGGAGTGGGTTAGGAGATTTGGCAGCCCCCTTGCTTCTTATCCTTCCTGACTACTTGATCCCCCCGCCCCCAATTTCTTGTCCTAGCTGTGCCACTGGTACAAGGCTGGAGCCCAGGGCCGTGAACCTGCCACCTGGGGCTACAACACAGTAGCTTCGTGGGGCCCCTGTGGCCAGGGCCTTGGCCAGCTGCCCTCCTCCCACTTTCTAATGGTGTCCCTGGACTTCATGTGCTGAGAAAAAGTTGTTGAGGGCACTGGTGGGAGTTCCAATAGCAAGCTGCGGGAGGCACAGAAAGAAAGGTTGAGAACCCCCGGCCTAGATGGACCCTTGGTCTGACCCAGTGTGACCGTCTCTGTTTGTATGAATGTATAGACTCACCCATGTGCAGTGTTTTATCTGTGAACCTGAGATGGGCTGTTCATGCCACTCCTTGCCTGAAAGAGTTCAGGGAGCTGGGAAGGGGCAACTTAGCCTGGTAGGTTGTTTCTGGGACAAAATTAGGCTGGGTCTGCAAGCCTGAATGGAGGCCGGAGCCCTGCTGGAGAGGAACAAGCTGAACTGGTGTAAGATGAGGCAACTGAGACTAGGGAAAGCTGGTCTGGCTATGGTCTGAAGAAGTGGGTCTGTCCCACGAAAGCTCACCTAATAAACTATTTTGTTAGTCTTTAAAGTGCTACTTGACTGCTTTTTGTTTTGGTAGTGTATAGACTAGCACGGCTTCCTCTCTGTTGCTAGGGAAGGGAAGGGATTGTAGCACAGAAACCTCTTCAGTCACTGCCTGGGAAAGCTGGGAACTAGGAGAGAGAAGAGAAGCCCTGTTCCTGAGGGAAGGGTGTAACCAGAGGAGGTTGGAGATACAGGTAAAGCAGGAACAGTCTGGGCAAACAGTGGTGAGGTTTGGGGCTGTGTAGACCTTGGCTGCTTGTTGCAGGGTCCGTGGGTTAAGAGCTGGAGTAGTAGGTGAGCAGGACAGCCTGCCTTTCATGGCCGGCTGCTGAAGAAGTGGTACAGGCCAGGCAGTGGAGCAGAAGTGTACTTAGAATCGTTACCATGCAGGTCTTTGATACCTCAGAAGGAGAGAAAATGCATGGGGGAAGCACAGTGAGTTGCAGAGAGAAGGAAGAAGCGGTGGGTGGGTGGGTGTGTAAAGGAGTGGCTGAAGTCTGAGTCAAAGTTGGAAAGAAAGAAATAATCCGTGGAGCAGTCAAGAGGAGGAGTCAGGATCTCACCTGTCCTGCCCATAGTGCTTGCCACAAGGACAAAGGTGAATTGATTTTTCTTCAAGAATTTGGGCGAGGAGCAGCACTGTATTGAGAGAGGCAAAACCCAGTGCCCAGTCCACCAAATATTCTGTAGTCACAGATCCCTCTGATGTCCACCCAAGCCCCACGCACAAAGGGATTTCAGGATAGGGTCCTTAATGTACATGGGCTAGAAGATATGTATGTATTAGGGCTTTCGTAGAGCAGTCTATCCTGACTTCCTAATGGAGTTGCTAATACAGGCCACAGGCCATACTTTTTATTATGCCAGATGATACTGTTTTGCAGCTCATCACAGGCCAGTGTTGACTGAAAATCATTGCTATTTGATGACTATTCAGTGGTCTATGTGAAATGAGATGATGATTTCAGGTGTCCTTGGTAGGGAAAAGCCATGGTAATAACTGATGCCCATGTAGTGTAAGCAGAATTGCCACAGATTAGGAAAGGAGAATGCACTATCCTCCTGTCACTAGGAGGTCTAGATTGAGGGGTGTGGGCAGCTCATAACATTGCTTCACATTCTGTACCTGCTCCTTGGATAGGGACTTTATGACATTGATTCTGGTATTTCTCATGAACCTTAATTTAACCCTAAAAGGATCAGAGTATCTCAGCTCTTACTGAACTCTAGCTGTGGCTCTTTCTCTAATGCAGACTTACCCAGCTGATTATTTATTTTGTCTCTTTCATCTTTCCATTTAGTGTGTTTAGAGGCATCATAGTCTGTTTAAATTCTGTCTTCAGTGTAGTTGTGCTATGCCCCTATACTGCTGAAAATGACAAAATGCTTCTCAGGTTTCCTTTAGGACAGTGATTGTATTAACACTCTCTGTTGTCTCTGGAATTCAGACCCCTGTTTGTATTAGCCTTTCTCTGCAATGTGTCTCTCCCTATTCTCGTGTCTTCTGATACAAAGGCTTGGCTGACAAGTTATGTTCTGATAAGGTGGAGTTGTTACCGATGGTCCTGTCCCAGCAAAGATCTCTCTTATCCTCACTGGATGTTTTCCCTCTGACAGTGATTTCTTTTCTCTGCTTCCAAAACTCAGTATCATTTTTGACTTTGAAGCTCTTGTGGGGCTCTTATTTATTAATTATGTAATTAATTTTCTTGATTTAAGACAATGTGACTCCAATGAACAGGCGCACATCCTGTGTTCTGGGCACTGGGGCAATAATTAGAATTAACCTTCTCTAGGTTATCCACACAAATAATATTACCCAGAGTTTTCAAAATATCATCTGCAGAGCTCTGTTCAGGGATGCCCTCCTTGATGCCAGTACCATTTTCTGTGCTTTAATCAGGCAATGACTGCCCTCTAACAGACCTGGCTGCCGCTTTCCTTCAAAAATTTGCAGTTTGAGAATGGGCAGAAATGCTTCAGGGTAGTCACTGGAGCAATGGGGCCTGGCTGAGGCTGCGAGAACCCCACCAGCTCCTGGTGAATGAGTTAGCTGATGTAGAAGTAACTTGTGTTCAGATACCGTGAGACCAAGTTTTATGCTATTATCCTTTCTAGACATTCCTAAACTTTTCCCAGACAGGTATTTGCAGACTTGCAGTGGTGTGTAAAGTACAAACAGTGCACACCCAGCTAGTGCAGATATAAATAATAGTAGGGGTGGGTCTCCACATACTTGCACCCTTGATATTTACCCTGTATGACTTTCTGCACCCAAGAAGTGCTTCTCTTGTCCATGCTGCTGTCCTGAGCAGGGTATTGGGACTCTTCACTGTGGCCGTAAGTGCAGACCAGATGCACTCCAGTAGGAGCTTGTCAGGAGCGTTACTACAACTAATTTTACCTTTCATGAGGCGGTTCTGTGCTTGGCGAGGGTAGATCCCAGCCTGTAGTTTACCACCATGACCTGAGCTGCAGAGAATCCCACATGCTGTATTTGGCCCCCAGGGCCTCCAGGCAAGGTCTGGGAAGGGCTGGGCTCCATGGCCCCTAGAAAGGGTGGGGGCTTCAGGCAAAATGTGTGGGGCTGAGCCAAGCAGCCCTCCGTGCAGTCTGGAGTGCAGTGTACCCTCCTGAGCCCCTAGAACCACCCAGCATAGCACCCCAGCTGCGATTTAGAGAGTCCATGGCTCTGGCCACCATCTGGCCCACAGTAGCAGCAGTGGTGGCCTGGACCCCATTGAATTGCTATTCTCTGGAGCAGTTTCCTCCTTTGCCCCCGCCCCATCAGCGGGCCTGCCACAGGCCAAAATTAGATCCTCAGAGCTGCACGATAGCTGAGGTTCCTTCTTGCCTATTTCTTCGGTGTGTACGTCTTTAGTCCAGTGCCTATTAGCTAGCTCTTCTGTGCACCAGCAATGTACTCTCAAGGGCTGCGTCTACACGGTAGCCCTCTGTCGAGGGATGTCACTGCCAGCAGAGATTATCCAGTAAGCCATCTCTTGACATAGTGCAGCTACATGGTAAAGCGGGTCACTACAGCAATCCGCTCTGTCAACACTGAGTGTCCACACGCATGGGCTGCTTTGTTGACAGAACCGGCCCCCTAACCCCAGAATTGCAGTGCACGTGGACGGCAGGTCCTCCTTGGACCACTGGCCCTGCACGCCCTTAAATGGCTCCCTTGACCCATCCCTGCCTATGCTGAGGCTCCTGGAGTGACAGCAGAGCTGGAGCAGGCCACCATAGCTGTTTGCTTGTTCTTGCCAGACTGCTACCATGCCAGAGCCCCCCCTGGGCTCATCTTGGACCAAGGTCCAGCTGCTGCTGGCCCTGCCTCTCCTGCTGCTAGGTCTGTTCCACCACATCTGGGGGATGACCCCAAGAGGCTGCCGGTGGAGCCCCAGTGCCCCGCCTGCCCTTATGCCCTTGGGGGCTCAGGCAGGGCTTGCAGTACCCCACCCGCTTCAGTTGGTGGGATGGGGCTGGTCACGGGGCACTGGGGTGACCAGCAGTGGATGGAGAACTTCCAGATGAGGAAGGCCACCAGCTAAGGGGAGGAGGGGACGGCAGGGTCTGAGAGTGGGGCAGCCTGGGCCAGGCAGGCCTCCACCAGGTCCAGCAGCTGGTTGACCTGGGACAGCCACTGCTCAGAGGCCTGTCCCCAGTCCCAGTGCCACTCTTCCTGCCACTGCAGCCCCAGAGGGTGGCCATGTGTGCCTGTAGAGTGCCCTCCTCCAGGTGGCAATGGCCCCTCCGGGTGTGGGCACAGTCTGCCTGGGGTGGGCTGCCATCTCCCAGAGGCACTGCTCTGGGTAACATTGGCCCTGGCTCTGGCTCCTCCATGGGGCAGCCTGGGTGCTAATGGGTGGGAGGGGGGCTGGCCTAGCCAGTGGATGGTGATGCTGTGGGGGGGAGAGGGTGAGGCCTTCATGCAACATGTCCCCCCCAGGCCCCACCCCATAACCTCCTTGAGCAGCTGCCCCTACCCCTGGGATGGAGCTGTCTGGGGTACGCATCTGAACTCCCTGCATGGTGGCCCTAACGAATGGGGAGCGCTTGGTGTCATGGGGACCAGACTGATCACTGCCCACCCCAGCCTGATGGGCTGATCACTGAGGGGTCCTGGAATGGGTGGTGGGTGCCCGGGTGCAGTCGTACCCTCCCCAGGACCCCCCCCCCCCCAAAACCTTAGTGCAGCTCACATCACTGTCCCTGGGGGAGGGTGCTGCACATTGCCTGAGGGCTGGCCATCGACCATGTGGCTGTCCTACTCCCAGCGTTGGAGGGGGCCGGGTGTCCCCGCCTCCCACCGGGATCCAAGGTGTTGTGAGGCTCCCAGTGGGGCCAACAGCAGGCTGGCAGCTGTGCCCAGGGGTTGTCTGCTGGGTGTGTGTGGGAAGCACTTCTGTGGACAAGGGTGCACATGCTGAGCTCCTGGTGAGGGTGCCCACTTGAGCTGTTCTGCTGAGCCCCATGGCTTGTCTCGCCTACCCTCCCTGAGCCCGGGGGTATGCGACCCATTGGGTGCTCACTGGATGGTCCTGCCGAGCTGTCCAGAGATGCCCATGCCGAGGTGGTGGCAGTGGAGGGGCCCAACCCCAGGGCTGTGGTGAGGGTGCCCTGGCCGGACTCCTCAGGGAGAGAGGGCAGGTTGTGGGCTGGCTCCGGTGGGGTTCTGGGGACACCATCTCCATAATGGGAGCCTTCTTCCTGGTGTCCACCGTGGCACCGCTGGGGGGCTCCATCATCTCCCCCGAGGAGATGGCCCAGCTCCTGGTGGTAGAGACAACTGGCCATGCCCGCTCCTGATCTCTGCTGTGTGTCCTGGGCACGCACGTAGCCCTGACAGAGCTCTTTCGCCTTTGTCTGCACTTGCTCCAGGTGCAGGTGGGGTGGCCCATAGTGCCAGCAGCTCCTGGACTGCGGGACCAGACCAGGATGGGACCTGCTTCCTGAGGCCCTGTGATGCACTGGGGGAGCCATCTCCTGCGATGTGGGAGGGGCCAGGAGGGCCTCTGGCAGCCTGAGTCATTTTTAATGGCAGCTGGGTGTGGCTGCCAGGGTGTGCTGCTGGTTGTGTGCGGCAGGGCTAGAGCCACGCCTCCAGCTTCCTGCCCACGGCTTCTGGGGCTGCCAGCCCCTTTAAGTGCCGCCGGAGGCTGAGGCCATAGAGCCGCACCTACAGTGGGGATGTGCCTGCCGGCTCTGGCAGGCTGGAGCTTTGGAGGACCCCCTATCGACAGAAGGGGCCTAGAAACATCTCCATGGTACGTTTATCGACATTATACTGTTATACCTCAGTGGGGAATGGTCTAATGCTGTCGGTGGATGGGCCAGGTTTTGTTGACAAAGTGCATTTTACGTATAGACGCTCCATGGGTGTTTCCCAAGAAAAGCCCAGTTTTTCTAGGAAAAGCCTCTTGTGTAGACACAGCCAAGGGTTTTTTTACCCTTTATTTACTGAACTCTCTTCCTTTTCTAATTAGACCCTCATGGTTACAGAACCTCGCAGACACATAAGCCAAACAGATATGAAATCTCAGTGTTTGCTTGGAATATCTCTTGTTTAACTCCTATTGTTAGATGACTTTCTCTTGTGGTGTTTCCTGTGGAGTTTTATTTAAGGCAGTCTAAAAACAAAACTCCCACCTTGATTAAACAGACCAAAGGCTTATGTGCATGGCGGGGTAATGTGCTCTCTGGGGGTGTGATTGCTAAAGCACTCTGTGTTGTGTGTTAGTTGCTCTGTGGACTAGACCCTGCTGGGGCCCATCAAAGGTTCCCTAGAGCATTTGAATGTAGTTTTGTTTCAAACAGCTGTCTGTTTAAGGACATAAAGTGGGTTTACATGGACCAGATAAGGCCATGGGCAGAGACTGGAAGGCACTGACCCAAAAACTGTGTACTGACACTGGCATGGGCAGGAAGGGCCAGCTGGGGAAATACTAAGGGGGGTGTGTGTGCGTGCGTGTGTGCGTGCGCTATCCCTTTCCTGATGGCTAATGTGGAGTTTACCAGGATTGTCCATGGCAGTACATAGGGACTGGTGGTCAGTCCCTCCCTTGGCCAGTGTGGGTCCTGGAGGAATTCCCTATAGGGTGTGGACCTGTCAATCCTCCCTGGGGTGGGACACGGGAGGGTTCCCTGTGGTGTGTCGGGGGTGGGGTCTGTAGGGCTGTGGATCTGGGAGTTCTCTGTGGGGTGGGGGTGCAGTGATACAGGGGTGTCTCTCAGTTCCCACCCCGGGAGGGCATGTGGTATCTGGGAAGCTCACTATGTTGGTGAGTGGGGTTACTGATCCTACTGTGGGATGGGATCTAGGTGGATTCCCTATGGCATGCAGAGGGTCCCTGGGCATGTGGGGTCTGTGGGGAGTTTGTTCCTTCCCCGGGTGAGGGCTGTGGTCTCTGGGGAGGGGGTGTCTATGGGATGTGTGGGTCTGTTGGTCCCTTAACTGTGCTCCATGCTCACTCACATTCCTATAGCCTCAGTCAGCCTGGAAGTTGTGGCGGCACTGGGAAGCTCCAGGCTCCGGCTGCATAAAAGAGCTGAGCAGATTGTGGCCATTGTGGGTGGGGTCAAGTTGTTCACAGACAGTCCTGGGTGGTTAATTGGCCTACCATAGTGCATGGGTGCAGGAAATGCACCTTAAAACAGGACCCAAAACTGCAGATGAGGCCTCATCAGTGCTGAGTGGAACAGTTGCTTCCTGTGTCTTACACAGAAGACTCCTATTAATATATTCTGGAAAGTTAGCCTTGTTTCGCAACTGCACCACATTGATGGCTCATACTTGTTTGATTTGCTATAAACTCCACATCTCTTCAGCTGTACCACAATTTAGCCTGTTAGTCCCCAGTTTGTATTCGCGCATTCAATTTTTCTTCTTCACAGGAGTAGTATTTTGCATGTTTTTATTGAATTTCATCTGGTTGGTTTCAGAATATTTTTCTAATTGCTTATTAAGGTCATTTTGGGAGAGAGGCCATCACCGCTGCTTGCTTTGGTGGCTGAAGCTCTGGGCCTCTTTGAAAGGCTGGGCTACAGGGCAACTGTCCCTTTTGCCATGTCCCCAGTTGGGATTGCCCACCCCCTCCTCCATTGCCTCTCTCCTTTCTTCCCTCCCACCTCTGTTCGCCCCATCCAGCCAAATCCACGAGCCCGGATGTAACAAATGACAAAACTGCTCTTCTAAAATATCTTTCTGAAGAAAATGTAACATCTTTTCCAGTGCATGCTCGATTGTGAAGACAGAACATGCAGAAGGTGACTAATTAGAAGCACTAACTTTGGGAATAAAAGCTAGTCACTGGGCTTTTTTAATGTCTCCTGAAGTTTGTCAGAGATTTATTTGCAAAAACTTTGTAAGGAAGGGAAGGCACCTGTCTTGCTGAATACTGTATTAAATATGGACTACATGATGCGGCTCTCCTGCATTTACATTTGTTGAATCAGTATTTCTAAACTGATTTTTTATTTTAAATCTACTTTTAAGCCTTCATAAAATTCCAGATTACTACCTAGTTAACACACCAAAACAAAGACATTTTAAATTAATCAAAGCAGTTTCATGTGTTCATAACAAACTTCATTGCTTTTAGAAAAGGGGGCCACTAATTTAGTTTGTGTGGCTTCCATAGCAATAGATATGTTTATGAAATCTCACGCTGATGCAAGGATTTCTTTAGAGATGTGATATTTTTTATAATTGGCAACAAAGTATTTAAAGCACATTTTAAACTATTACAGTAGTTGCACAAGTTTTTTTTTGTCAGTAAGGTCAGACACTGACAATATATACCTCTGGGCTGGCATATGCCTGCTAAATTGTTTCACTATCACTTAATGGCTATGTCACAAGTTCAGTGTTATGCTGATAGATCTGGCAAGTTGGAAGGCATTTCTCTTTTAACTAGCTCCAGGGCAAGACCGGCTGTCTGTGACAGTCTGCTGTGGGAACCTGCAGGAGTAGTCAGAACATGGATTGGAAGAGCGGAATAGTTGAGCACTATGACCCAGGCAAGGCATTGCTTTTCCTTGTCTCTTATACCCACTGAAGACTGTCACGTGGGACTGTGTCAAAACCTTATGAAAATCAAAATATATAAAGTTTACTACTTTCACCCTATCCACCAGGCCAGTGACCCTGGCAAAAAAAAAAAAAAAAAAAATTGGTTTGACATGATTATTTGCTCTTGACAAATCTATTGCTGTTTATTACTTATCACCCTATTAGGTGCTTACAAACTTTAATTATTCCAGTATCTTTCCAGTCTTTAAAGTTAGGCTTATTCAGTGCTTTTTTTTCCCTAGAAGAAAAGGTGCTAGAACCCAAGTCTGAGTATTCCTCGTAGGACATATGGTGTTCAATTTTTATACCTTGGTCCTTGCACTGCTGCAAAGTGGTGGGGGACCCTGCTCCCGTCCCCATGATGCTGCAGAACTTCTGGTGAAAATTTTTCTGGTGTTCTATGAGAAAAAGGGTGACGGAACTCTGTTCCGGTGCATTCTACCAGAAAAAAAAAGCCCTGGGCTTACTGATCTGTACTTTCCCAGAGCCTGTTAGTATCTATCTTAAAACACAAGAACAATGTTTGCTCTTCTCCAGTCTTCTGGGACCTCACCTGTTCTCAGAGATAATTGCTCATATTTCTGAGATTGCTTCAGCTAGTTCCTTAGGCACAGCAGGGTAAATTTCATTAGGTTCTGCCAATTTAAAAAATCTACCTATGTAAATATTCTTTAAAATATTCTTTCTCTATTTTAGTTTACTTTTCCCTCTTGTTAATGTTTATTCTTTTAAGAGTTCAGTCACTACACTCTTCAGTGATGACTGACGCAAAATGGGCATTAAGTACCTCAGCTGTCTTAGTGTCCTCCTGTGAATCAGTGGATCAACAAGTGTGAGGGAGTGGGAATTATTGGTAATATTTTGGGAGAACACGGGATGCCTTATTTTCCCCATGTGCTGCATGAGGGAGGGAAATGGGGAGATGAGAGACGGAAAACTTGGTTACTCTTTGTAGAAATCCAGATGTGACTGAGGCTTGGTCCCATGCTATGAGCAGTTCCAGACGACAAACGCCCAGAGGCCTGGTACCAAGAGGAGAATGTCCCACCTCTCTGCAGGAAGCCAGCCAGGTATGACAAGCTGGAGAACAAAGCTATGAGGAGACCGGGGGGAGGGAGGGACAGTGATGGAACATGTCTGGGAGCAAGGAAAAGGACTAAGGAGGGGCCAGGTGTGGTTATTAAGTGTGAAGCCACTGGAAGCAGAGAAGCTTCTGGACTGGCACTAAGAAGGGGTCAGAAGAGAGCGCTGGGTTCTGAACTGACTCAGATGACCAAGATGAAACTGTGTTTTCTGTGATAACTAAGGACTTACGTCAGTGGTGAGCAACCCGCCCTCTGTGGGCCACATACAGCCTACAGTGGTCCTATCTGCAGGCCACACAACCCCTCTTCAATTTGCCCTCCACCACCTCACACCTATCTCCCGTGCTGGGGGCCCTGCACTTACCTATTCTCCCTCCCTCCCAGGACTTCCAGAATACCATAAATCACCTGATTTGTGCCCCATTCCCACTCCTCCACCCCCTCCCAGAGCTTGAGCACTGCAACTCAACTGATTTGCAGGCTCCAGAAATGCTGGGAGGGAGGGGGAAGAGAAGGGAGGGGCGCACTCGGGGGAGGAGGCAAGGGTGTAGGTTTGAGGGAAGGGATGGAGTAGGAGTTGGGCCTGCAGTGGAGGGGAGGGCTGAGCAGCCCCAGGCAAAATAAGAAGTGACACGCACACTTAAAGCAAGGGCATGTGTGAGGTGCATGCTGATCACGCACAACGCAGCGGGTGCGCATGGCTCTCACAGTGTCTTTGCTTTTGCCAACAATTTGATTTGCTCTGATAACAGATCATTTGTATTGCAAAGGCAGGATTAAGATGGAAAATCAAGTGCAATGTAGTTAATCTTGGGGTCATGCTTGGTGCACATGCTTGATTTCAATTTTGCTGTTCACTGAGCTGAAGATGGGCCACTCAGGCAGCCCACTCACTAGCCTGGGTTGCCTAGGACTGTTCTATAGTGTGTTCCAGCTTTCATAGTTCTCCTTGCCATTGGGCTATGTTACCTGTAGAAGCCCATTATACAGATGGGTAAAGGGAGGTGAAGTGACTTGCCTAACAAGGTATCAGTCGCAAAGCTGGGAATAGATTGCAGGAGACCTGTCTCCAGTCTAGTGCACTGTCCACTAAACTGTATTATCTTTTATTAAATGAAAGAGAATATGTACTTCTGCATGCAAGGCAAGTATGCACGTGTGTATGATCAGCTAAGTATACAATTAGCTATTTTCATCTACAAATACCTAAATAACATGCATAATTACGATATCAAGCTTGCAATTACAGCACTCAACTTTGAAAACCAAGCTATGTCAGTTGAATAAACCTACTTATGTTTCTAGCTTCCATTCCATTATCATTATGGATTATTATTCAGAGGTTGTACTGTTATCAAATACAAGATGAACCCAAATAAATTAACACTCAATGCTGATAAAATGGGGGTAAAATTAATGTATTGTGTTGAGGAAATGTTCTTTCTTCCAAAAGTCCATTTTTCAACACGTCTCAGGCAACATAAGAAATAAGTACATTCTAATAGTTAAAAAACTCAATATAATGGGAATTTTACCTGTACCAGGGCTGCAGGATTGTACCAGGTCTTGCTGGATATTTAAATCTAACCGAGATTTTTCAGTGATTGGTTTTATCCTGTGTTTAACCACACATTACCAGAGACTACAGAACTATGCGCCTCTGTCATTATGGCTATGTCTAGATTAGAGCGATTTGTCGACAGAAGTTTTGTCAGAAGATATCTTGTGACAAAACATCTGTTGAGAGAGCACGTTCAGACAGCAAAGTGGATTGCTCTTTCAATTTACTCTGTAGACAGAGAGCGGCCTGGTGGCTGTACCAGCAAAATGGCTATCCTGAATCCCATTGGACAGGGTCGCACATCACCAGTGCCTTCTGGCAGCCCTGGTGAGACACTCCCTTACAGGGACCCTCCCAGACATGTGTTCCCTGCCTATGCTGCAGGCATATCTACCCCCTCAGGGGACAGCGCAGCTAGAGCAGGGCTTTGACCCTTTCTGGGAGACAGTCCAGGGAGCCATGATTCCAGAGCAGCCCCCAGAGGGCTTGCACTGGCCCCACAGAGAGGTGCTTCAGCACCTGCTGCACCTCCTGATGGCTGTCCTCTTCCTTATGGAGAGTGAGCCCGAGACACAGGTGAGGGCCTCACCATGGCTGCACAATGGTCACACCTGTGCCCAACCCCCCTGGGGTGCACAGGTGGATCTGGAGGCACTGTACCAGTTCTGAGACATAATATCCAACTGATTTTTTTATAAAACTAATAGCTATTCACTTGAGTCTGTGAACTTGCCCATTTAATCTCATTCATTAGCATGTTTGAATTTGATTTCATATCTCAAAAAAAAAAACCAAAAACAAAACAGATTGGGTAACATCCTGCATAGCAGATATTTAAGAGCCAATCCTACAACACTTAGGTGCATGAGTAACTGTGTGACCAGGAGCAGATGGGGTCATTCCTGGGTGAAACGCATCATGAATATTTGTTATAGTTCAAAAACAACTATAACTTTGATTCCTATAACCTTCTTATGTAGCTGTTTTCAATTGGCAGGATCAGGCACTAAAACTATAAAGCTTAAATATTGACTGGGTCATACCTAAGCGAGTCAATTTATCTGTGTAAACTATATGGAAGCGGATATGCAATGGAATCCTAGGAGTAAGTAGTCTGGGTGGGGTGGGTGATGCTATATCTACCCACCATGACTGACTAGAGCCTGAGGAGAAGACACTTATCTGAGGGTATGTCTACACTTGGGAATAAAGTCAAATTTTTGAAGTCAAACTTTTAATGCTGGATTTTATGAAATTGAGGTCGAGTGACCTGACCAACTAAGAAAGTCAATTTAGTTTGTCCACACAAGGATGTGTGAATCCAACTGTGGATGCAGTGCATGCTGGGCACCTCTCCCACAGTTTCTGCTCCCCCATTGCATTTTGGGATTTTGTGCCAGTGTATTATGGGAAGAAAAGTCACAGCAAGTGTTTCGGGGTTTCTGATTTCACCATCCCAGAATGAATTTTCTTCACCTCATGCTTCTGTCTGGAAACAAACTGCATTTTCAACATTACAGACACTAACATGAAACCCAATATATTTCAAAGTTTGATGCAGTGTTTTGTGCTCAGTTTGCACACTATGATGCAGAATCTTCTGAACATAACGTCCATACATAACCAGATCATTATTGCTAGGGCCATAGGCGTAGAGGAATCTCTGGAGAGAAGGACGGCAAATTTTCTGGAAGATCTGGCACCACGAAACCAGCACAGAGGGGTGGGCTTGCATTGTTTTGCAGTCATGGGACCACCAGCGGTGGCTGCAGAGCTTCCTCATGAGTAAGGCCACTTTCAAGGAACTTTGTGACTTGCTGTCTCCTGCCCTGAAGTGCATCAATACCAAACTGAGACCTGATTTGACAGTCAAGAAGTGCATTGCAACTGCTCTTTGGAAGTTTGCAACACCAGTCAGCTGCTGGTCAGTGGGCAATCAATTTGGAGTGGGCAAATGTACAGTGGGGGCTGTCATCATACAGGTAGCCCAGGCAATCAACATGCTTCTCCTGTGGAAGACAGTGACTCTGGGGAATGTGCAGGAAATAGTGGATGGATTTGCTGTCATCGAGTTCCCTAACTGCATTGGGCCCATAAATGGAATGCACATCCCTATCCTGCCACCAGACCATCAGGCCTCATATTACATTGTTTCACTGACATCAACATGGGGTGGTTGGGAAGGTTGCATGACGAGCAAATCTTTAGGAATTCTGGTCTGTTTAGATGGCTCCATAGTGGTACTTTTTTCCCAGAACAGAAAATTAACATTGAGAGAATTGAAATGCCTATAGTGGTTTTGGGTAACCCTGCTTACCCATTGTTCCCTTGGCGGATGAAGCCCTATGCAGGCACCCTGGACTCCAGTTAGGAGAGCTTTAACTATAGACAGAGCAGGTACAGAATGGTGGTAGAATGTGCCTTTGGCCATTTAAAAGTGAGGGTTAGGTGCCTTCTGACCTGCTAAGACCTCACTGAAGAGAACATTGTCATGGTCATTGGGACCAGCTGTATTCTTCATGACGTTTTCAAGGTGGGGGGGGTAGTTTCTTGCTGGGGGGGGGGAGGGGGCTAGGCAAAGGTCCTGTCAAGAAATTATCAGCAGCCGACCCCAAGAGAAAACAGGAAAGTGCAGAAAGAGGCCGTGAAAATTAAAGATGCCTTGAAAACCACATTTGTGAATGAGCGTGAAATGCATTAACCGGCACCCCCCACAACCATGCTGTTTCCTTGCTCTTTATGAAACCCCCCCATAAACTGTAAGACAACCGTCACCACCTGCCCAACACTAAAGCATGTTAACCAATACATGAAACTCTTTTTTCCAAACTATAGGAGGCACTAAAGGAAGAGTAGGGGGAATAGGGGGGAAAAAAGGGTACTAAGGTTATGGTTAATCAAAAGTTAGCCTTCTGGTGGGTGTTGAGGTTTTGGGGCTAGGAACTGGGGCTTTCTGTGGCCTTTCTCCCATCGTTCTGGGTCCCTGCTGTGAGAAGGGTGCTGAATGTGTGGAGGGATGGGGGTGGGGGAATGATTGGATGGGGGATACTGAGACAGGAGCCTGGGCTGACTGGGTTGTGGGAGCTCTAAACTGATGGTGCTTGGTGTGACTGGAGGAGACTGGGCCAGGAGAAGGAGACTGGGCTGACTGGGTTGAGGGAAGTCTAAAGTGATGGTGCGTGGAGTGTCTGGGGAAACAGTGCCCTGTCCAGGGGGAGGAGAATGAATGGGGTAAGGGTAGCATATGTCAGTGGTGCCTGAAGTGGCCTGGGGATGCTGTTCCTCTAAAAGGGGAAGGTAATGTGTATGGGTAGGGTGAGCATGTAATGGGGCATCTGGGGGGGGCGGGGTGTGGACTTCAGCATGGGTCAGTGACTTCAGCAATGAGGTAATTAATTCCATCTGCCTGTCAGATTGCAATTTCTCTGTCACAGAATTCTGTAACTCTACCTGCTTGCCCATACAGGACATGGTTGATTCACACATTCATCGTTGTGACTCCAACATGTGCTTCCTCTAATTTCACTCTTTTCTTTTGAAACTGCTTGCACATGGGTCTCGAACAAATCATTCTTGGTCTTCTTCTTCCTCCACATCATAGGCCGCCGGCTATCTGCTCAACTGTGTGCGCTTGATCTTTTTCCAGGGTCGTTCGCTGATAAAACAAATTTAGAAATATGCATTAGCAATCACAACGTTTTTATCTTTACTCAGCACAATGACCATAGTCACAGAGGTAATGGCTGCCTGTCTGTATTGAAGAACACATTGCAATTACAAGGGCGCTCTTGTTACTTATAAGACAGAAGAATGATAGACAGAATTCCAAGCAGAATGCTTTGAACTTGTCCACAAAAGAGGTTTATGGTCAGCACGGTGGTAAGCTGTCCTCAGTTTCTCATGTCACAAGAAAAAAATTCTATTAAAGCAATGCCGGGGCATGTGGGGAGAAGGGGCTGGCCTAGTGTGTGGGGATGGCTTGGTGTGTCCCAGGGATGCTGGACCAGGGGGAGCAGCACCTGTATTTTAAATTCCCAAGTGGCTGTTGAACGACACAAAAAATCGTGGCAAGTCACTGGGGGCACACGTGAACAATGGGAGGTCTGATCGCCTGCCAGCCCCAAAGGGAGGGGAAGGCTGCTACGTGCAGGACTGCATGCCGTGCTGTGGGAGGGAGCAATCTGCATGGGGACAGCTGGCTGCTTAAAGCAGCGCCAGTATTTTAAATTCCCAAGTGATTACTGAACGACTCAAAAAATCATTAAAAGTCACTTCGATACTGGGCAGTGTTCGCTGTAAGCTATGTGCTTGGGCAGCCTCCCAGGAGAGCTTCAGGTGCTCCCCAGCTGATTAGCAGAGTACCCAGAGCTGGCAGCACTTGTTTATACTGGAGGTGCACATCCACACATGCTTCAGTGCACATAACCAAGCAAAACATTTGGGTGGAAAAAATTAGAGGGTACGTTAGTCCTGGGCCCTTTGTATTCCGGGGTAACCTCTGCTGGTCAATGGGTCTGCGTTTAATTCTCCGTCTCTTGGAGGGTTCTAGAACAGGCCTTAGTTCTTTAGGCGCCTGACCTCATTGATGAAGGTTAGCAGTAGCATCGAGGACCTCTGTGGCTGTCCCATGTTATGTTGTCTGGCTCAGTCTGCATATATGTTACAACTTCATTGTAGGAATGTGGGCATTATTGCAAGATGCATGTGACAGAATAGACCTGAGTACACAACCTGCATGATATTGTAGTAAAGCTTGTGCAAAGTATGCCTTGTAAGGTGTTGCTTAAACTCTTAACTTGCTGTCTAGTGTAGCAAAAGTCCCACTCTGTGGGGTCTTGCCTGGCAGCTTGATTACTGATGAAAGTTTCAAGTTCAGAGAGGTCATTCTTGATCCTTTCCTGCTAGCTCTAAAGGATACAAATCAAGTGGTTCCTCAGTTTCTTAGAGAGTGTGTGGCATAGCTTCTCACTATTATCAGTGTAGTGCGTTGATTGTAATGGGTTCTTCATGGTCAATCCCGTGGGTACAATGTCCTTTTTGCATTTGGAGAGAAAGATGATGTCCGTCTGGATCTGAGTGAGCTGGTCAGTGTTGTCCTGATACAATGCGTGGCAACTTGGTGTGAAATGATAAGATTCCCTTGTATGGAAGTGTTAACTGTGAGTGTCTCTGTGTGTGTGTGTGGGGAAAAACCAGACTTGCGAGGCCCTTGGCCAATGTGTGTGGGGGAGATCTCTGCACTCTCAGAAGGGCTGGGGCCTTGGGTGTATAACCCCAGCGGTACCAAGACCATGTACTAGGGAGAGTGAAGTCTGTGCTCTACCGCCTTGGCTGAGAGGTAGCTGGCCTTTAGCTCAGCTCATGTGGTAAAGCGCAAGGCTTTAGTCCCTATGGTTGCAGGTTCAGTCTCTTCTGCTGATGACTTGGGTCCCTTGGTGTTAAAAGTGGAAGGGGTGGAGCTGGCAGCCCTCAGCACTGCCCAGAGCATGCTGCATGGCACTCTGACAGTGATTTAAAAGGTCTGGGACTCCAGTTGCCACAGTAGCAGCGTCTGGGAGCCCTAAGGCAACTGCCCCCTTTGCACACACACCCACTGGGTGGGCCTGGTGCTACCATATGTTTCAAACCAAGGTTGGCAGACAGCCCTCTCTTAAACAAAGGAATGTGTGTGCTGCTGAATTTGCATTTGGGCAGCAAACAGTCATTGAGCCCGGAGGGAAACAAAGCTCAAACAGGTTAGGGGGAAGAAAGCAGCAGAGATGATCCTTCCGTGGGCTCCTTTGACTTCTGCTGCCCAGCTGGAAATCTTTTGCAAAGGTACAAACTACAGAAAGGAAGGACCAACACCAAGGGATGTTAAAAAGGTTAACTAGTTCCATCAGGGCCTGCTGCAGGGTCCCGCTGCCAGCTCCTCTGTCTTGGGCTGCTCGCTCCCAGAGCTCACACCAGTAAGGACTGGTTAACTGGTAAGCGTACCAGTGGGCCCCCTGGTCACTCATTTAACAGCTCTGCAAGTACCCCCAGGCACCTCCTTCCCTGTGTGCATAGTGCTCACAGCACTGAAGCAGACAGAGGAAGCTTTCGTTGGACTCGGGGTGGGGGAGAGGTCGTTATACTGGGCGTTCAGTCAGTAACCCGCTGGAGCCTGTTGTGAGACTTGGCTGGAATCTAATATTGTGTATTAGGCATTAGAATGTTCTGTCTTTTGCTTGTAACCATTTCTGACGTTTATGGTTCGTTACTAGTAATCAATTAATCTTTGGTTAATAAACATATTCTACTGTTTTCATCGAATCCACTCTGCTTTGAAGTGTCTGATTAACTATCTGAGAGAAGATGATTCATTATCCCCGTGAAGGAATACCACCTCTGTGGGTGCTCTGGGGCTGGAGTACCACCAAGGAAAATCAGGGAGTGCTTAGCATCTGCTGGTAGGCAAGGTCTCCCTCCCGCCATGCCTTTGGCCCACCAGCGGCCCTGCTGATCTACTCCTCCCTCTTCATGCCAGCATCTCCCACGACCACAGAACAAGTGGTTTGCAGCCAGAGGCTCAAGGAGGGAGGGAGAGGAGCAGGGATGGGGTGTGCTTAGGCGAGGGGCTGGGAAGAGGTTGGGTTTTGGGGGAGGGGGTGGAGTGGGCCTGGGGAGTTGAGTACCACCAGCCAGAGCAGCTGTTGGAGCCTTTGAACGCATAAAATATTTGTGCTGCCTAGCAGAGGGCTGTACTGTCCAGGAGATTGTACTGGACATGCCACCCCGCAAGCCTCTCATTTCCCCCAGAAATGTGTCAGGTGATCACCTTAGGTCAGTTCAGGGCAGCTGCCTGGGGCCCAGTAGCAGCTGCTCCAACTGTCCTATGAATGGGACAGTCTCATATTTATGGTAGCCTGTGGAGCTCAGGGAAGCCTGGGAGGTGTGTGAGGGGCTGGGGCCAGCAGGGTTCAGCCCCCCCCCACTTACCATGGGGGCAGGAGCCACAGGAAGCAGAGTGATACGTGTGGCAGCCTGCTCTGGCCTGCTGTCATCTGCTGGCCAAATAGCTCAGCTTCACCGGGGCTGCAGGCTCAGTCCAGGACAAGAGCATTCTGTTTGCTGCTGCTGCAGTGAAGGGGAGTGACTCGGTTGGGAGTTGGGCAGTGGAGCAGAGCAGAATGGTGCATCGCTCTGCTTCCTGTGGCTCCCAGCCCCGCAGTGAGTGCGAGGGGCTGACTCTGGCTACTGCCCTATGCCAGGCCCTCCAGGTAATTCCTCAGCTTGCACGGGGCTTCGGAGAAGGCAGGCAGTGCTGCTGGGAGGTGGGGCATGGGGAAGAGAAGGAACAGGAGCAGGAACTATGGGAAACAGCTTGACGTAGCAGCCTGCTCTGCTCCACCTGGGGGTGCTGCCATGCTGCAAGGCTGTGAGTGGCTTAGCTGGGGGTTATTTAAGCAATGCACTGCAGGGCCCCAGGGCTTCAGGGCAGAGGTGACATATACCAGAGTACATCCCGGACTAGTGTGGGAGGGCTGTCAAGGGGGCACTTTCTTTCTCTTTTAATAGACATTTAAATGTAAAAAGTGCTGATTTGTGCTTCTGATGTAAATTCTTAGTGCTGGAAACCAGTGTAATTGTTCCGTTTGGTAAGGCTTGCAGGATTAGTTCTTGTTCCTTATCACAAACACTTACAGTTTTTTTAAGCAAAAATGAAAGCTGGATTTTAAGCATCTCTACCATTAAACCCAGTTCCTAAGCAGTGTTGAGCCAGATCCTCCGCTGGTGTCAGTGGGTCTGTCTTACTTCAGCTGCGGCTCTGGCCCCATCTCTGATAGAAGCTCAGATTGTTCTCTTGCCTCTGATAGTATCTAGCAAAGATAAACTAGAAACAAATATTCATTCAATTCCAAACATAGGCACAAGATTAAAAATAAAGAGGTGTCCTGAGATCAGTGACACAGCAAAAAGAATTCAAGGGAACGTCAGCCAAAGAGAGATCCTAAATCAGATGGGCTCTGTGCTTTGTCAGACGGCCCAGAGATCCAGAACGTAATATAGCACCTGCTTGAGTGGAAGTTTGACTGAGTGCTCTTGCCGCTTCCAGCAACAGGTCCCATACTCCAATGACATCTCAACCCAGGAAGCAGGGAGGGTGGGTCCCCCTGGCCTGACTAGAAGTACCCAGACTGCCAGAGCCGTGGGACCCGAGAACCCAAGGGCAGTGCCTGACTGCACATTGAGGACATTAATGTACCTGTGGAATTGGTAAGTTTAGCATTCTCAGCCAACTTGGGGGTTGTGTTCTGGGTTTTAAATGTTTGCCCAAGGCAAACCCTTAAACGTGACCACAAAGTTACTAAAAAAAGCTACTAACTGAGGTGTGCAAGGCCCTGGGGAGCCATGAAGGAGGCCAGCTAGGAAGAGGCTTGGGGAAGAAACAAAAACATACTGAAATCAAGTAGTGCATAGCTACTGTGATGCTTCTAGGGGCGGAATCTAGAGCAGTGGGCAGGCCCGCTTTCCCTTACTGACTACAGTGGCATAAACCCTAAGAAGGGAACAGAGTTTACTTGAGAGGCCAAACAAAGGGCTGAATTTAAAGGGCCCAGAGCTTGGATAGGGCATCCCAGTGAACGCAAAAGGGCTGTTCACTTTTTGAACTCTTCCTACCTTGGAAGGGGTTCATTTGGATTCTGACTTGGTCGAAGGGCCAAGCCACAGGAGATCCACCAAGGTCAGCTGTACCCCCATGAAGAGATTGCCAGAGCAACAGGAGGACTGTAGTACCATACCCTGTCACGAGGAGGTGCTTGAAGTGAGTGCCCCATGACTTGAAGTCACTGATGATTCAAGTCATCAAATTGACTTTTCCTCCAATAAATATAAACAATTGGTTTGTCATAACTTCAGGAACTACCTTAAATAAATGCTTTCTCTGCATTCACAAGACTCACCAAAGGTAACTCCTGAAGGGCCCATGTTCCTTGGGCCTGATCTGCTCCTACCTGAAGCCAATCAAAAGAATCCTGTTGAACCCCTTTCAAAAGGCAGTGGGGTTGAACTGAGTCTTACGCAGAGCAACCACCTACACCTGAGCACCCGTGTTTGAAATTCTCTAGGAAAAGCTAATCCAACTCTCATATTAGTTCAGTTCTGCCTAAGCTGTTTCAGAACCCAGGCCCACGTGCTCAAGAGCAAAATGTTACTAGCAAAAGCTATTTACACAGGCATGCGTGGCCCTGGGGGGCTGGTAGTGGAGTAGCAATGCAAGGAGAACCTCTATGTTGCTCTTGTGTGCATTTTTTACCTCATGGACATGCATATAATGAAGGGAGTGGCTGGGAGAGGAAAGTTGAAGGAGTGAGAGGAATAGAGATGGGGGTGTGCAGCAATGATCAAAAGGGATATCAGAGCAGAGAAAATGACTGAGGAATAAGTTAATAAAAGCCAGCTGTGTGTATAACAGCACATTGACATTTTTTCCAGCATGTACACAATACTCAGCCTATGTGCAGCTAGACTAAGGTTTAATTCATTGCTTTGTAGGTTTACTAGGGACACTTAGAATATTGAAGCAGTATATAAAACCAAATGTTCTGATGAATCGATTGTCAAACAAATGAACTTGGGTTTCCCTAGGTCAGGGGTGTGCAATAAAACCGTGACCCGTTCCCCAGGGTTAACACCTGGTGGGTGGTCACTGCTATATTTACCTGCACCACCCCAGGTCTGGGTGATTGCAGCTCCCATTGGCTGTTGGTCTCTGTTCCTGGCCCATGGGAGCTGAGGGAAGTGGCATGGACCAGGACACTGCTTCTTGAAGCTCCCCTTGGCCAATGATCTGCGGCTAACTGGGAGCTGCAATTGCTTGCCCCTGTGGAAGTGCAGGTAAGTACTGTGGTGGTGGCCTGCCAGGGGCTAGCCCTGGGGAGCTGGATCAGTCCTGTGGGCTGGTATTTGCCCCCCACCCCTGCTCTAGATGGATTTTTGAAGTGTAACTTCCTAGTTTTGAGTCTGTAAACCCATCTTTTCTTTCACCTTTTGATGCCTGTCTGATTTAACATGTTGAATAATTGATGTGCGGTGCTTGTAGACTTAAATGCATTCTGAATCATGTTCTGTCAGTCAGGGTCTGACAGGCAAAAGCTGCAAGCTACCTGGTTTCCACAGGTTACAAAAGGACACTTCCTGTAGAGGAGTTGTCTGGAAGAAAGGAAAAATCTCTCCCTATTACAAAGGCTTCTTGATCAGGAAGGTGGCTCATTGCAACCCTACAGGGCAGCACTCTCACTGTTTGTCATTACTACCTCTCAGGGCATGTGTATATACAACTGGGGTATAAATCTACAGTGCACATGAATTGTCCGTGTGGACTGTGCTGTGCATGAGAAGCTCTCTGAGGTGCTTTGATCTGCTGCTGAAGAACGCTAGAGAAGTACCAGATGCAGGGCCTACAGGGATAATTCATGTGCAGCACACTAGAGCACTGTGGATTTTCACCTCAGCCAGCCACACCCACAGCAGTGAGGTGAAAGCAGTGGAAGAAGATGTAATGGACGTGGCTGCGTTCTCAAGGTTTTTAAAATATGACTTTGTTAGATGAGTCCAGGTCAAATCTCTGCAGTGTTAGGTCCTTCAATGGATGTTAGCCAGGATGTGTGGGAATGGTGTCCCCAGCTGCTGCTTGTCAGACGTTAGAAATGGATGTCAGAAGAGGGATTGCTTTGGTGATTACCTGTTGTGTTCACTCCTTCACGGGTATCAGGCATTGGCATCAGGATACTGGGCTAGCTGGACCTTTGGCCTGACCCAGTGTGGCTGTTCTTACATTCTTATGTTATGTTTTAGAGCAGAGAGGTAGCTACTTTGGGCTCAATACCATGAGGTATTGATCATACTTGGCAGGTACATGTGCTCAGCTCCCACATAAATCAATGGGACTTGCATGTGTGCCTCAGAGGAGGCCCTCTGTTTTGAAGGCAAGAGTGGTAAGCAGAAGAGGGAGGTGGCAGCAATGAGAATGGAGGGAGAGGTGGATGGAAGAGATCATGGAGTCTCTGTCTGTTATAGGTTAGAAAGCTGTCTGGAGCGGAAAAGAACAAGGGGAGGAGACAAATCAAGTGCTGCCAAGAACAGTGGCCACATGGCTTTAAAAGCAGTAGGATTAAGGGCTGGAAAGCGGATTCTGAAAGGCATGTCTAAGTACTTAATACCTCCATCCGTTCAAACCATCATCATGCTCTGATCTCCTTTCTAACATACGCTACTGTGCTAATTTCTTTTTGAACAGAATGAAGCATGTTTCTTTGCTCTCTAATTAAATTAGCTAGTTAAATTTAAATTTTCATATACTAAGTTGGCAAAACAGTTTAACATAATAGCAGTGCCTGGCAGAATTAGCAAAGCTTGGCATCCTTTTTTATACAACAGAGAGCCTCTTCCTGGACCAGAGAGAGTTGAATTTGCAAAAATAATATTGGTTTTATTTTTCTTCAGGCCTGCTGAAACAGTGCTAGAATCAATTCACTTTTGAGAACAATGGAAGCATTGTCTCTAGTTTGGTAGAAGTGGTTCATGCAGCTTTTTAAAGGATTGTTATAAGAATCCCTACACTGTCAATCTCGCATATTAAAATATAAAAAAGGGTTAATTAGTGATGCATAACGGAGCCCCTAAAAGCATACTTTAATATATTGGCAGATAACATTCTTCAGAGTGAGCAGCATTTTATTATGAATGTTGTACGTACTTTCAATTTTTCTGAGTAAAGGTACAGCAATAAGGACATTGATTTGAAATAATTTGCATACAGAATAGTTATTACTGCACTGAAAAGGTAGTTTTAGAACTGTGTGTCCTTGTTGTTCTGAACTTGTCCTTCTGTCTGGTGTGGGGACTGCTGCAGTATAGAATCATGAGGTTGGAAGAGACCTCAGGCGGTCATCAAATCCAACCCCCACTCAGTCAGGGCTTTGTCAAGCTCGGACTTAAAAACCTCTACGGATGGAGATTCCACCACCTCTCTAGGTAACGCATTCCAGTGCTTCACCACCCTCCTGGTGAAACAGTTTTTCCTAATATCCAGCCTTGACCTCTCCCACTTGCCACTTCATACCATTGTTCCTCATTCAGTCATCTGTCGCTACTGAAAAGTCACCCTCTTTCCTCTTTGTAATCCCTCTTAGGTAGTTGAAGGCTGCTATAAAATCTCTCCTCACTCTTCTCTTCTGTAGACTAAGCCTAAATCCCACAGCTTCTCCTCATAAGAATGCAGACTTAATCAGAATATGGAGTATATCCGCATATATTACACTGCATTGTGGTCACAACGTGAGACCAATGACTCACGAGACCAAATTTATTTTTTTAGGGCTACAGTGTGTGGGTTTATTATTTAAAGTTTTTTGTTACTAATTTGTTTTATAGATTGCTATTGTCAAAACCTTTTAGATTTTTTTAAAGTGTTGTGAAGAATGAAATGACTTCCTTCGGGCTGTCTATCTTCCAAAGATAATATAACACATATTAGCTGTCTGCACAAATGAGATTAATTCCTGGTTTTATAGCAGAGAATGGCTCAATCCAAAATCTAATTTACAACATGGTCCTTAGGAAGCATTTAATTACCACCGGGGGAGGGGAGTGAAACCAGTGAAAATGCCATAAAAATGTGGTGTTAAAAATCCACAATTGAAACTGACAATATAACAAAATTCATAATTGTATAGTTTTCCTTGTGTTCCTTTAAACAGGAATGTGACTAGCTAACATAAATGTAGCTGTTTCATCTCCCGGGCCTTTTACTCAAAGGAATTTAAGTAATTTTTAATTCAAATGAAAATCTGGTGTGAAATGCAATGAGGTCTGAAACCACCCAAAGATTGGTAACATCCATCTTTATTTCCTAGTTACTGTACTTCTTTTCAGTGCTGGCTTCCTGTGCTATTGTGATCACATCTTTTTGGTCATTTTGAGTTTAGTTGTAATCTCACACTCAAATAACTCAGCTCTGGCCTTCATTTAAAAAAAAAAAATCCTGATTCTGAGCTCACTCATCCTGTTAGTTTCTGTACTTTTATGGTTCTGACAGAAGTATGGTGAAATGGATGTATGGGTATACCTGAAAATTTACATTTATGTGCGTGAATAAGAGTCTGGTAGAGTGTTGTGATTGTGTTTCATACTCTGTGTCTACACAAGCCCCTTCCTCTCGGAAGGGGCATGTTAATGAGTGATTTCGAAAGATGCTAATGAGGCGCTGCCATGAATCATTTAGTATGTTTTAGTAAAAAGGAACTATAGTCAATCTGGTTTCCAGTAAACTTCTTGTTTCCAAACCTTAAGTATTGATTTAGCTGGGCCAAAACAGAGTTCGACTCCAAATTTCTCCATTTTATCTCTTCTGTAAGGTTACTGAGAAGCAATCCTATTCCAGGTTTATCACAGTTTTCTCGCTCATCTTTGTTTAGTCTCTTTCAACATTGGCTCAGTTTTGCAGACTGTACTTGATCTGGTGATTGCCTGTTTGGTTTTATGAAAACCAGTGCCATTCTAAGGACAATTTTCCTTGCGCAACCAAACCCATAATGATAAGAGGAAGCAGTATACTGAATTTGGTGGTCCTAGTTCTACCGTTTCAGAGGCGACCTTGATCAAACAGGGAAGCAGAATCTAAAATATATAGTAGATTAATGGTAAGAATTTAGATAAATAATCTCTTGTCTATGCTTCTGTAGATTATTTTCTGATTTTTTTTTAGGATATCGCAAATTTTTTTGTACCCAGAATCCCAATCCTATCTAGTCAAAAGTTCAATTTAATACTATTATAAACTGGGTTACACTCACCAGTTTCAAATGGATTAACTTCTGCCCTCCGTTTGGGGTAAATGTAAGAAATTAAGCTCCTTTTATGGCACTAGCTGACTGAAATAACAGGACTCTCCATCCAACCCCCAGGCACATGTCATTGCCCAAAACAAAGGCGTTTGTGTGTTAGGAGATGTGTGATCTGACAACCAAAGACTGAGCCTGAACAGATTCTGGGAGCCTGGCCCTGAGAAGAGCCTAGAAAGCTTCTGGCTGAATGCTGGTGGAAGGATGCTTGGAACTGTGAGCAAAGAAGCTCCTTTGCAGGCTGATTCTAGTTGTGTTCACGGAAACAGGATTTTACATGTTCCCTGTAAATAAACAGAATTGTGTCAGAGAAATACCTGGATCCACCATCAGATTCTCTTCCTGTGATGCTTTATGATCAGCTATGGCCATTAACAGTGGTAATAGCCATTGTTTCATACACTTGTGATAAATCTTGTGCAAAGTCTATTGGATGAGGTGTCAAAGAAAAAGTTATGTGTGATGAGCCGTCTGGTGGGAAAGACACAAAGGGTGGAGAGAGGGAGAGTAGGGGCAAGAGCCTTTTCCTGAGATGCTGCTTGGCAGATCCAGGCACTTTCTCAGGCAGTTGCTGTGCAGCGTCCAGAGGTAGCTGTAGGGCTGGTTGCCAGGAAGAGCAGCTGGACACACCACAGGGAGTTGGCAAAGTGGGAGGACTCACCCCCAGCAAAATCTCTCAGCTCCCATTTGCTGGTTTCTGGACAATAGGCTCTGAGAGATTTTGTTGGGGGTGGGGAAAAATGTAACACAATTTCTCAGCTACCATTGGCCAAATTCTAGCCAATAAGAAGAGAGAGATTTTGCTGGGGGTAGGGCAGCAATGAAGATTTCGCGGCAGCACAGAGAGCCACATGGAGTGGTCAAGAACTGCTAGCAAGCCTGGAAGCTTGCCTGAGAGAGCTGCTGGCTGGCTGCTATTTAAAAAAGCACCTCCTGGCCCAAGCCTGGCTCTGGTAACCTTTCCACTCCCCAACTCACTCTCAGACCTAGCATCCTCTCGAAAAACCTTCCGCCAAGCTGGAATCCTTTCCTGCACCCATATCCCTGACCCTGCACCCCCAACCCCCTTCCTCAGGTCACACCCAAACCCTCTGTACCCTCCTCTTCCCCGCCCCTTGTCACAACTCCCTCCCAAACCCTGTGCTCCCTCCTATGCCCCTTCTCCAGGCCACACTCCTCCCCTGCACCCGTGCCTCCTCCTGGAACCTGCTCACCAATCCCCTGCCCCAGGTCACAACCCCCTCAACACACACACTCTGAGGTCCCCCCTCTATCCTGCACCCAGTCCCCTAGCCCCAGCTCCATTCTGCACCCTACCTTTGTCCCAGGCCCTACACCCACCTCTGTAGAAAAGTGCGGCTCTTGACGACTTTCCAAAATCATGAAGTGCCTCCCCATAAAAATTATTGCCCATCCCAACGTAAGGACGTGTGATAGGCTCATGTCATCTGTGGCTCAGTCTTGGTGCATGGAAAATTACCAGCCCTAGGCTGTGAGTCTTGTTTAAGAGAGTAAATTTCCAGCCACATGGCAGAGAGGACCCTTGAAACATTCCACTTTGCCTCTTTCCTGACCTGATTCTCTGGACTGTGGCTTTACAACTAAAAGGAGCATTTAGAATTAAGGACTGAGGTCCTTTCAATTGTTTGGAAGATACCGGTGACAAGCCTGCAGTTAATTCCCTCACTGCAGCAAGCCTGAGATGAGGACTTTCAATTATTTGTATATGAGCCATTAACCAGTTTAAAGTCTCTTTTTGCTTTTTTATTGAACTGTGAGATTTTAGTTACTAAAAGTTTGGCAGCAGTATGATTACTGGAGTGGATCTGAGTTGTGTATTGACCTGGCTACTGGCTAATGTCTTGGCAATACAAGTGCCCTGTGCTCAATGAGTGGTTACTGAAAAGCATTTTGTCACGGGGGTTAGTGTCTGGATGGCAAGAATGTGGAAGGAGATTGCAGCTTTGGCTTATTAACCAATGTGGTGAGACAGAAGCCTACTCTTTTGGTACTGGTTTAGTGTCATCTAATAATAAACGAGGCACCACTTTAGGATGAGTTTTCCCTTTTTCTCAACACTGTGTTCTGAATTTGGCATTCTCAGCTGTGACCCACCGAGACATGGTGACACCTCCTAACTGAAACAAGCTACTGGATCCTGAATTTTGGCGTACTGCTCAGCTCCCAAAGAGGTAACAACACACTAAACTTACCATGTTAGTTACAAGATCAAGGGCACATTCTTGTGTACTTTGACCAATATTATATATGCCCATTATATGCCTGCAATGCCCCTCTAGAATGTACATTGGACAAACTGGGCAAACTCTTCGCCAAAGAATGAATGGGCACTGAGCAGACATCAGGATTTCAATCCACATAAGCCAGTCAGTGAATGCTTCAATGGAGTGGGCCATTCTGTTAAAGACCTGAGAATTTGTGTCTTAAAACAAAGGGACTTTAAAAAGAGATTACATAGAGAAAATTGTGAATTGGAGCTCATATTCTAATTTGATGCATTAATACTTGGTTTGAACAGAGACAACAATTATCACATACATTACAAGGACCCCTTCCCTTCCTTTGATGCTCGTAATTATCTCAGGCAAGACACTTAACATCTCCCCTGCCTCTTGTCCCTCCTTCAGTCCTATGGACTTGATTTGTCAGTTTTTATTTGCAATTTTTTGGGGACCTCTGTACTTATAGATGCCAGTTCGTATTGGAAGTGTCATTGAGCTGATGAAGTGGGTCTCTCCCATGAAAGCTCTTTACCAAATAAATCATTTTGTTAATTTGTAAAGTGCTACATATCTGCTGTTTTGTATTGTTAGAATACAGACTAACTTACCATGTTAGTTTCCTGTTTCTGTAATCCTGGAAGCATGTTGAAATAGCGATGGGTTTACATACAAGATGTATGTGTTGAAGATGTGGTTGCAGTCTTAGAAAACCCTTCTTATTTTATGGGTGTGCTTGAAAATAAATGGTATTTGTTAGCACAGCTGCAAGAAACAAAACAATTTGCTCTCAGTGGGAGAGGGGAAATTCACAGGCTTAAACTTGTAAAATCATATTGTGAATTCTCCGTCAACAGGAGTCTGATTCATCAGGGCTCAGAATCCAGGAACTGAGGCGGCTGAAGTGCTGCAGTGATTGGATTAGTTGTTTGCTAGTTTACTGAGCTGTTTTTCAGATTAAGGGGCACAGGCAGCATTGGAACCCTATCCTCAGGCAGTGGAGAATGGTGGCAACAAGGAAGCTGAGCTTTCTGTGTTGGAGTGGATGTCTGCACAAGCCTGTATCAAATGGGGCCCTTCACTCCACAGCGTACCTGCAGTTTTTAAGAATGGGACATACACTTTGAGTGTAACTGTGACAGCTTAGAGTTGTCAAATGCAGCTTTATTGTGATACCTGATGCCTCCCTGAAGGCGTAGCACAAATCATCAGATGTGACTGTCCTCTAATCAAAGGGGTCCAGTCCCAGGCTGATGATTTCACTAACTAAATAGGTGGGCAGAAGCGAGTGGGTTTGCCCAGTTTGGACTCTAAGTAAGCTGTGACTTTCCTGCTACCCACCTGAAACTGATTAGCTGGCCACCTGACAGAGGGCAGAAGCCTTTTATGTAAGGATAGCATCTGCTCCAAACTCTTTCAGTGGTCAACCAGGTCCCCACTGCAGAACCCTGATGTGGCGGTTGACGCGGGCGGGGGCGGAATCTGTCCCCTGACATGCTGGCTACTGGCTGAGCTGGAACTCACAAGATGGGTGGGAGTGGTCCACAGCCCCACCCGAGAGTCTATGGTTTGAGTTTGGGGCGTGGCCCCAAGGATCTAGTCCCATCTTTTGGCAGGAGAGGGGTTCGGGGGGGGGGAGGGGCTCCCCTCAGGACCTGGGTGAGGGTCCTGGGCTGCGCCGTCCGGCGGCTAACTGGGTGGCAGCTCTGGCCTGGGGCCTCTTGCCCCAGAGCCAGCTCCTGCCTCTTAGCTGGTCAGCCCTAAACTGGGCTGGCTTCCCTCCCTTTATACACCTCCAGGCCTGACACCGGCCGCAGGTGAGCCAGGGTGGGGCTGATTGGGCTAACAGGCCTTGTTTAACCCCGCTTTGCCTGGCTTCCCTCTCACACTCCTACAATGGGATAAACATACATTTAGAGGAGGGCACAGAGAAGCTTTTGTTCTTTTCCTAAAGGTGGGTGGCTCTTGTATTGTTTGACAATAAAATTCACTGTGGATAAGAAACCCCCTGGAAAAATGGGTTTCCTTACTTCATCTATCACATGGTCCCTGAGGTGCTGCACTATAAACCGAGGCACCCCACAAGGAGAGCACACATTAGTGTCTCAGGAAGCATGGGAAGTGCCACCCTTTTTATTAAAGGCTTAGGGCAATTGCACGGTGGAGTCTCATATCCCAAGGAAGGGTGCTGGATGGCATCCGCAATCAGGGTTGTGCCTTGGAGGCCTAGCAATAGAAACAGGGCCTTGATGCCACTACAACCTAGCTGGCTCGGAAGTACCTGGATCCAGCAGTTGGGTCCAATTGCCAAGACTGATGAAAGCCTTCTAAGCACTTGGCCTGAGCTGTAACAACTTCCTCTTGCAAAGTTTTTCCTAAAGTAATAATCCGATGAATAAACTGAGCCAGAAACCTCACTTTACTTGTCCATGGGCACAGAGCAAATAGGATTTTGAGGATCTCACCAGGATCAAGGATAACTTTTTGGTAAAAACGATTAATGAATTATTCCAAGAGTTTTCAACCCCATCCATCACAGACTTGCCCCTTTTATTGACATCACTGTTGCAGCTTGACACAAATGTTGTGGTATATGTGGTAACAGATATTCAAGACTTTGCAGGTTTGCTTCTTGAGAGGAGAAATCAATGATGTATATGCTAAAGGTAACTCGCTTTATTTATTTATGTACAAGCCTTGTAGCAGGGGGCAGAGGATGGAGGGGTCACAAACATGCAAACAAACAGATACTAATCAAAGCGTAGAGCAGAAAGCAAAATTTTCTTCTGCTTACACTGCTATCTCCAAGGCCTAGAACATTGCATCAGAGAAGCTAAGACCACACAGTATTTCTTCCCAAGACTGAATACTTGCTTGTATGCGATGTGAAACAGTGGACACTGGAGACACCTACCACAACACTACATTTAGGCCTGGTCTACACTAAACAAACAAAGTTGGTTTAACTAGATTGGTCTAGGAGAAGAAAAAAGCTAAATCCCTGAGTGGCATTGTTAAGCTGATCTAAGTCCCCGGCTAGCTAGTACTAGGTCAAGGGAAGAATTCTGTTGACATATCACCAAAGTGCTCGGGGAGTTAGATTACCAAGCTGACAGGAGAATTGCTCCTCTTGGTGCTGTATTGTATACTGTGCTGGAGCTGGGCCACTGACACTTTTTTTTGTTTTTGTTTTTAGAGCTATCCTTGTGCTGACTCAGCTTATGGACGCTGCAGTGCTAGAATTCAAAATTCAAGATGCCTGTAATTGGTGACTGAGAAGAGAAGGTGCAGTTGTATGTGTCAGTCTGAACAGTGTCCCTTCAAGGCTTCCAAGGTCTGATTTCAAAGCGGGTGATCTGTAAAACAGCCCTTTTGACTGCTTCAGAGAAGCTACTGTCAAAGCAGTAGAAGAGATAAACAAGGAAGGCACGTATCCAACAGTAGCTTCTGCAAAAGCCGCTGTGGCAGTAGCACAACTGCCTGTGTTATGAATGACGTATTGGAGGTAGCCAACTGTGTAGCTGTAAGATTGTCGTTCCTCTAGAAATAGCTGCACCTCTTCTTGTGTAAATCAAGGCGTCGTTCAAACCTAAATCTGTGCTATTTTCTTGGTAATTTAAGCAAATTGTAAATGCTGTAGCAGCTTTGCCAACCATGCCAGCAGTGTGACCATCAGCTTCTGAACACATCCCCCAGCAGCAAACTAACTGCACCTCTGTTTGCATCAGGGGCAGGAGGAACAAAGCAGGGACACTAGCCCGCATGCAGCTTCCTTGCTGACGTTCTGAGCGGTGCCATGTGTCTTGGGTGGAGAATTCTTCTCTGCCAGACAAAGGGAACTTCAGGGAGTGGAGGTGCTAACACGGTAAAACCAACAGCTTTTATTTAATGTGGTGGGTGAAGCAAAATATGGCCACTGTATTAAATCTGTTTTTGTTTTCTTCATGTATAGACTACTAAAATATTTCACATGGAGGTCTCAACCTTGAAGAGTTTACACCTTTAATACTACTATTTAAGAGTCTGCTGCTGCACTTACCATGAGCTTACCTCTAAGTTTTGATTGCAATGTTTGCAGATTTAGAGTTCAGAGGGTGTGTGTGTGTGTGCACGCACACCAATACAGCACTAGAGTTGGAGTTGGGAAACAGCTGGGATTAGGTTTAAAAAACACCAAAAGACTGCCAAGACTGAGAGGTCAGAAGAAGAAGAGAAATGGACCAGTGAAGCATAAAAGTAGCAACTTAAGTTAGCCACAAGCAGAAATACTGAGGTTTGAGTTTCTCAATTCATAAAGCAGAATCTCTGAAAAAAATGATAGATATGGCCTCTGTTGCCTACCAAAAGGGTCAGGAAACGGTTAAAAGAAAGATAGAAAATAATAGTAAAAGTAAAGTTCACAGAAGGAGAAGGTCTGAAGACAGAAGGGAACTGAGTAGCACCTCCTTTAGCATGAGAAGGGCTTCAGGATAACTGAGTCTTGCTTTTCTTCAAATGGTCATTTACACCTCTGCTGATGTTTAGGGTCAGGAGAAGGTGGTGATGGTCCACAATCAAATATAAAGAAGAAAAGTTAGTGTTCAAAATCTTTACTAAAACACAAAGAACCCTCCCTCTCCAAATACATCTCCCCCACCACGCCCCCCACCATATGGCAGCACCCGGATGGGCCCAGTCCTCCTGTATGCCCCTTGCTCCCCTGCTGACCCCTGGGGGGTGGGGCCTGGATGTTCTGCTGGGAAAAGCAGTATCAAGCCCTGAGATTCCAGCCTTGGAAAACAGATGGCTGGGCTAGGGTTTACTTAATGGGGATGGTGGCAGTACAGTGCCTTTGGTGGGGATCAGAGGCCTGCAGGGAGCTGGGCTAAGCCTCACTACCCTTCCTTGAAGCAGGCTGTTTCGATCTACTTAAGGTGCTCTTCTTCTGCAGCCTTGCTGGCCTCCCATCCCACCTGGCTCTGCTTCCCAGCGCAGGAGCTTGGCAGCCTGCTGCTCTTTCTAAACGTAGTCATTTTCTACTCAGCCCAGGGAGAGGGGCCAAGCTGTTTAGCTCAGCCTGTGTCTGTGTGCGGCAGCTGAAGTAGTTGGTTGCCGAGCCCAGCGGTGATGTTTGGGGGAGCCGAGGTGGGCAGCCACCACCGAGGAAGAGGAAAGCACCCCAATGGCTTTTGGACATGAGGAAGGAGGGGCAACTGTATGGGAGGGGGCGGGCGGGAGGCTGAGCTCCCACATTTTGTGCCAATGAAAATCAGGGTTTCTGACTCCTGATCTAGGTGCTTACAATTATTTTGTTCTAGTATCTTTCTAGGAATTGAAGCTAGGCTGACTGATCTGTAATTTCTCGGGTCCTCTTTGTTCTCCTTTTTAAAGACAGGTAGTGTGTTTTATCTCCTCCAGTCTACTGGGACCCTACCTGTCCTCCATGACTTCTTGAAGATAATCGCTAGTATTTCCAAGACAGCTTTCATTAATTTCTTTAGTTCCCGAGAGTGAATTTGGTCAGCCCCTACTGACTTGAATACTACAGAACAGCAAGGACAAGTGGTTCATCTCATTTATAAGGCTACATACCATTAGTATGCAGGGTATTCTGTAACTGTAGAACTCAACGAATTTTTTTTTTTTTGGGTGAAAAGTTTGTAATTAGAACAGTCTCTCAGAGTAGCTGCAAGAAACAAAGACCCAGCATTCAGGATCATTTTAACTTTTAAAAACAAACTTTCCTTACCTTATAGCAAAGTGTTGTAATGCAAATGGAGCAACAATCCAATGAACTCTTTTGTGCCCAGAGTGATATATCAGTGTATTGGTTGTGATGGCTACTGTTGGCAATGGATGCGCAGAAACCTCAGAATAAATTAGTAGTCAAGAGCCAACCTTGTCACTCTCGCTCTGTGGAAGAGTCTCCTCTGGCAGCTGCTTGGAACTGTTCAGTGCCATTTACTTCCCTTTTTGGCATGAATGAGGGGGTGCCATGCTGTAGTCAGGGTAGCTGATGGGGGTGCGGCAAAGGGGCAGTTGCTTTGGGCCTTGGCCTTTCAAAGTGGCCCAGAGCTCCAGCTGCTGCTGCTGCTACTTTGCCTGCAGCAGCAGCAGCCAGGGCTCTGGGCCCTTTTTAAATGCATTGGTCTGCCACTCTGTGCTGCTCTAAGAGCGTGGGAGGGGGGCCCCAGCGCTGCGGTCCAGGTGGCACTAATGGCTGACTGCCCTAGGCTCCACCCCTTCTGCTCTTGGCTCCACTCTTTTTTGGTGGTGCGGAACCAAGGCCCCCCTCCCCCCCTCCGACCTTTCACCGGGGCCTGTGGTGGCTGTTGGCCCTGCAGACTACTGTCAGTGTCACTGGGGAAATGAAGTGTGGGGATGGGTAGCAACGGGAGACTCCAGAAGGACTCCAGCTACAAAGATCAATACTGAATATTTATCTTCCTTCAGAAAGCCCCTCACTTTCTGCAGCCTGGGTTCTAGCATAGCCGTACCCTCAAGAGGCGGGAGGGTGTTTGGTTTGTTCTTTACCATGGCCTTGGTGCTCCACTGTCTGGCCCTGGAGTGGCTTCCCTTGGCTGGCTCCTGCCAGTTGCTGAGGTCTCGCTGTGCCATCTGGAAGTTGATTGTACGCAGGGCTCAAGCCCTGGAGTCTCCTGCTCTTCCATTGCAGGTGTAAATCAAAAGACAAGCCTTTCCAGTGCATAGTTATTGGCATGCGCATCTGCTGCTTGAGACGGAGCTATTGCAGTCGGCGTCTCTGTAAGCTGAGTGCTTGGGCGGCCACCCAGGAGAGAGTCAGGTGCTGCCCAGCTGATTAGCAGAGCACCCCCAGCCAGCAGCATGTTTCTTCTGGTGGTGCACATCCACACGTGCCTCGGTGGGCATAACAAAATTTATTCTGCACATGGATGGAAAATATTAAAGGGAACTCTGGCTGCTGCCACAAGTTGCTGTATTGTGTTTGGGGTCATGAAGAAAGGCCCAGACAAGGGAAGAAGCTGCACCATCTGAGGGGACTGGTTAGGGAACAATATGTAGTCTGTACGGAAAGGAAGGCTAGCAAAGTGTGCACCACTTGGGCAGTGAAAGATGAAAAGGAGACTGGCAGTAGAGCTCAGGGCTTCTCTTGTCATATGCAGCTTTCCTGAGGTTGCAGGAAAGGCTGCCAGCTTGTTTTTCAGACTTTCTTTTGTAAGCCCCAGGCACTTTCTCCTTTTGCATTGTACCGTGGGGCAGCTGGCATTCATTGTTACTTCAGGTACTGGGAAGCAGGAGGGATTTACAATGGTGAAGTGAAGGGGTCTGAAGTCAGTCACAATTTCTGTAATCAGAGCCACAATCTTGACTTTATTTTCAAGTCATGTGGTGTCTAGCTGGCACCTTGCCATCCGTCCCACGCGCAGTCACCAAATCACCTACAATACTAGTCAACCACACCTCCAGAAAACATGAAAAAGGCAAAGACACATCTGCAGGAGTGGGACTGTATTGCTCTGTTTCAACTAGGCATTGCTGCACCTCAGGTGGTTGCATTATGACATGATAGCAGGCGGAAAAAAGGTTGAATATTAGGAAAGAAAGCACCTGCTTCTAAAGGCTGTCCCGGGGTAAAGCAGTTTTTAAAATAATGCAAAATAGAGAATCTGGTCCAACACCACCTCTACTCTAACCCCTGTGAGTGCAGCTGTGTTACACAGGGAGGCAGTTGGCTCTGGGGCTTGGTCGGCACTGGACTTTTCAGTCAATTGCAGATACACAATTCTAGCTACAGCAATTGCACAGCTAGACTTGGCATAGCTGCAGTTGACTGCAAGGTCTGTCCTCCCTGAGGGAGTTCGACGGGAGTGTTTCTCCTGTCAACCTCCCTTACTCTTTGTGAGAGCAGGAGAATGCCGGGGGGGAGGGGTCAACTGCGGAGCTCAGAGAGATTGATTTTGCGCATCTTTAGTAGCTGTGCAAAATCAAACTCTGGGAGAGCCAGGCTTCGAGCCAGTAAGTTTTATAAAACCCTCAGTTTTATAAAGGGATGTTACTGTGGTGGGTCAAATGAACTGATGATATAGCAGGTCTCGGGAGAGAGGGTTTGGTGCTGTAAAAGCTGTTGCTGGCACCTTATGCTCATCAGGTACTGTTGAGCAGTGTTTCTTAAACTGTGTTCCGTGAACAACTTGCCGGCGTGCTGGGAGCATCTGACAGTCTTTTGATCTCATACACTAGCTAACTAATTTCTTCGTTGCTCTGGTACCTGATTAAATTCTGTTTTTGTTGTTTGTATTGCTGATCGGGGGTGGGGTTTTTTTTTTTTTGGTCTGATAATTTTTTCAAAGAAAAGTTTCGCAGGTGTTCTACATAGAAAATATTACTGTTTGGTGTTCTGTGGTCTCAAAGGCCACAACTACACTGCCTACCTCCCCCTTCTGGAAGGAGCATGGTAGTGAGTAGAGTGAAAGATGCCAATGAGGTGCAGATTAAAATATTGCATGCCTCATTTGCATATTCCCATGAGATCTTGCTTCTAGAAGAGCGCCTTTCAGAAGCAAAAGCTGCTGTGTGGACAGGGCTCCTTCAAAAGGAAACAGGGGTCCTTCCAAAGGAAATCCCCCTTTCAGAAGACCCTTCTTCTGCAATGGACACAGGGTCTTCTGGGAGGGGATGTCCTTCAGAAGGACCCCCATCTACATGACAGCTTTTGCTTCCAGAAAGAAATCTTCCAGAAGTGTGATCTCACGGGAATATGGAAATGGACTTTAGATATTTTAATCCACGCCTCATTTGCATCTTCCGCTCAGCTCATTACCACGCCTCTTCCGGAAGTGGGAATGCTGGTGTTGATATGGCCAAAACGTTTAAGAAACCCAGCTGTAGCAGGTGCAAAGGGTTCTGTGTCCCCAGTGCTGGGGGGAAAGACTGTATCCTAATGATGGGAGCAATAGGCTGCCATATATCTACCTATCGGAGACATTCTTAATCTGGGGAAATAGTCTAATGTCTGGAACAAACCAAAAAATAGCCTCAGCAAACAAACAAGTGTTCAGTCAGATTGTGTGTACCTACCCTTAGAGACGCTACTACAAGTGTCAGGACAGCAAGAGACAGAGAGAAAAACCACTACTCTGGTTGCATCCTTTATGTTGGTTGTAGCTATAGTACCTTTGTTTGTGGTCTTTTCTGTTATGACACAGCTGGGCAATCTCCGGCTTGGCTGGTGCTGAAATAGGTGACCACTAACAACCAACCACATGCTGCAGCAAGTAGGGACAATGGTTCTGGTAAGTGGCATTTTTTCACCCCCTCTGACTTAGCCCTCTGCCAGCATGGGACTAGCTGACACTATACTCTCATTTGGCTAAGACATAATCATTAATCCCTGGCTACATGTGGGAGTTGAAGTGCCCAGGCTCCTTTTTGCAGCAGGGGTTAAGATGGTGGAGTGGGCCAGCTTGTTTAGCAGCAAAACAATTGACTGCTGGAAATGAGATTTTTCCATCCATGCCTTTCTCCAGCTCTGAAATCTGAGTCACAAGAAACCCCACCCAAAAGTTCGCAATGAAGCAACAGAAAAGAAACTGCAGCCTTCTAGGAAACTCAGCAAGCTTTGGTTCATGCCAAAACTGAGTTAATGCTAGGTAGTGTGGCTAAATGTGTGGGGACAGAGCAGCCTTCAAACACCTGGAAGCTGTAAATGCCAAGAGAGCGAGAGATAGGGGTTTTATTTAGCTAGAACAGACGTAGACAGTGGCGCTGACAGCCATGGGCAAGGTGTGGGGTGGGTTGTGCCATACCCCCAGGTCCCTCCAACTCTTAGAAGCTACATGGAATGATGGTCCTGCAGGGTTTCCAGGGTGCTCCAGTCCCCTTTGAAACTCGGGCTCCTTATGGAGTTGCCCTCTCCCTGTCAGCAGGTATAACTAGGAGCAATAGTTGAGATTAAGAAAGGGAAAACCTTAGGCAGTGTTTCATGATTTTGGACCTAGCAGTATGATCTATCAGCTCTGAAATGATTGCCCAGGATAACTGGTGGAAACCCATGTTCCCGCTAATTTTGTCCAGCCCCCATGCAGAATAAATTTTACATGCACTGAAATATGTGCCGATGTGCATCACCAATAGAAACACCTGGTGCCGGCTGTGGGTGCTCTGCTAGTCAGCTGCGTGGCATTTGAATGTCTCCTGGGTGGCTACCCAAGAACTTAGCTTTCCGGGAAGATGGGTGGAAACCCCGCTGAACAGCATGTTGAAAACAAGGCTGGCTAAATCCACAGCAGAGTGTGCAATTACTAACAATCCTGCGCTAGCAAGTTGATAAACTAGGTCTTTTCCACATCTAGCCCGTGTGTTTCTGTGAAGGGCTGAGACCTGCACTTTTAGGTGGTGACTGAGTCCCTCTTTTTTGACATGACTTCTGTTCTCTGCTGGCATTCAAGGTAGGAACACCAAGGTTATTTCAATATCCCCAGGCATCAGTGTAATGCAATGCCTCCCAAGCTGCAAGGCTATTCAGGCTCAAAACAAATATGGGCCAGTTCTGATGGAATTATTTTAATCTTCAAAGTCACAACAACCATTTGTGCCACTTACATTTTTTTCAAAGAAGAGAGAGGTGACCCTGACAACGCTAAACGGCTGATACATTCTCCTACTGCAGTGAAGGAGGGAAAAAGGCTAAGGAAAGGAGATAGGCCAAATGGGAAGACAAAACCCTTGCAAATTATCATGAATGAATGCCTGTGAAGGGCTAACCCAGAGATTGTGTGTTCGCTGTTGGCACACAGGCAGGTGAGCCAACGGGAAGATAAAGGGATCTTTTGAATTGAAGCAATAACTTGCTGAGGGGGACTTGCTTTGTCTGTCTGGAGCGGGGAGCTCACGATATTTAATCCTGAGCAGGCTTAATGAACCCAGCAAGTATTCAGGCCACATCATGACATGGGCATACAGCTATGTAAGTAGAAAGGAACTGTTTAGTCAGACATGATCAGGTTGTTATTGTGGGTTTGATATGGGACTTTTCAGGCTGGCTCATGTACCTAACCCCTGCTTGTACACTCTAACTTCTAAACTGACTCCCAGAAAAGTAATTCTCTGTGCTTTAGTCTATCTTTTTTATTTTTTTAAATTACTTTGTACTACTTAGCACTTTATCACTTTCTTGGTATACTTCATCTTTTGCTTTGTTAACAAAGCACCTTTTTTTTTCCTTAAAGGCAATGTCAGTGTTTTGATTCCTGTGTCCTAAAGAAGGGTCTGTGTATATTCATGCCTAAGGCCAAAAGATCAGCTACCAGATTGCAGCTTAAGTTCTTCTTTGTTTTCAAGCTCTCTTGTAAGGGAAGGTCAAGACCTTGGAGTTACCCCACAGGGAGACATGCCAAGCCTGTCTTCCAGTGTTTTAAACCAGGGGTGGAGGGGTGAGGGGTGTTCTCATGTGTGTGGTGGCAGCTACCTACCAGGATCAGGAAATCTGTTAGCTTGGGATGCTTCTAAGCAGAAGCCTATAGGAGCAAGGTATTTTTAAGGTGCCTAGTGGGCCCCACCTTCTGCTCTCGGAATGGCTAGTGGGGATCAGCCTTGACACAAGTTTTTTTTTTTTGCGGGGGAGGGTAGTCTGGATGTGAATTAGTTCTGCGAGGGGCTTGTTTGCCATTCTACTTCTGGCGTATATAAATAACCGAAATCTCATGAGATCATTGATTCTTATGAGATTAGCCCCAATGAGGAAATTGTTATAAAATAATCTGATCTCATGCTCCCATTATCTAGGGCCAGTTCTATTGGGACTTTATGGACATGCTAGCAGAATCATTGAACATGAACCTACAGCTTCACCCTGATTCAGCGCAAAACCCTAACCTAGTTTCAGATCTGAGCACTCCCTCCTAAAGTGGAGAAGTGAAGAGAATCAGTTTGGTTACCATCTATCTCTAATATGCTCAGAATCACTCTATTGAGCACCATAGCATGTAAGACAGCTTTGAAAAGGTGAATAAAAGACAAAGTAAAGGAAAATCCTCGCCTTGGTTTTTACGGCACTTCCAGAAGCTTTGGATATTATCTCACTTGAGGCAAGTGTGGAAACTTAGTGAATGGCCACAGTGACTGGTCTAATTAGGAGAAGGAAGACAAAGAGTAGGGATACAGCAAATAGCCTGTTTTTTTTTGCGATCAGTTGGCCCTGTCAGTGGGCAACAAACTAAACATTAACAGCGCCCATGTCAGAAATGTCTTTATTTTTTGCTGTACAGTCATAATTTATGTCAACTGTATAATGTAATATCCTGAATAAACTGAACTACAGCTCTTCACTCCCAGCATGCCCTGGGCTCCCATCCTGACTGTGGAAAAGGATGCACACTAACCTCTCTTACAGTCCCAATTCCTCTGTACAGCTATGTGATTGGGTTCAGCTAAGGACAGGAACATTCCTTTATGGCTGGGTTCCTCAGCAATCCTACCAGCGAGGCCAGACAACTGCTGCAGCGCTCCGCAGGGGTTTAACCCATATAAACTAAGCCCTGGATGGGCCTGTACTGCCCTTTACAAATGTTATCGGCAAGATTCTCACTTAAAACAATACTGAGGACTATGGCAGCTTATTGAGCCCACTGCAAAATATGAAGGAAAGCTTTACAGCACCCGTGAGACAGGGCATTTTGCTGCATGGCTTCAATTAAAGTGAAACTGCAGCTAAATGCACTGAAGAATTCATTCTTAATAGCGTTTTCAACCAGGCAGAAGCCTCACCAGGCCCTTAAAAGAAAAAAAAACCGCCAAAAGCAGGTACCCAGTCAGAGCTGGATTTATTTTCCCTAGATCACACCAATTCTGGGTGCATGTAAGAACGAATTAGTGCACTGTCCATATGTACACTTCGAGCAGCTCTGCTGATTGCTCTGAGGCCTGCGCTATGGTTTAAGAGACTGAGGCATGAAAAGAGAATCATTTGTAGCATAATGGCTCTTAACTTCAGCAAGTTCAGCCCATAGAATGAGACCTTTTGACACAGCAGTTAAGGTAGGTTTAAGCCTCCAATACATAATGAAAGCCTGCTGCCTGCAGTCAGGGGTGGATAGAGCGTATGCTGATCTTGAATCCACCAGGGTTTTCTCCTTCTGTGCTGCACCACCAAGAGAAAAACATCAGGCCATTTGGCAGTGAGTGGCACCAGGCCGTATGAATTATTACACACAGGTTTGGCCTCCTGAGCCCACTCTGTGGATTTGGAAGAGGGCCCCCTCATGGATATAAGATGTATGTTCTCATCTGGGTCCTGCACAACAAGATGTGACCGGCTTTTGCCAATCAGCTCTGTGTCTTGGTGTCTGCTACTCACTGGCTTCCTGCTGATTGCATGTGACATGGCTAGGGTGATAGACCTGAGTGTTCTGACCCACACTGTGTTAGTAATTCAGTGTGTGGCTGGGGCAAATCACTTGTGTTACATACCACTGCCCCCATAAAATGGTGCAAGGAAGTTTCACAACACCTCTGTGAGACTGGAAAATTTTTTTCGAGCAGCCTGTTGTTAGAATGAACCCTGAGGATTTGCTACTAAAACAAGGCCGTGTCAACACTACAGGGAGCTTTCAGCCGGCACCCTTACGGAAGGCACCTTTCAAAAGACTGGGTGTTGTAAGATTGCAGGTGGACCCAAAAGTGGAGCGATCCGCCAATTTGGTCTTTCAAAAGGGAACGTCCACACAGCCCCGGGGGCCCTTTCGGAAGCGCATGCCAGGAAACACTGCAGCTGGGGGTCGCGTGGTGGACGATCCCTTCCGGGTCCTGCAGCCAGCCGTGCTCTTAAAGGCCCCTTCCCAAACAGCCCTGGCCTGCACACACTGAGGGTCAGTTTGGCATACACAGCACCACAGACCCTGTGCCTGGAGAGAGCACACAACCCAATGGGCACCCAATGGATCCCAGCCAGCTCCCAATGGGGATGCCAGCAGCAGTGTGGTCAGGCTTTTGGCCACAATAATTGCCACAGCCCTCCTCCAGAGGTCAACCATGCCCTTCCCCCCATCCTGCAGGCCCTTTCCACAGGGCACTGCCTGTGCCCCATCCCTTGTGCTGTTCAGTGCATGTGGCCCCACCCCACCAATGTCGCGTGGTGGGACCGGGTGGTTGTGTGAGTGGGATGATGAGTGGTGGCTCCAGAACCGCTGCATGAGGCAAGAGACCTTCCTCGAGTTGTACCACTGGCTGGCCCCTGTTCTTCAGCATCAGGACATGTGGCTGAGGCCCGCACTCCCCTTGGAGCAAGATGTGGGGAGCGTGATCCGGAAGCTGGCTACCCCAGACAGCCACTGCTCGGTTGGCCACCAGTGGAGGTGGGCAAGGCCACCGTCAGGGCCATCCCGCTTGAGGTAAGTGATGCTGGGGTCACACACACACCCCGGGGCCTGGGAGATGGGGGCTCCTGGGAAAGGGCAACCATCGGCGACAGGAGCAGCCCAGGGAGGGCTGAGGGGAGGGGCCCAGGAGGGGACAGGGACACCCAGATGTGTACTCATGGTGTGCACACCCTCTGTGCCCTGCAGGTCATCTGAGCAATCAATACCATCCTCCTGTGGAGGGTCGTCCACCTCATGGACCTCAATGCCCCCATGGAGGGCTTCGCCAGCCTGGGCTTCCCCAACAGCTTCAGGGCTAACAAAATAATTAGGCGATTGAGCTTTTGTGGGACAGAAATAAGAACAGAAATAATTATTTTTCCCCTTTTTAGTAATTTATATTTAACAAAGTACTGTACTGTATTTATTTATTTATTATTTGCTCTGCTGCTACCTTGTGTGTACTTCCAGTTCCCATGAGGTATATGGTTGATAGGTCAATTTGTAACTCTGGTGTTTCTAACTCTGAGGTTCTAATGTAGCAAACATTTACATTGCATATACTTCTGTGACTAAATTATCCATCAAAAAAGTCTTGTGAAATGCCAATAGACAAAACGTTTAAAATGCTAATTTTAAAGCCAGTGATCAGTGTGTGTGTGAAAACTGAGGTCAAGGACCCTGAGTGCATTTCCCACTGTCTGTCATAAAAGAAAACTCTTGCTGCTACAGACATTGTCAGTTGGCTTCAAAACCCACCAAGACAATCAGCTAGACTGAAGTGATTAAAGGAGATACTGACATATGGTTATTTGGAGCAGCAGACTTTTACAACTCCATTTTTAGTGGAAATGGTCAGCTGTCAGGCTAAACTGTGTTTTAGAAAAAAATCAAAACATTGTGAACCATCGCATAGGTAGTTTTATTTTATTAGTGCACTTCAAGAGTCTAAACAATTAAAATTATTGCACCTATTGAGCAGAATAGCTGCAGTATGTTGGAAAATTAATTTCAGCTGGGTGAACATACGAGGACTATGGAATGGATGGTTTTAGAAATAGGTGCCAATCAGCATCCAGAATCTAGACACTCCAGGGGGAGAAAAGGAGGCCTGAACCACAAAGACTAAGGAACTAAATGCACTGTGTGTTTGTATACAGTGTTATTGTACTATAAGAGAATATCAACTAAGGGCTCATATAAAAAAACTGGTGACACACTGCTAACAGCTGTTGTTGTGTGAGGTGTGAATGAATGGTGTGTAAAGAGTAATGCATTTGTGCTGGATGTAGGTTCCAAAATAAGTTTTTGGGTACAACAGAGAAACAAGCCTTCCGCAGACAAAAATGAGGAGCGCGGTGGCGCCATAATGACTAACATATTTATTAAGGCATAGGCTTTTGTGGGCTGGAGTCCACCTCGCATCTGACAATGCAGGGGCCAACCCATGAAAGCTTGTGCCCAAATAAATCTGTCAGTCTTTATGATGCCACAAGACTTCTCATTATTTTTGCTGACACAGACTAACACAGCTACCCCCTCTGATATTTCCTTAGACAAAGGATTGTCCTTTCTGTGCCAAGCTTTGTGAGCTGCAGACCACAAAAGTGCATTTACCTATAAGATAAAAATGATTAAGCTAACTGCTGGTACAAGAAACTGCTAGATGAGCATATCGGGGGGGGGGAGAGGGGGGTACAATGTTACCTAAGCCCCCCAGGAGGTATTCCTGGCTCTTGGGGAAAAGATATGGGAAATATAAGAGGAACAAAAAGTATTCTAGATATCCACCGGGGCCAATGGGCACAGCTCCTTCTGAGTTTGTGGGAATAGGATCCTCTTGCCTGGAAGGCCGGAGATGCTGCTAACTTGATGTAAATAAGAAACTGTGTTAGACGACAGCATAGCTTTCTGGAATTCAGTTGTAGGCACTGTTTGTTTGTAAACATTTTGTGTTTCTGTTATCTCTGTTAGTTCCCATAGCTCTCTGTTCTTTATCAATAGACTTATTCTTAGTTTTACTATTAATCTCAATGCTGGTCTACTGAAGTAAAGAGTGAGTCCTCAGCTAACCCAACAGGCTGTTGTGGGCTCTGACTCTTTTGGAGACGGTAATCATGTCCCAGTCAGAGCGATGTCTCTGGGGCCCTCGGGAAGTGGGTTCACTGATTTGTACCTGTGACACAAGGGTAAGACTTCCAGAGTCTCAAGGAGGCTGCTGATGAGATGGACAGGATAGTGTGGCAGAGAGCTAATGCACAGTTTAAACTCCATCAAAGTTCTCCCTCGCAGAGGCAGAGGGATAACATAGTTGCTTTTGGTCCTGTGTCCCCAGAGAAGAGCAGCTTACATGCATTCATATGATGTATATTCAGTAATAAATGTACTAATATTAGTGATTATAGTCAGTATAGTTTTGAATGTTACATGAATGGTATTTGGTGGGTTTTCTCAGTAGCTCTATAAATTATATCATTAGCTATGGGAGTGGCCCCTTTGAAAGTACCCTGGGGAAATGTTGGTGTGTGTGTGTGTGTGTGTGCACACGCGCGCGCACGCTGGAAGCAGTGTGCATGGTGCTGTGTGAAGAGATCAGTAGAGCTGGCCACTGGGTGCACTCTTTCTGCAGGCGGTTCGCAAGGAAAGCTAGAATTCAAAGACTGTGTCAAGTTCATCTTCCAGCCGTTTCCCATATCGCTGAAGGTGTGGCCCCTGCAAATGGTAACTCTGTCTCAGTGACAGGCTATACAGGCCATGGCACAGGGGAGCAGGGGCAGACCCAAGAAGCTTTGCCTCTTTCAGCACAATTCCTCCGAGTGCAGGGTGTGTCATTCCATTCACTGCCAGGGCACACAGCACCCACATGGGTGGCTGGGGCAGCGTCAGCACAGCAGCTGCATCTCCCCCACCAAGGGCTAGTCATGGCTGGAGCCAATCCTCTTGCACACCAGAGTTCATGGAAGAAGCCCCTAGACAGAGGTCAGGCCTGTACGCAGGAATTTCTGGCGGGTGCGGGGGAGGGGAGCGTGTGTGCTTTCTTTTGTAAATGTGTAACTGTTCCTCCCCACAGCGGGCCCTGCCCTTCTCCCCCGACCCCTGGTTCTCCAGAAAGCTCTGCACTCTCCCCCCGCCAGCTTGCCCTGTCCCTGCACCCCCCGGTCCTCCTCCAGCCAGCCTGGCTCCGCTCTTCTTCTCAGCATTCCTGCTGCTGGCAGCCACACCTGTGTGCCTGGGGGCCCCTGCTTCCATACCCTCTCCCCCCCGTCCTACCTGCTGTATGCACTGGGGCCAGGGCAATCCTAGCTGCCCCCAGTCGCATGCATGTGCTGGGCCTCTCCTGATGGCGTGCAGGCAGGGGAGCAGTGTTCCCTCTAAGGCATGGGTGTCCAACCTTTTAGCTTGCCTGGGCCGCATTGAGTGAAGAGGAATTGTCTTGGGCCGCATATAAAATATATAATATAGTTAATGTATATAAATCACATAATAATGTTAAAAGTTTACAATCTTGTGGGGCCGCATAACTAGCTGTCCAGGGCCGCATGCGGCCCGCGGGTTGGACACGCCTGCTCTAAGGTTTTCCATCCTGGGATGGGTTGAATTTTCTTTTGAGCAGGTCAAAATTTCTTATGTGCAGCACCAATACCAAGGTGCAGCACCAGTATGACCAAAAAAACCAAGATATAAATATTTATTGTAACCAGTCCATAGGTGTAGAAGAAGATATATTAAAATAAGCAATAATTAATGTGGCACAATGCCTACGATGTGTATTTCATATGAAATCAAATAAAAATAAAATGAACACCACTCTGGGAGTACCTGTACTATCATCCTTTCTAACACCTCAAGCTGGTGAACACACACAAAAAAATCTGCACACAGTGCAGCTTTAAGATGCTAAACAAATCTATGGGTCAATTAGAAATACTCCAAAAATTATGGGATCGAGTGGGAAGCTCAGGGCAGTGGGCTGGGACCGTGGGGGCACAGGAGTCAGGGTTGGGGTATATGACGTGCTCACGGTGTGGGACTGGCGTTTGTAGGGCATGCAGAAGCTAGGGCAGGATGCTGGGGATGTGGTGATAGAGGAGTCAGGGCTGTGGTGCATGCAGGGCTCAGGGCAGGTGGCTGCAATATGTGCGAGTACATAAGTTAGGGTAAGGTGTTGGGGGCATGAGGGGGTCAGGGCAGGGCTTTGGTTTGGAAGGTACAGGAGGTAGGGCAGGGGGCAAGGAGTGGGGGTCAAGGGGATGACCCTGGGACTGGGTTATCTTACCTGGCAGATGATTTTAGATTAGGCTGTTTTTCTGAAGAATTTATTTTAAAAAACTGTCCAAAGATCCAAGCATTTAAGGCTAAATCTGAATACACTGATTTTGTATCTAAATATCTATGCACGGGATTTTTAGAGCTGTGATTTTAAAAGCTTCAGCCACAAACTAATGATCCTGTAGACAAAAATACACAACTGCTTTTGTCAGTAAATTCATGGTTGGCACATGCCTGTTAAATGCTTTTAATTACCACTTTAATGTGTCTTTTATGGGTTCTGTGCTATGCTGATAGGTCCAACAAGCTGGAAGAGTTTTCCCTTTTAAGTGAACAAAACAAACCAGCAGTCCTGTAGCACTTTAACAAAATAATTTTATTAGGTGATGAGCTTTCCTGGGGCAGACCCACTTCTTCAGATCTGGAGATAGCACAGCACTATCGCCAGATCTGAAGAATTGGGTCTGCCCCATGAAAGCTCAGCACTTACTGACTCATGTTGTTAGTCTTTAAAGTGCTACGGGACTGCTTGTTTGTTTTGTTAAGACACAGAGTAACACAGTTACCTCTCTGTTGCTGTTCACTTTTAAGGTGACAGAGCCACTTTCAGCGGAAGAGTCATGAGTCTGCAAGCTGCTGTTGTGTGAGCCTTCAAGAATGGTCAGTATAAGGATAGGAAGGGGGAAGCGGTTGAGCACTAAGACCCAGGAGAGGCATTGCCTCTTATACCTGCTGCGTGTGCCTGGAGAGGCAGAGGGGTGCATTTGCACCCATCATACCCCCCCTGGAATGGGCCTGGAATTCCATCCAGCTCTCCAGACTGGTTCAGGGCCATGCCTGGATGATACAATTCCAGAGGGGCCATCAGTACCTGTAGCCACATTTCATAGGTCAGGAAACTGAGGCAGAGAATTAGGTTTTCCAAATTCCAAATTGGAAATTGTTGTTAGAAGAAGGAGAAGAAGCTGCGGTATGTGTCCAACTAGACCATACCATTCTCTGCTAAGCAGGGGTCTGGGCCTGGCCTGTCACTGGAAACTATGTTCAATTACTGAGGCTGTGGCTTAATTCACTCATTTTGCAGGACTGTTGCTTCCTAGTATTAAATCAAACTTTGCTGCACAGGTTCTGCACAAATATGTTGTACATAAGAAGTGCTGGTGAGTTATCTTGTATTAGATGATCTTGTAAGCCCACTTAGTTGCTCTCAGGTTTGGCTCCCTTTAAAACAGTGAAACTGTCTAATAGCAAATTCCATTCAGCCCTAGAATGGGTTCAGTATTGTGCAAAACGAAGCATTACTACTTCAAGCTCCAAGTTCTTTCCTGAAAGAAAATCCTCAGCCTTTGCACTGTCATCCCTGAACTCTGCACCCATAGTATGTCCTAACATAAATAACACAGCTCTTTGTGGAGGGGGTGGGATGGGAGCATAGTGTCTTCCTGTTTAGAGGAACAGATGGTGGATGCTTTGTCTAAATACTACTCTAAACAGAGCTTGCAAAACAAGTAAATCCAGGATCTTAAAACCTTAAAGAATCCTACTACAGTCATTGCTCTTAGCTCTCTCTATAAAGCACATCTTTAGCCCTGCATTTTGATGTTTCTATATTTGAAGCTTCTGAGGAAAATCCCTATCAGCTCAGAATGCCATGAGTGAAAGACCAAATTCCATTATGGGCATATGCTAGAGAATCTGTGTAGAAAACTGTTGCAAAACACTAGCTTTCGTAACTGTTCTGTCTCCCCAGCACAGTTGCAGGGCCTGCTCCACATGACCTCAGAATTAGTCATTGCACGGATGCATGACAGAGGAAAGTCAGTGGGCCTGGTTTGTGTATTTATATATGTTTACTTCCTCCTTTCCCCTCCCGCTTCCTTAAAAGATATCAACACTTTAAATCTACTACTACTATGGTCCCTTTCATCTCGAGGGACAGTGGTTAGCAGCGGTGGTGAGGATCTATGGGCAGTGTTTGAGTCTGCAGCTTTTCTCATGGCTTATCTGTCCAATATTGGATTTGCACGGTCACTTGCAATAACCACGTCAATCTATTTCTGAATTCTTGAGTCTGAGAGTTTTTCCTTATAAGACAACGTTCTTTTGCATGGCTTGCACATATACTATCAAAGGATGATGCCCTGTCGTAGCAACTGTTGCCAGGTATCCTGATCCGATGATGTAGATTACCAGGATTTTGGATTGATGTTGAATTTTTTCATAGCGTTTTTGCATGTATCCTTGAATCTTAGTTTTGGTCTTCCTCTTGTTCTCAACCCACATGACAGTTCACTGAAGAGGATTTCTTTGGGAAGACATTTGTTACCCATTCTTCTCACATGACCAAGCCATTACTGTCTTCTGCTGTTGAGGATCACTCTGAGGCTGGATATGCCAGTTCTTGACAGGACATCTGCATTTGAAACTTTATCTTGCCAGTTGATATTCATAGTTCTGCGGAGGCAGAGAAGATGGAAGCTGTTTAATTTTTTCTCCTGGTTTGAGCAGGTGGTCTATTCCTCAGAACCATATAGCAGGATACTCAATACACATGCCTGGTAGATTAGTATCTTTGTTTTCACTGTCAGTTTAGGATTGTTCCGAGCTTGTTTCGTAAGTCTACCAAAAAGCGTAGTTGCCTTCCTGATTCTGATGATCAGTTCTTCGTCCATGGATAGGTTTGTGGTGACAGTAGATCCAAGGTAACAGAATTGTAGAACAATAGCTAATGGGCTGTTATCCAGAATGACATTGGGTCGCTGAGGTATACCTTGAGTGAATACAACAGTTTTCTTGATGCTTATGTCAAGGGAAAACAACTTGCAGGCTCTGGATAGAAAATCCATCAGTGACTGTAGTGTGTCTTCATTATGAGTGACGAGAGCTGCAGCATCTGTGAAAAGGAGTTCCCTAATGAGGACTTTCTTGACCTTAGTTTTGGCCTTGAGTCTTGCCAGGTTGTAGAGAGAGCCATCTAATCTCGTGTGGTGAAACGCATCACTGCGTGACTTTTGAAATGCGCAATTTAGTGTTGTAGCATCACTGCTGAGTCCCCCAGTGTGGTTCTCACACTTTCCCTGAAAATAGCAACCACAGGACTTGTCCGCAGTACAAAAGCTTTGCTAGATCAGCTACCTTGGCAGAGCTTCTTAGACACAGTTTATGACAACACAAGTTTTTCTCTCAGTGTAGTACCACCACGTCCCACTTCCTTCTGACAGCACAGTCACTGCTTCTCTGGGGTTTACCAGCATAGCTGTGGTGTTTGCAGGTATGCTGGTGGCAAACCCAGGCTGTGGATGTTAGCTAAGAAGTGACAAACTTGTGGCTGGAAACCAAACCAGCTCACCCTTATGTTTTGTTCAAAATAGGCATTAGGATGATAAGAATGTAGTTGGTGGTCAGACGTTCCAAAACACTGGTAAGCGGTTGCATGCATTTATCTTGCCTGTAAGGCCTCCACTCCACTCTGTAGAAAGTATTTAAGTTTTGCTTTGTAGCACTGAAAATGTTTGCGCTCAACTTGTGAACCCTGGCACAGGATTCTCCCCTGTGTCCTTCAGGACACCTGTCAGGAGTAAACAGGCCATTGTGGCTATGTCTACACTAGGCAAAGTATGTCAGCTGCAGATAGGCAATTCTAGGATTGGCAATTATGTAGCTAGAATTGAAATAGCTGTACTCAGCGTACCTGGCCATCCTTACAGAAGAAGGTTGATGGGAGAGTTTCTCCTGTTGACCTCCCTTACTCCTTGTGTCTTGTGAAGGGTACAGGGGTCGACTGAGACTCATGAGAGGTCAATTTCATGAGTCCTTACCAGACGCATGAAATAAAACCCTGGAAGATTGACCCCGAGCAGGTCAATCTTCCAGGCTAGTGTACACGTAGCCTAAGGAACATTGTGAAACAAAGGGTGGGTGAATGGTGCTATGGAAATGATTTGCTTAAGGGAGCAGAGCTCATGGACTTGAAGACCAAATGTAAAACGTAAAACAGGGTCACAAGAGAATTTTTCATCTCTTTGCCATTTGAATTCTCACCAAGCTGGAGACCTTAAATTAAATCTGAGATCCCCAGAGGTCCACCTTGTAAGACATTTTGACTCAACAGATTACTACAGTCCCTGTCATCTTTAGAAACCTGAGATGGTAGCTCATTTGTGTGTGTTTGCTTGCTTGCTTTCACCTGTAAATAACACTTTTCCCCTAGTTAATAAACATCTAGATCATTTATACAAGGATTGCCTGCAGGCGTTGTCTTTGGTGTGAGATCTAAGAAACAAGATCGAGCTGGCGTTAGTGGCTGGTCTCATGGGACTGAGCGCAACCTGAATGGTCTGTGATTTTTGGTGTAAATGACCAATTGTCACTAAACTCAGTCTGACTGGATGGCAGGACAGACAGCAGAGCCTAACTGGACTGGCTGTGGCTTCACGCTAAGACTCTGACACTGATATAGGAGTTCTCATTTGTAACTGTGTTCGTGAAATCTCATTCTAGAACCTAACAGCAGCCCAAGGTGTGTTCCCTGAGGTAGGCACTCATGGTTATAAGCCATTCCAGACAGCGCACAGAAGGAGGGGTGTTTTTTTTTTCCACACGTGACAGACAGAGGTATGCTGACAAACTACTGTAGTGCAAGAGCTTGCCAGACACTGCTTCATTTGCTCTTCTAACAGCCCTACATAAAAAGTAGCCTTGTACATTTGGAGATTTGTTCATTTGTTTTCAATCAGTCAGCCTGCAGACTTCTCTTCTAGCTCCCTGAAGGCCTGTGGCATTCCTAGTGTTTTACAGCCCCAGAGTGATAATCAGTGATTTTCATTTTGCAGCATTAGTGTGTTTTGGTAGTGGTCTCAAACCAAATATTCAGGTTGTCAAATTACCGGCAAATAATTCAGCTGGGTTTTTATGTCTGCAATTGCTGCTGAATCTCTTTGACCTCTTTTGGTAGCTCATCTCTGGCATTCAGGTTCATTTTTCTCCGTCATCATTCATATATTCCCCATTGCCTTTGCTCTTTCTCAGATTTTCAGTCCCTGTCAGCTGTGTATTCTAAAGCACTGGGTTATATTTAGTATATACTCTACCTCTGGTATAAGAAATCTCATACTTATAGGATATTATTATCTTACTTTAACTCACTTGTGTATTAGTTGTCTCAGCCAAGTGTAATGCCTAATATCACTGTGTGAGGTTATTTCATTTAGAGTTTAGCTCATTAGCCATGTTGATCTCTCATTTGAAATCCTAACTGAATAAAATAGCAGTAATACTTTGTTTATGCCTATTGTCCGTTGTAATATAGAGAAACAAACAGTTAAACAGAACGACGTAGAACAGTGGCTCCCATACACATTCCTTCATTCCCTATGGTTTCTAACGTCAGAATTTCAAGCCTTGCAGGGGCCACAGGAGGGTGAAATGAATCGGTCTTGTCCAGATTTGGAGCCCTCTAGGGCCTGACATGAGGGTGATCTTGTCTGTATCGAAAACCTACTTTCTCAACACACTGGCTTGGCGAGTGAATACTGCCCCTTCTCTGGTGATCTGCACTTGCCAGGAAATTGACCCAGTCAGGGTCGATCTTCTGGGGTTCAATTGCGCACACCTAGCGTGGACATGCAAAATTCGACTATCAGGGCTCGACAGTCAAGCCCCGTACGCCTCATTCTCAGGAGGAGGAAAGGAGGCCAAAGGGAGAGTTTCTCCCGCTGACCTCCCTTACAGAAGATGGCCAGATAAGTAGATCCTAGATAAGTCGATTCCAGCTACACAATTGTTGTAGATGGAATTGTATAACTAGGATTGACTTTCAGGTCTTGTGTAGACCTGTCCTAATAATTCCAGAATCTGCACTGGAGGGAGAAGATAGAGTAGTCCAGGGGAAAGAGGAATGGTTAAGAAAAGAATGGAGTTGGGATGTTTGTTATCTCTCCCTTAATCCCAGGGACATTAACTGAAGTAATTAGTACTGCCTACAATACAACTGCATTTGTTTATTTGTGTACCTCCAAAGAGGGTCTTAGGCTGCAATAGCTGCTGGAGGAAGGTTTCAGAAACATAGCTTTAGTTTTGCTTGCTGTCAGTGTGGCTGCCAAATGCCAGAGCCAAAGGGGGGTGTGTGTGTGTGTGTGTGTGTGTGTGTGTGTGTGTGTGTGTGTGTGTGTGTGTGTGTGTGTGTGTGTGTGTGTGTGTGTGTGTGTGTGTGTGATGAAGCAAAGAGTTCCTCATTAAAAAAAGCACTAATGCTTTCAAAATGGGAAGCCACAACCTGGCTCACTGAGTGGTTCCACATGTCTTCTGCATTGCTTCTTACTTTCAGGAAGAATCTTGTTTCTACCACATTTAATCCAATGGATTATTTTGAGCCTAATATCTGCATCTGTTTAGCCAGACTGTTGAGGGAGTATTTACTCTTCTGACATTCATTATTGAACCAGGATCTCCTATCTCTTAATCCCTTGAAAAGGAGGAAGGAAGCAGAAAAAAAACAACAGTATTATCTTGGCAGCTTTAGTTTGTTTTCATGTAGTACATGAGGTAGCATTCATGTATTTGATATAGTTTCTGTTGTAAATTGATTTCAGTATACCAAAAGTAGGCAAAATTAAACGAAAAAAAAATCCAAACTAAGTCCATTCATGTATTTCAGCTAATCCCCTTGAAGGGCAAAAACGGCCAAGGAAACAAACCAAAGTGCTAGATCAACTCAATGTGAGCAAACTTCTGATGGGACTTCATTGTTTGGAAAAGGGTTGCTTTTAGGAAAAAAAAAATGGGTTAACTGAACTCTCTGGTTGATTTCAGTTTCCAACCAGCGGATTCTCTGGTTCTGAAATAATTGTTTAGAAATAAAAATGTTCACAAGCCCTTCACAGGTGGCTTGCGGAGGTGTATGGCTGTTGGGCTTATACTTGTTTGCATTATTTTACTTTTTAAAAAACTCCCTTATGTTCATTGTAAGTTATTGAAGAGGCTGTTTTTCATATTGCTAATAGGAAACAGAGGAAAAAAACCCATTATATTTAGAAGAAGCACTTTTAGTAAAGCAGGGTGTTAGTTTGTACTAGTGGTCAGTTTTCAAGTGGCAAATTACTATTTCCATCCAGGGAATTTTTTGGCATTTGTAAAAACAGGGATAACATTTAAAATATTCAGTGTGGGTACCAAACTTGTGCACAAGCAAGCTGAGATCTTTGTGTACCTCTGATATGTATACAAGTCAGGGTTGTATATATATGCTAGATATTCACAGGCAGCTGCTGTCTCTGGCAGGGTATGGATTAGTTTTCAAAAAGAAAAGAAATACACTAAGGAATCAGTCTAACAAAGCATTTACTGATGATGTGAGTAGCCTGTGGCTTCAATGGGCTTAAATTTATGCACTGGCTAAATGCTTTGCTGGACTGATGGGCCATGGCTACACTGACACCCCTTTCAAAAGAGGGATCCTAATGAGCCACTTCAGCGGATGCTAATGAGGCACTGCCATGCATATGCAGCACATCATTAGCATAAAGACGGCTGCATGCATTTCAAAAGTGCCGCTTTTGAAATGCACGCTGCTGGTGTAGATGGGGGCCTTTTGAAAGGACCCCCAGATTTCAAAAGCCCCTTCTTCCCATTTGGTTTTGGGAAGAAGGGGCTTTCAAAATCCAGGGGATCCTTTCAAAAGATCCCCATCTATGCCAGCAGTGTGCATTTCGAAAGCAGCACTTTCGAAATGTGCGCGGCTGCCATTATGCTAATGAGAAGGTGCATATGCATGGCAGTGCCTCATTAGCATCTGCTGAAGTGGCTCATTCGCATTCCCCTTTCAAAAAAGCGGGGTGCTAGTGTAGCCACGGCCTCTGAGCTTATGTAGAACAACATGAATGTTTGCTCATAATAGCTTCCCCAGGTGATTTTGCACTTTTCAATGATTGTTTTCACGAGAACCTGATAATGTTCAGTGCAGGTTCTTTTAGAACTGGGCTCTTCTGTACATGCGGGATCCATTCCTGATACTTCTAAAACCTGTGTAACCTGTTCTTCAGTTAATGCGGCGCACCAGTTGTTGCTACTGAAAACTGAGTAATGATTTAGTAACACAGTAGAATTCCAGACCAGTTCTTTTCCAGCATATTGGTGTTAATATTGAGGATGCAGTCACTTCATTGTGACTACGTATTTTTTATATCTCATTTTCCAAGCAATGTTCTATTAGATTAAGTCAAATAGGAAGAATAGCTCTATATTTATCATGGTAATGAATCATATATTCAATCAAGCACCACATCAAATTAAGTAGTTTAAATGCTCAGAGTATGAATTGAATTATAACAGAGAGGCCTCTCTCACAGCACTGTTTGAATTTTCATGTAGAATAATTAGATGCTGGTTCCCAGGATCCCTTACAGCTGAATGCAGTACCTATCACTGTATCCCACTAGTATTCCACCAGTTCAACCATACTTTAAAATGAGGAAATGAGGAGCATTTAACAATGCAGTGAACCGTTAACAGGTTAGGGACACTTTTACTGCTCCTACAGATCTTTTTGATAGCTCAATTCAGGTAAAAGAATCTAAATAGGTGCTCTGAGTCAGTCCCAGTGGATAGCGGTCCACTCCACAAAACACTAATGTTTCCTTGTTGATAATCTCAGCATGAAGAGCAAGGACTGAATAGCCAAAAAGACTGAACTACTCTTCACCCTAAAAAGAGGTTATCCTTACAAAGTAAGTCTCAAGGGATATTGGCATGCTGGCATGGAAGATCTTTCCTTATGTTCCCAGTCTATGCTTAAGCAGAGGACATTAGCCTAGGGCTCTTAATTTATCCTATGTAATGACACGTGAAACCAGCCACAATGAATCAAACGGGGCAGAATCGCAGAGGATGCTCGAGTGGGGGTAGGGGGTGGGGGGAGAGAACATTTGGTAAAGAGAGTATGCATCACTTCCAGCTCTTGAGAAAAGCAGGAAAAACAGCTTAACACCTGCCTGACACTAGCACAAGGATTTAGTTTTTTTCCACCATAAATCTAATAACGTCCAAGCCTAACTTCTCCAGGGAATACATGGGGACACTTACACGGTACTTGTGAAGGTTGAAGGCAGCTACTGAATTCATGACTGAGTTTCAGGGCCCACTGTCACTTCTCTACTCTCCTGTCTGTCGCTAAATGTTCGGCTCTCCTCTAGTTGCTCCTTTTTCTGTGTGCAGTGAGGTACCTATCAACACCACCCAGTTTGTGTCTCACAGTGTTCAGCTCCATCCTCCTTTGTGCCAGGCAGGGCATACCACCATCCTTCCTCATCTCTTCCTGCAGTCAGGGTGCACTGCTTCCCACCCACTTGCCCTTCAGCTAAACAGGGAGTTGCAAATCTACCACTTTTCCTTGAAACCTAATATAGAATGATCTCCCCACCCCAGGGATGCTCATCCTTTGAAGCCCTTTGATTAGTATTTTAGGGAAAATAAAATGCCAATTCAAGCTTCTGATGTTACAGAAAATCACAAAGGACTCCTGTGTTAAATTTATGCTTAGAGCAGCTGGCCTAGTATTAAATCCAACCAGCAATTAATTAGCTTGGAAAAGAATGACTAAAATGGCATTATATTTAAGTTTGTGTTTCAGTTTCCATCTGTGGTGGAATCAAATCCCATTCAGCTTTATGATAATTCATGGTTTCATTGAGATGACTTGATTTTTCCACCACCCCACTACCACCCATTGCTCAAAAATGTTTGTCTTTGTTAAGAATGACCTTATTCAAACTTTCTGTCATGGTTTAACTTTCATGGTAGGAAGACTTTCAAGCAATGTGATAAACAACTTCTGCTGCATCAGAGCTGAAACTCCTGTGCCGAGAAGATACAGAGCCAGACTTTAAATGTTGGCTACATGTCCCTGTGCCCATGCATTTGCAATACACAATTTATATGCGCAAATGCCTGATATTTGTACATCCTGATCTGCTAGGTGCGTGACTGACCATGTGTGACGACCACATGCTGAATTTATGCAGACACAGCTGGCATTTCCATAGCTAAATCTTTCTGTCATTTGTCTATCTAGATTTTACCATCTTACTCATCCCTTCAATGTCTAAATGCCAAATGTAAATGTGTGCTTTTGCACAACTCACTTGGAAAAAAATCTTACCTTGAAAAGTGAACTCTTGCAGTACTTTTGTACATGTGTATATGTAATACACGAACACACACATGCACACTCGCTCCCCACCAATTTAAAGAAAACCCACAAGAAGCTAAAATCAACATACAAACATAGACTGTTTTTACACATGTGCACAAAAAACAAAACCAATCAACCAACCAACCAAAAAAAAAAAAACCCCAAAAAACTAAAAAAACAGCCCAACCATAAATAGCTCCCATCATGAAAGCTGGGTGTAAAAACTTATTGCCAAGCTTTAGCAACAAATGCATTTTGGGTTATGTGTAAGTGCTGTACACCATAGTGATCATCATCATTCAACTAATAATAAAAGGTTCTCTTGCTGATTTATTTAGCTTTAACAGCTCATCTAGGGATGGCCACCTTTTGTGTTCTGAATTAATCCTCTGCAGGGTGTGACACTTTTTGTTGCTGAAGAATCCATTAAACTGGCTGACTAGACAATGCCAATTGTGTAAATATTAAGTGAGAGTCTACACCCGCTGACAGGCAGGGACAATTGCCTTGGGGCCCAGTGTTTCTACGGGGGGCCTGTAACTCCAGGCACCTTTGAAATGCCATGGCATTGCTGCTCAGTTGCTCTGCATGGGTCTGGGGAGGGCAGTGCCACAGTCTGCGCATCTCTAAGGAGTGACTGTGAAAGGACATGCCCCTTCTGCCCTTGGCTCTACACCTTCCGAAGGCATGGAGCTGGGCTCCGTTCTACCTTGCCCTGGGGGGCTGTAGTGACTGGCAGCTCCACTGTATAGCTGTGTCTACACGTGCACGCTACTTTGAAGTAGTGGCACTAACTTCGAAATAGCGCCCGTCGCGGCTACACGCGTCGGGCGCTATTTCGAAGTTAACTTCGATGTTAGGCGGCGAGACGTCGAAGTCGCTAACCTCATGAGGGGATCGGAATAGCGCCCTACTTCGACGTTCAACATCGAAGTAGGGACCGTGTAGACGATCCGCATCCCGCAACGTCGAAATTGCCGGGTCCTCCATGGCGGCCATCAGCTGGGGGGTTGAGAGATGCTCTCTCTCCAGCCCCTGCGGGGCTCTATGGTCACCATGGGCAGCAGCCCTTAGCCCAGGGCTTCTGGCTGCTGCTGCGGCAGCTGGGGATCCATGCTGCAGGCACAGGGTCTGCAACCAGTTGTCGGCTCTGTGTATCTTGTGTTGTTTAGTGCAACTGTGTCTGGGAGGGGCCCTTTAAGGGAGCGGCTTGCTGTTGAGTCTGCTCTGTGACCCTGTCTGCAGCTGTGCCTGGCACCCTTATTTCGATGTGTGCTACTTTGGCGTGTAGATGTACCCTCGCAGCGCCTATTTCGATGTGGTGCCGCGCAACGTTGAAGTTGAACATCGACGTTGCCAGCCCTGGAGGACGTGTAGACGTTATTCATCGAAATAGCCTATTTCGATGTTGCTACATCGAAATAAGCTATTTCGATGTTGGCTTCACGTGTAGACGTAGCCTATGAGTCTCAAAGCTTTGTAAAGAGAAAGTAGCTGCCCAAAATTTGCATGTACCCAAAATAGATTTCCACTTGTCCCATGGGTTATATGTTGCCCCAGAAGTAACTTTTTACAAAGTTCCAATACCACCTGAGCATATCATGCGAATCAAAACACACCACCTGAATTAAGTAACAAAGAGAAAAACATTCAAAACTTGTGCATGTATGTGCGCCAGGACAATCGACACTACGAATGCATCTGTAATATGTCTGTAGCAGACAGTGCACTCAATTTCATTAATAAAATTGCCACTGTCAAAAAATTAAATTTGGTTGTATAACATATATGGAAAATGATGATAAACTATCATTTCTTTCAGCGCCAGGAGGTACATTTGACAAGGGTTTGATTCTCTTCAATTTATGCTTTTAATGCATTTTGTAGTTTCTTACCAACACTGCCTAGTACATTTGGCTTGTGCTCCTTCATGTTCCATGCATTTCTTGTGATTACATTTACACTGCTCATGCCAATGAATTCAACTGGGCTTGTGTCGGTGTGTGTTCAAGATGGAGTTCACATCCTCCTAGTCCCAGGTCTCCTTCGTGAATATTTTCCTTGAGAGGAGTCTGGGGTGAGTTTATCCTGGCTTGTGTTGGGACTGGAACAGGATTGGTGGGTTCGTAATTTACAGTCAGTTCATCATTATTGACGATACAGTCCATGTCATCATCCTTCAGCTGCTCCTGCATTTTAAAAAGAAAAGGGGACCCTAATCAGTAACAACTTCCCAGAAATAAGCCCGATGGGATTCCATTGTCATATTTTCAGTGTCGATGGTCAACATCAACTGTGAATTGTAGTGACCTGACTTTGATTTATAGTGACCTCATTTTGAACATTTTTCAGTGTGAAACAAGTGGCTGCTTACTGCATCCTGCTTCTATATACCATTGGAAACCAGGTCCCTGCCTCCCCCCATGCAAACAAATCACAGCACTAATAAGAAGTGGCCATTGTTCCAAATGTGACTGTACTTTCTCTCCCCTACCCATCACTGTATGACAGAAAAAGTCATAGTTTCTAGCCCTGTTAGAGGCTTGATACAAAGCCCGTTGAAATCAGCATAAATTAACTAGAGTAGGCTTTAGGTGAGGTTCTGAGTTATAATTTCAAAGTTGAATGCACTCTCTCTCTCTCGCTCACTCTGACTCTTTCTCTCTCTTTACTTACTCCATATGCTCTAGGACTTGTTAGCAGTCTGGCAATGGGATTACACCATTCAGGTAATGTTGTCGTAAGCGGCGGACCAGCGTGGGTTAAAATGGGTTTCAGATATCTGTGATGCCTGTCAAGGAATATCTTCCATAACATGTATATTGATGTTAACAAATTTTTCTATCACAGCAGATAATTTTATAGCAAAGCAGAAGATAATCATACAAGTATTGGGAAATTTAGGAGATTGCATGTGTTTGGCTGCCCATCAGTCCATTCATTCAGCCATCATCCACTTTACATTCATGGTTACAGAGACATTTGATGCTCAGAGCCTGTCAAAAATGACACCATACCATCTTAGCTGGATACACCATGGGATATGGGAGGCAGGAGGACTGGGACACAAGCACCGTGTCTACACGTGCACGCTACTTCGAAGTAGCGGCACTAACTTCGAAATAGCGCCCGTCACGGCTACACGCGTCGGGCGCTATTTCGAAGTTAACTTCGACGTTAGGCGGAGAGACGTCGAAGTCACTATCCTCATCAGGAGATGGGGATAGCGCCCTACTTCGACGTTCAACGTCAAAGTAGGGACCGTGTAGTCATTGCGCGTCCCACAACTTCGAAATAGCGGGGTCCGCCATGGCGGCCATCAGCTGAGGGGTTGAGAGACGCTCTCTCTCCAGCCCCTGCGGGGCTCTATGGTCACCGTGGGCAGCAGCCCTTAGCCCAGGGCTTCTGGCTGCTGCTGCCGCAGCTGGGGATCCATGATGCAGGCACAGGGTCTGCAACCAGTTGTCGGCTCTGTGTATCTTGTGTTGTTTAGTGCAACTGTGTCTGGGAGGGGCCCTTTAAGGGAGCGGCTTGCTGTTGAGTCCGCCCTGTGACCCTGTCTGCAGCTGTGCCTGGCACCCTTATTTCGATGTGTGCTACTTTGGCGTGTAGACATTCCCTCGCAGCGCCTATTTTGATGTGGTGCTGCGCAACGTCGAAGTTGAACATCGACGTTGCCAGCCCTGGAGGACGTGTAGACGTTACTCATCAAAGTAGTCTATAGTCGATGTCACTACATCGAAATAAGCTATTTCGATGTAGGCTTCACGTGTAGACGTAGCCAAGGAAACATACAGGAGCTTCATGTTTAGTGTTTTCAGCTAATATCTGTGAGGTGAAAATGTTTCCTATGCAAAAAAATACGCAAAACAATTTAAGATTCATCTGGATGAGCCACTTTGCATAAAAGATCCAGGGACAGGAAGTTTTCTGCTTTATTGAATTCGCACACCCAGCTTTTTATAAAATCAATGTTTTTCTTGAAACATGGAGATATGTATGCATCTTCTTCTCTCAAATGAAACATGGAAACACATCCACATCTCAGAGCTGGAAGGGACTTGGAAAGATGATTGAGTCCAGTCCCCTGCACTCACAACAGGAACGATCACTCCTAACAGATTTTTTTTTTGATAAATCTAACCTGCCCCAGAACCTTGAAAGGCACCCTTGAGGGCTGAACTCACAACTGGAGGTTTACAAAGCCAATACTCTAAACCACTGAGCTATACCTCCCTCCCTTCACCATCCAACTGTATTTAATTAAATATTAAGCTCCTTTATAGTTAGGGAGTAAGCATAATTTGTTTTCTGTAATGCTTTATTTTCATTATTCAACACATTCATTTTACAGTTCATACATCAATGCTCCTTTATATGAAATTATGTAAATAATATTTTAACAAGTGTTTTCTATTGTGTTGCTCCTGTCTTTCCTATCTCTTCATCCAAAAGTGCTTTACTGAGATAAAAGAAAAACCGACTCATCTTTAGCAATTATATTGTCCTCAGATCTGCCACTAAAGATTTTCCCAAGAGCACCTCAGGTTGACTCACCTCCTCTGCTACTTTTGCTCACGGTGTAACTTTCAGTTTCATGGGAAGCCAGTTGTAGGCTATTTTCTTGGCTAAGGAAAATTTCCCTGTCTGGATTGCTGGCTATTTTCTTTTGTTAAAGCTTCTGTGAAAGGATGGGAAAGGAAAATAAAAGTAGCAGATGTAAAACTAATGACCATGCACTCTGTAGATGTATCACGAAAGTACTAAACAAACCAGTAATAAACAGTTTTTTAGGGGAACTCTTTCAGTACCTCAACTTCATTATGTATTTGTTTAATGCTTATAGGGTGTTCCACATTATACAACACACAAAGCATAGGCAGTCTATACCCTGAAGACTTTACAGACTAAATAAAGCAGAGTTATACAGACATATATTATTTGATTTTTAAGCTAGAATGAACCACTGGGCTATCTCATCTGATCTCCTGCACATCACAGACCATAGTTGCAGGCCAGTTATCCGTGTTCTGAGCCTTCTAATTTGTTCGAGTAAAGCATATCTGCCATAAAGACACCTACTCTTAATTTGACTTTATCAAGAAATGGAGAAACAAGACTGTAAGTTCAAAGGAGGGAGTGCCCAGGATTTTTTGAGCAAACAATAGTTCTTCTTGGTGATATCATGAATCACAATCTTTATTAGAGATTGTCTGGGCTTCCTGGAGTTGGAACAGTTTGTGTTTATGGAGCAGCATGAAAAATGCATGGGGCCATTTGTGAAGTTGGCATCACTCGGAGAGAGAGGTTAGACTGATATACCAAAAGAAAGTTGGATATGGAGGCTAGGAAGGAATTTGTGTAGGGCCTTAAATGAAAAGAAAAAAAGTTTAACTCAGATCATCAAAAGGAAGCAGCAGTCCAGTCTATTATACTCAGTTTTTTTCAGTTTAGCTCTTATTGAAGTAAATGGACAAAGCCCCACTGATGTCGGTGGTAACTGGTGACATTACTCTTGTGAAAGTAAGGTAGGCTAAAAGGTCTTTGGGAGTTACACATATCTTGTGCTAATAGTATTCTTATTTTCTTATATTGTGATATGCTTGGAGGTCTGAGTCAAAGATTAGGCCATCATCATGCTTAAATGCTGCATACAAAGGGTGAAAAGTCCCTACATAAGAGAATTTACAGTATGAATATGACAGCATTAATGGAATTTACACAGAATATCAGCATATCAAAAGATACTCCTATGAAGACATACTCACACAATAAAACAAGATATAATACAATATGCATCCAAGCAGTTTCTTAAGTAGTCAGTACATTTTAGAAATTATCATTACTTATAAATTTATGAACAGCCACCAAAACCAGGTCTTTTAACTTGCTGCAGATGAGGTGATCCTTGAATACTGGGTAACATACTGAATTAGTGTGAAAAGCTAATGAAGGGTCAAACACAAAAGACAGAGGAACTTTGATTATGAAAAGCTTGTTTGGACTACTTTGATCTAAAACTCAGTATGAAAATTTCATGTAAACAATTTTTCTAGTGATTTTTCTAAAATTCCTGATTTCAGTTTCAACAGAGATGAGCGAATTTGATTTAAACAAACCAACCAAACACTGTAGCAGCCATTTTTTGAAACTTTTCTTGATTTTGCAAAACTCAAGCACCCAAGCAATCCCAACGAGGATAATCTTGGCAAACAGTCAGTGGGCACTGTGTGGGTCTCAGCACTTAGGAAAAGCAAACTGGTGCCTAGATATAAAGTTGAAGAAACCTAGTTCAAGGTTTCTATATCTGAAAAATATTGGCTTTGATGCATCACAAATAACACTCAGTCATCTCAACAACAGCATAGCCATATGAAGAGCTGGTGATCAGTTAGATAATGTTCTGGGTGAGCCATAATTTGATTCCCTCCAACAGTAAGTAACTGAAGATAAAAATTCATCTATGTTGCCTCCTTGATTTTGATGGCTTTTTGGCTCACTTACTCAGTCCTAAGACTGGACCCAACATATGGGCAATTTAGGTTGCTCTATTTTCCACTGAGCTGCCAAGTCCTTGCATTGATACTTCTAAATATTTGTGGGGTAAATGCTTCATTTTGTGTTATTCTGAGGATGTGGTAGTTCTCCCAGTACACTCCTTTTGTACTTTGTCTAGCATTAATTCTGTATCTTCCATAATTCTACTTTGTACCCTCATGAGAGGTGGCTTAAAGTAGACACAATTCTTCTGTATCCATTAGATACTTGTTCTGTAATAAAATATTAATCTCTCTTCTTCTTAGATAACTAATTATCATTCAGCCTGATAAACAGCTTAACTTGCATTGGACTATTTTCATTTTTTAAATAACCTGTGCAAGAGAGTCCCCTTTTTATTGTTGATACGGTTGGTTTATTTCATTGCAGACATACTCCTATTGTTCAGTACAGCAGGCTGGTGGAATGCTAATCCATGTACGGCTCTGACACTTCAAAGGCCAAACAGACCGGTGGTGGTGGCATTTCAGGAGTGCTTTTTACTAGTTTTTTCCTGTGAAGTCAGAGGGAGATCAAATATTGAGGAGGAAAAAGTTTTTACTCTAGATTAAAGTAGGCTTTTAAAAATGCCACTTTGCTCCATCCCTTCAAAAACCTCTGTCCCCTGAACAGTGTAAACTTCATAGACATCAATGACCAGTCAGGTTGGCTTTCATTTAATGCATGACCGTGTACAAGGTAAGCCAGCAAACTATTGCAACGTCACCAAAGGGTGTCTGCACTAGCCCTAGATGGAATTTAACTGATCAACCAATGTTATATGTTCTACAATACACCATAAACTTCTTGTCTTTGCAACATTAATAATGCCCTTTTAACGTAATTTCCTAGCTTTTCAACCAAGCTGGAACAAAATGCATCATGTGGTATATTGAGAACCCACAGGTTTCCACAGAAGAGTTGGAAGCTTTAGATTCACTGCGAAACCTCTGTCACTAGAGCTAACTGCAAGCACAGTCATCCCTTATGTGGACCAACACTAGCGGGGGATGAGATGCAAAGGGCCTGAAGGTTTCGCAGATATTTGGTGACAGCAGAGAAATGGTGAGAGTCAGGAAACTGGAGTTTCATTCCAGGCTCTAGCAGGGAATGCCTCTAGGGTGCATAGCTTCTTCTGCCTTGTCCCCTTCATCCTGCCCCTGTTACAGACTTGTCTCTTCCATTATACTTGATTTCAATTCCACTCCGTAGCCTATCAGGATACATGACAGGATTTATAGCTTGTAAGCCTATATTCAATCCTATCTATTCCCTTTAACCTTTCCCTGTTTTATTCTATTTTAGCAGTAATGCAAGGGGCCCACAGGAATTACACTCTGTGAGACGTTAGCTTTAGCACTTTATATATATTTAGGTAGGTGTGAGTATATAGAAATTTCCAGAAATATTTATATAAGTGTGAGTATATCTGAATTTCCAGACCTTTCAGCTTCAGCGTGTCCTGCAAAGGACAAAAGGGACCAGTACGCTAATGTAGTATGAAGCATTTATCTTGTGGCATATCTGAGAAAGGGACCAGTGTGTTGATGTAGAATGTAACCTTTATCTTGTGTGGTATCAGAAGGCACCCAAAATATAATGGCTCTGTCAGACTGGTCATCCTATTTATCATAAAGTAGAAGCAAGGGTCACCAAAGGTCATCAGTTGGTACTTCTTGGCATTTTAACCACAGATGTTCATTTTAGAAGTTTGTCCATGAGGCTGTGAAGTGACAGCTCATGCACATTGAAAGGCATGTCTTAGTTTAATACCAATCAGATATGTGTACCCTCAAAATCTTAGAGAACGAAAGGCTGGTTTTCGTTTTAGGAGACTGGGCCAAAGTGATGCAAAGAGGCCTATAACACCCCATGGCCAATAGTGTAGAGACAGATTTTCTAAGGATTTCTACAAATCTTCTAAGGATTTTCTACAGTTTTGTTCCTTCTAGTAGCACTAGTCTTTCTTTAACTCTATAAAGTTTCCTCTGCTATAAGGCACTGTCACGTCACCACCAGTGGAATGAGGCTGGGCCTTCAACTCCTCGGGTCCTCAGTAGAGCTCGTGAGTTTGATGTTATAGGAGGCAGATTTGTAACTGTATACTCAAATTGCATTTATGTAACTAACCAAGGCAATCTAATCTGTATGTGATCATTACCTCAGACCTGGTGGGGACGGACAGCTCAGTGGTTTGAGCATTGGCCAGTTAAAGCCAGGATTGTGAGCTCAATCCTTGAGGAGGCCATTTAGGGATTGGGGCAAATAGATGTCTGGGATGGTGCTTCGTCCTGCCAAGAGGGCAGGGGACTGCATTAGATGACCTCCCAAGGTCCCTTCCAGTTCTAGGAGATGTGTACCTCCATTATACATACATATTCAATTTAATGGAATTCTCTTTCAGACCATTCAAATCCATGTTCAGTCTTTTTTCCAGGAAAAATGCTGTTTTCCATGGCAAAGGCAAGCCATGCTATAAACATACATTGGTTAACAGCATGGCATTTCATAGGCAAGGCATTGCTGCATTATATAATGATATTTATGTCAGAGGCACAAATCCCTGGAAGTGAATGTCATCACTCCCGGGAGCTTAGCTTTGCTCCTATGCAGTGTTGCTAATGTTTCTGGTTTGCGGCTTTTTAGTTGACGACGTCTCTTTTGTTAGTCCTCCTATTTCAAGCAGATTTTGTAAGTTACATTAGGTCACAGGACTGAGGTAAAAAGCTTAGCTTCTCTCCTTTATGGCAATGAGAAATCACAGGTCGTCAACATGCAAAGAAGAAGATATCATTCTTCCACATCCGAAATGTGGTTTCTTTAAGCACAAATTATCTTAGTTCTTTGTTCAATTTTCATGGTGGCAAGGAACGCAATGTTGATATAGGGTAAGTACAGAGGGCTAGAGCAGAAATGGTTCCATTCTGAAAGTGTGCACTTGTGTGTGCATGTGAATATACTTTCTGCTGAGCATATGGCTGAGAGCTGGGGGCCTGGATGAACTGCTGCCAACAGGTGATTGGGACTGGTCTGCGAGAGCCCGGGTATGTCCAACTGAGCTGGAGAGGCAGTAGCCAGCAACCTCTGTGGGCATAAATACCTGCCTGGCAGATGTGTCCCAGAAAAGAAAAGGGAAGTTTTAAACAAGATTTTCCTTCTGGTACTGTAGCAACGAATTGTCTTCTGAGGATGGGGCTCTATCTAGCTGGAGTGGTTGAGAAGGGCAAGGCATAATGGTAGGAAATTTAATCTTTATGGTTGCATGCCTTTCTGTTTTTGGGTGAAGACCGTGAAAACCAAGCAGTGACCAGATGTCCTTGTTTGTGCATGTCAGATCCCATGAAGAAGTAAAGCAGTGATGAAAAGGAATCCATGACTGTGGTACGCACCGCACAAATTACAGTTTCCAGGGCCTCTCTTCTGTTTCTATTTCCTTGAGAGACAGATTCTTATCTTTGACTTTTTTCATCTTAGCAATGGAGATCAGCGTCTGACCCTGAAGACTTGTGTCTAGAGCAGTGGTCACCCACCAATAGATTGGGATTTACTGGTAGATCTTGGAGCCTCTGGCAGGTGATCCTGACCAGGAAGCTATCAAATGCTGCTGCTTCAGCTACCCCTCCTCCCACTGCTGTGCTGCTCCAGCCCTCTGCCTTGGAGCTGCCCCCCAGGAGCCTCCTGCTTGATGTTCAGAGTGGGCAAGGCAGGGGAGGGGAATGCTGATGTCAGGGTGTCTACCTTCCCCGCCCTTGTATGCTATGTACATAGAGAGGGGAGACACAACAGGGCTAGGGATGGAGAGAGCTTTCTGGCAGCAGCTCCTATGTCTGAATGTATTCAGCACACATATAAAGAGGCAATGCAAATCTCTGTCACTCTCACAGACCGTGTATGTCTTTGTCACTCACACAAACACACACTGTCTTTCAAACTCCCTTCCCCTCCTCACACATGCATCAGCACATTGTGGTGTTGTTACTTCTTTCAAAGTGAGTTATTATAGGTTTTAGAGCAGTGTGTGCATTTCATAATTTTTATTTCTGTCATGCTTAAATTTAATTCTTTGAGAAGTGAGTTCTGAAATCTCTAACCTGTAGTGCCTGGAGTAATTATCACACACACACACACAAAATATATTCCCTCTAATTTTTCCATTCACATGCAGAACACTGGCTGGGAGTCTCCTGGAACCGGTCTCAATCTCCTGGAGGCTCCTACAGCCAGACCAGGCGATTGGCTGTTAATAGTCAGGCAGTGCAGGGTGGCTAAAGCAGACTCTCCCATACCCTGGTTCTGCATCACTCCTGAAAATGGAGACAAGTCCCTTCAGTCCCTCAGGAAGGTGGGGCAGACGTTTTCCACATGCTGTCCATTGGGACCCTGAGTCACTGGGAGGTGTGCGGGGGATGCCTCCATCTGAGGGGGCCATTGTGTGGAGCCATTTGCCCCTTCCCATGCAGGAGTTGCTACTGGACCTGCTGGCTGCTTTTGGGAGTTTGCAGGGCCAGGGTGTGCCTGCCTTATCCCCACTGTGCCACATTCGAGGAGCTGCCTGAGTAAGCGATGTCTAGCCAGAGCTCACATTCTGAACCCCGGCCCCAGTCCTGAGTCCCCTCCTGCACCCCAGCCCTCTGTCTTAGCACATCCCTCCTGCACCCTGAACTTCCTGCCCGAGGCTCAGACTGGAAGCCTAAGACCAGAGCCTGCTTCTTCCCCTTATGCCTCAACACCTGCCCCAGCCTGGTGAAAGTGACTGAGGATGGGGAAAGAAGGAGAAGGGGTGGGGTAGGGGACAGGGCAAAGGTATTTGGGTTTGAGCTAGTGAGCTTGTGCTTAAAAAAGGCTGGAGACCAATGGTCTGGAGTTTCTCTGGTAGCTTTTTCTCTTAATCCCCATCCTGACAGGAAATAAGCATTCTCTTTGAAAGAACTCCAGAACTCTGAGCTCTGTCTGCCTTTTCTCTGCGGGGTGCTGCATAGCACAGGTCTCTTGCTATGCTAACGGGAAGAGCAGAGAGAAGTATGCTGTGTGTGGGGCTGCTCAGGTGAGGGTGAGGAGAGTGAAGGGAAGGACTGAAAGCCATGTAGGGTAAAAAACAAAGATTTCTGGTGCAAATGTTACATGTATGGCTTGGGTTAGAGGTGTGGCTGGACAACTGATAGTAAAACCAGAATGCTTTAGCCTGGAAGAAAGAAAATTTAAAGGGGCCCTAATTCTACCAGTGTGCAGGGTTCCAAATTACAAAGGCCACAGTGGGAAGGTATCAGCCTTTCCTTTTACACCAGTGGTGAGCAACCATCAGCTTGTGGGCTGCATGCGGCCCCCTCAGGGTTCCACATGCAACCTAGGCACCCCCTAGAATCATAGAGTGAATCATCAAGTCCAACCCCGGGCTCAAAACAGGACTAATCCCAATTAAATCATCCCTGTTGGGGCTTTGTCAAGCCATGAGTTAAAAATCCCCAGGCATGGAGATTCCACCCGTCTGCCCCCTTCCTCCTCCACACCTCTCACATACTGGGGCCCTGCCCTTACCTACTCTTCCCTCTCCTTTCCAGTGTGTCCAGAGTGCAGTGAATCAGCTGATTTGCAGCACTTACATTCCAGGATGGAGGGAGAAGAGCCAGGGCATGGTGCAAATCAACCAATTTATGGTGCTCTGGAAGTGCTGGAAGGAAAGGGGAAGAGAAGGGATGGAATGTGCTTGGGAAAGTCAGCAAAGCAAATGCTGGGCAGGGACTTAATGGAGAGACACCTCAGTGCTGAATTGCAAAGTGTTTGCACATCCCTTATTCCTAATCTCAGACAGATTGTGGAGGACAGACCCAACCCAAAGTCGCCCGAAGTAGCTCTATTGTAAGGTAAGGATCGATGTTTCTTTTTATTATTTGAAGTTGGTGACAGTTCTAGCAATATTTGAATGGAGAAAACATTGCTACTTGCTTTGAAATAGCCGGCATGACTTACCTTAATGTATTATATCTTATTCTTGGGGCCGCAGGTAGTGACATGAGCAGTTTCAATCTGGTGGCCCACTGAAATGAGGGAGGGCCACTCATCCACCCAATCACTAGCCTTGGTTGCCCCGCACTGTTTTAAACTGTACCTTAACAAAAGAACCTGTCGATAGTACACAATGATAGTAAGGGGCACTCAATTTAAAGCAAATAAAAGGCTGTATGGTACTACACAGCATGTAGTCAGTCTGTGGCATTCACTGCCTTCCTAGATCAGTGGTTCCCAAAATTTTCAGCATCACGCCCCCTTTTTGATTTTTGAGAAACACTCACACCCCCACTTCATCTTTACCATCATCCAACCAGCCTTTTAACAAAAAATTCAATTCATAATTTAAAATTTAAAATAAATACAAAATTTTGGTATAAAATGTATTTAAAATTAAAAATAAGCATAAATATTTTTTCTTGGCCCAAAATTTAATAAAAGTGTACTTTAACATGGGAAATAGCAGAAACAAAATGAATATAATGTGAAGGTTGATTCTGCATTTTCTTCACGAGTTGGGCAATCCTAGGTTTGAAAGATGAAAGTTCACAATGCTAATAGTTTTTGACATCCAGTTGATTCTTTGTTTCATTTTTAATGTGACTAAACTTGAAAAGCTTTACTCACAGAGGTACGTTGATGAAAATGGAAGAATAAAACGTAGTGCTTCTTTTCCAACTTTCAAGTGCACTGGGAAATATTTTATCCAAAATTCCTCCAAGCTTGAGTTTTTGAAATTATTTCTTGCACTTGAATCATATTTTATTTTGAGTGCTTATTCATGCAATGAATTGACTTTTGGCAATAAATCGACATCAATGTTGAATGTATTGCATCCTAATTTATGAACAGGGCTGACAGAAGAATGATCTGGAAAATAGCAGACGACTTCATCAACAAGGCAGTCCAGACGAAACACAATTTTGTTCTTCACATCCTCTTTACAAAGTTCTTGGAAACCTTTATTTGCTGCAGGTGATGAAAATGTTGGAAAAGACGAAAAGTCAAGGTGTCTGAGCTTGTGTTCGATGTTTCCAAAGCTGGCTTTTTTTCTGTAAACACTTTGATGACATCGTGCCGTGCTATCATGTTTGCAGCACTGTTTCCTTGAAGCTTCAAACTGAGGTTGTTCAAAGATTCAAAAATGTCCATGAGGTACACCAGTGAAAGTTGAAACATTTGGTCTGTAAACGCACGATATAACTCTTCATTCTTCTGTTGCTTGAGGAAAATTTCCACTTCCTCGTTCAATTCAAATAATCTCAAAAGCATGTTTCCTTTGGAGAGCCCTCACACCTCTGTGTGAAACAAAAGAGTTTTATGATCCGCTCCCAAATCAGTGTAAAGAGCTGCAAAAAGTCTCGTATTTAAAGCAATATTCTTCACAAACTTGATAACTTTGATGGCCAAATTCAAAGAGTCTCATAGGTCATCTGAAAGGGTTTTAGCAGCAAATGCTTGTCTGCATATGACACAGTGAGTGGTGAAAGAAAAAAAATCCAGACGTAACCACAAATGTCACAAATCCAGCGTGAGAGCCAAGCATCGCTGGAGCAACCTCTGTGCATACACCAACCAATTTTTTCCCGTGCAAGTCTATTTTCTTCAAAAAAGTTGGAAATCATCTTCATAACATCAGAAGATCCTTGCTCTCCTCGGCAGGTGTGTGCTGCCTGAGCAATTGTAGTGGTGCGGACCTGGCTGGAACTCCCACTCCACACCGCCCCCCGCACAGGAAGGCAGAGGCGGATGGAAGTTGCCAGTAAGCAACTAACCCAGCTTTTGAGATAATGTGCTGTTTGGGGAGGGGGAAGCAGTGCACGTGCATCCTGAGACTTTGGCTCTGGCATGCAGCTCTGGGACTTCTTTGCCCCCATGCTGCAGGAACCTGGCACGACCTCCATTTTTGCAGGAGGTAATGTCAACACAGCCTCTTTCTTGGGGTGAGGGGAATTGATGACAGGGTGACTGGGTCACCTCATGCACCCCCCCGGAATTTCTTCACGTCCCCCTCCCCCAGTTTTGGAACCTAAGTACTAGATAATTGAAACATAAACTGTAGCAATTTTTTTTCATAAAGGAAGGACCATCTCATTAACATAGCATCATTTGTAGCTGTGCAAGACTATAGGGGCTGTGTCACCTGAGGCTACTTGCAGAGGTCAAGAAGGGAGCCCTTCTTCCCATGTACAGAATGGTGTCATCCAAAAAGCCATACATTTTTTCCCCTTCTTATATGTCTAAAACATAAGCCTCTGGCTACTGCTGGAGGATACTAGGTGGGTCTACCACAGTACACTAAATTCAGTGCTCCCATAATGTGGTTACTGCTGTGCCTGACTAAAGTGTAAAATGGCTTGGTAATTTTTCATGGATTAGTTATTGAAGATGTCGTAGGTATTAGTCAGGCATCAGTTTCAGAGAGCATAAGCCAATTTCTTCATGCCTGCCTCCTTTGGGGATCACACTTCATTATGTTTCCAATGATGGATTTTGGAAAAAGAGTGCTTATGAAAGACCTTTTTTTTTAATTTGGCATCTTTCTCTTCTGTTTGTTGGTGCAGTACACTGCACACATGTACCAATGCAGACAGTAATAGAGATAGCAGAACAATATCATGTGGCTTGAATGGGCATGAGGATTTTTCACCCTCATTCTTTTATTGTTGATAGAGAGGTCAGCTATCAGGGGTCCAAGCATGAGTGATTCATAATACAAATGCCATAGAAACAGCACATGAACAAGTGTAGTCATTTAATAAATGTGTTATATTTAGGAAATTCATATAATTACTGTATGAATATGGCTTTTATTTATTCTTCTTACTACATGTGCCTGGACCAAACCCAATGCAACTCTGATTTCAAATCCCAGTTTGCAGGTCAAGTCTCCCATGTAGCAAGTCCAATTTGAACATCCTAAAATTTGGGAAGGTTTGGACTGCCACCCATATGTCAAAGTGTCAGGCCTGGGAGGGCTCAGATTTACTGTTTTGATTCCGATTCATCTCTTCATATTTTTCCTCTTGAAACTTCATAATGACTGTATTGAACCACCTATTCTCTTTTGGGTCAAGTGAATTCACCAGTTTTAAATCTGTTTTTGTGTGAGATTTTGCCGCAACACTCCCCAATTATCTGTCTGTTGAACTTTGGGTTAGATTGTGACATTTAGCCACAGCCCTGAATTGTGGATTTGTACTCCTCCAGGGGATAATAAGGAAGGGATTTTGCCTTCTGGAGGCACACTGACTTCCCAAGTTCCTTTGTCTGCAGGGTACGCACGTTTATGATTATGTAACTTCTTTAACTCAGCACACTTAAGCTATGGCTACACAGCAGTCCTATTTTGAACAAAGATATTTCAAAACAGCTATTTTGAAATATTGTATTTTGAAATAACACAACCACACACAAAATGTATTTTGAAATAGTATTTCGGATTCAGAGCACTATTTCAAAATAGTGCCACTGGCACCCATTGTGGCTTATTTCGAAATAGCAGTATTCCATATAGCTGTGTCTACACTGCCCCTCCCTTTCAGAAGGGGTATGTAAATGCAGTGGATTGAGAATGCTAATAAGGTGCTGATATGAATATTCAGCACCTCCTTTGCATAATGGTGGCCACTTGGTGCATTGAAAGTGCTGCTTTCAAAATGCAAAATAGCCATGTAGACAGGGCTCCTTCGAAAGGAAGCCCTGCTTTTGAAAGCACCCTTCTTCCTAATTTCTTCCAGGACTTCCCTAGCCTTGAGCCTCTCACCCCCCAGGTGCCCTTCAGGGAGGATTTGTACAGGGATGCTCAGAGAGCATATCTGGGAAAATCAGAATGCGGTGGCACAGAGGACAGATAACGAGCAACTGAGAACTGAAACTTGGCCTCTCAAGACAATCCCTGCTAGTTTATATGAATCCTAGTGAGTAAACTTCAAGTATCCGGAGAGTTTACTTGGGAGTGAAAACCTGGTAACAAACCAGATTATGTGGATTTGCCTCCTGGAATTGGCTTGGCAATACATACGCTGTGATGCAACCAGCATCTTTCACAGTGAGAACTGGATCATGCACTTGGGAACCTATATAAATTACACCTGTTGGCCAGTGTCTTCACAATGATGTAGTTCCTCACAGATAGCAATGTAAAATATTTCCTGAATACTAGTGAATGTCTGTCTCCACAGGGCTCCAGCCCCCTGCTGGCTCAGGATTTTTAAGATTGGAACCAGCAGTTGACCAAGCTGCAGGTTTTCTGTGCTATGCCATATAGTACTATTGCTAGATCATGAATATGCATTAACACTGCATTAAAACAGTATTCAGAAACACCACAGAAATCTTGCTTGGTATGACTTGTTCTTAAATCAGCTCGCAATGGGTTGTAGTCATTTGGAGGTTTGTTGAATTTTCTTTACCATTGCAATGCAGAGAATATTTGTTTCAACACATTGATATAGACCATACAGAAATAAATGTCCTAGGGCACTAGGCAAATGAAAGTCAAATTATACTAAGCACGGAGAAAGGAATCTGGAAGTAAACATAAAGTCACTGCAATAATACTATGGATGACACAAAGGGGTGGTAAATAATTATGAGGAACAAGAGTGATCTGGATCATGTAGTAACCTGGGACCATTGGAAAAAATATGTTTTAATATAGTTAATGCAGGTTATGCATCTAGGAACGAATAATGCAGACCATCTCTACGCAATAGGGAATTATATCCTGGAAAGCAGTGACTCTGAAAAGGCTGTCAGGGTCATATAGAGGACAAACTCCCAAAGCAATGTGAATGTAGACCTTGACTATAGGTGGGATTAGTGAGCGGAAGTAGCAAGATGATTTTACCTCTGTACACAGCACTAGTGAGCATGATACTACATTGATGCATACAATTCCAGTGTCTGAATTTGAAAAAAAGAATACGAAGAAGTTAGAGGAGGTACAGAACATGGCCACAAAGGGATGGATACAATAGCTTACAGTGAGAGTTAAAGAGATTAATTTGTTTACCTTGTTGAAAAGAAGACTGGGAGATGACTTGATTACACTTACATCAATATCTTCATAGGGAGAAAATACATGGCACTAAAAGGCTCTTCAATTTAGTAAATAAAGGGGTAGTGAGAGCCCATGATTGGAAGCTGAAGCCAGACAAATTCAAATGAAAGATTAACAGTCTTTTAACAGTCAAAGTGATTGACCACTGGGACAACTACCAAAGGTAGTGGTGGATTCTTCAGCTCTTGATGTCTTTAGCTTAAGACTGGATGCCTTTCTCAGCAATATGATTTAGCCAAACACAAGTTACTGAGCTCAACAGATAGGTAATTGGGTGAAATCTAAAGCCTCTGTTATAGAGGAGGTCAGACTAGATGATATAAATGTCTCCTTTGGCCTTAAAAATCTATGGCTTTATGAATTAATCTATAACTCTGTTAATAAATTAAATGCCTTTTAAAGCTAGGATTTCTACGGAAGTGCGAACTATAGTTATTTTCTCCTTGAGATGGGTTTGGTTCTGTATTTAAGAATCTATCATCTTTAATCTTAGCTTAGTTTTTACAACTATTTTTCTTCATATTTCTTTCTTTCTTTCTTGTGTGGCCAGTTGTCACATGTTAGGCCTGGGTGACTACACTCACTAATGTCTGTCTGTCTTGGTGATTTTTTTCTGCTTGACTTAATTTAGTAACATTTTTGAAAGTACATCATCTAAGCTCCTCTCTTTTCTGTACCAATGAAATAAATCTTTCATTATCTTTGTATGTGAATCTGAATTTCCTGAATGAATTTGACAATGTTCTGTTGCCTTTGTGCTCAATTATTATCATTAGCTTCAAGTTTGTCAACAACATAATGGAGAGAGCACTTAACTCATTTAGAATGTTGTGGAGTTTGCTTTGGGTAAGCCATTTACATAGATTTTAAATTAGTTTTGCTTTTGTTCCTGAATCTAACATAAGCAAGTGGTACAATTAGGGCGATGGACCATTTCGCCATCTTTCTGACAAGGAGAACATCAACTCTGGGATCCAGACAGAGGATTTTGATTCCAATGCTCTCGCCCTTTGCACACAAGTCATTAGTGTATATGGGCAAGATATTTCAGAGAGCACAAGGGAAGCATTGTACACCGGCGAAATAAATCAGTGATGAGGTGTCAGAAGTTCACATCAGTTTGAATAAGTGCCCCAACTTCAACTATGTGTTTGAATCCTTATCCAAATTAATTGAATTGCTGTCAGCACCACGACTGGGAGCAATGCACAGACTTCCTTTCCTCTATCCCAGGAGAAGCAGCACCTAGGAACAACTCCCTTCCCCAAAAGGTGACATTTATGTTGGCTAGCAGTGGGACAGGAGCACTTCAGCATCTTTAAAATGATAAATGAATTTTTCCTGGGTGCATCAGAAAGGGAACCCCCATCCACTTTGTGGGCACGCGCGCGCGCACACACACGTGTCCACTATGAGCCACATTTTTGTCGTTATCACACTAGATTATAATAATGCTCTGCAGCTGAAAGTCATGCATAGACTCCAGCACGTGCAGAATGTGGCAACTTGGCGGCATGGTGTGGCCTGTGGGTGAGGACATCACTGCTGTGCTCCAGTCCCCTCACTGGCACCAAATGTGATTCAGGATCTGAGATTCAAAAGGAGGGTCAAGACTAGAGCTGGTCAGAAATGCTTTATCCTGAAAAATGTCATTAACATTTAAAAATAAAAAAAAAAATCATATCAGTTAGAATTTTCCATGAACATTTTCTATTTGGGTATCACAACACAGTGCCTCTTATGGCCGTTTTCTTCTATGTACTGAGGTCCTTATTGGACTACATCTCCCATAATATACCTCATTTTCCCCTCTTATGGGGCTCTGAAGATGCCTGTAGAGAAGGGGAGCCTGAGTCACCAAAACTACAGCTCCCAAATGGAGCATTTACAAATTGAAATGTTACATTTTTTTCAGTGGCACATGTGTCAGTTTTGAGGTGCTTTGGTTTTTCAAGGAAAAGTCAAATATTTCTGTGGAAATAAGACACTTTGTGGGAAAAAAAAACCCCACTTCATTTAGTCAACAATTCAATTTTTTGTTTTGATGGAAAATTTTCAACCAGCTCGAGTGACACGCCAGCTCTGTCAGCGATCATATTCCATTATGGCAGTGGCCCAGGACAATGGGTTCAAGAGCTAGAGCTAGACTACTGCTGGTTGTGTGGGCTCAGCTGTATAGGGAGCTACCATAGGAGATTAGGCTCATCCAGAGTCTGGCTGTTTTTAGAACACACTGCATAATCCTTCTTAATGATGAAACTTTTCCACCTGAGCTGGTTGACTAGTATATGTATAAAATCAGCAACAAAACCTGTATAGTCCACATAGATGTTCCCTGATGTTGGGAGGGCAAAGAGCAGAATAATCCCTTAAATCCACTGTGGGGCTCACTATCAGGTCCAGTTTGTCTGGAGAGAGCTTAGATGCAAAGGTGATGGATATTACAGAAGACTTACAGACAGCTAAAAATAGGATTTGAAATCTTGCAAGAAAAGCGTTCTTACGATGTTTCCTGTAGTTCCTGCTTCTGGTTAGGCTGAACACACACAACTAGAATAACTGCGCTCATGATATCCAGGGGCCTAAACACACAAACCATATTCTCTTTTCAGTTATATCAGGGCAAATAAGAAATAACTCCATTGGGGAAATATGGAATTAGATTAGTACATTGGATGCATTGTACTTCCAGCCAGAGGAATAGCAGTTATCAATGCTCACTGAGTGGAGAATATTCTCTGTAATTCTAGAGGCTAGAAGTGGAAAGGCTGACGAACTGAGGTTGTGACTCACCCATGTGGCAAGTAAATAGCCAGGATTCCCTCTTCCCATTTCTTTCCTTCAGTCACTAAATTAGTTTACAAACTGTTCTGTTTCTGAGAACAAGAAACCATATGTCTCTTTGGTTTTGATTTCAGATATCTTTAAATATCTTAAGAAATGGTCACAAATTTCCAGCGTGGATTCTGAATGAGTTCTTCTCTCCGTAGCTATTCACTTAAATATGTAGCCTGATTTTCAAAGGTGCTGCACACTTCAGTAGCTCCAGCAGAGAACCATGGCTACTAATGTTTACAAAGGCTAATTTACATTACTCTTATCCACCAGATGGGAGAGGTGGGGAGACCTGAGAGGGACCATTTTTCTTCACTGTATTTTTAAAAAAAAAACCATGATTAATTCTTTCCTTTTGAGTGGCAAGTTAGAAAGAGACACCAGTCTTAATTAGGCTGAGTTTTGCAAAAACACAAATAATTAGAGACAAAGGACTCTATGCCCTTCTCCTTGTGAACTCCCTGTAGTATCAACACCAGTTATGTGTGCTTACTGAGTGCAGAATATGCTCCTAAATTCACTTTATTCATCACACTTTTACAGTCTGTGAATGCAAATAACGTAATCCTAAACAAATCTGTTGAGAAGATGGCAAGATTCACTTTCTATTAAAACCTCTGAAAAATATTATTAGCACAAACAAATGTGACCCGATTTTAGCCTTTTGATTAAATAAAGCCCTTCGAGAGCAGATTAAATTGTACTTCATGATAAGATTTTATCATTGAAAAATAAAATTTCTTGAATCAAATGTGAGTATGTGCGTGGGTGTAGAAGCAAATGGAATGATGCCAGCAGCTTGACATTAGCTGCACCAGCTACCCTGCTCGCTGCTGAAAAAGAAAGGACAGGAAAAGAAGATAATGAATCATTCTGCAATTTCACTCTTGAATTAAACCTTCAAATTGTCATGATTATTTATTGTTGCTTCATTAATATAAGACTTCAGCATGAGCTTTGAGCCTCCCTGGTTTTAAAAGTGACACAAATGGTCTTTTGATGTCTAAATGATGATTATCCTGTTGACTATCCAAGTATTGATGGTAGTATTATGTGTACACATTGGAAGGACCTGAGTGAAACCAAGGAATGCTTCTAATGTTACCTTGTCTGTGGCCACATTAAACCCAGTTCTTATAGGAATCTTTTCCTTTGTTGGGAAATAAGAGTTGACCTAAATGTTCACTCAAAAGTGGGAGTGAAACCCTGCACTTGTTTGAAAATGTTCAGATCACATTTTATTCCCTGGTATTTGTTTGTGATTAGCTGTCTCTGTACTTGATGACAGCATGTGCCTTTCATATGTCTTTCATAGAGAAAAGTCCCCAAACAAGCCATTAGATATTCATGACTTGGCTACACTAGGCCAGAAGATTGACCCACTCAGGGTCGATCTTCTGGGGTTTGAGTTCATGATTCTGGTAGAGAAGCACAAAACTGACCTCTCAGGGGTCACCGTTGACACCTGTACTCCTCACAAGATGTGAGGATTAAGGGAGGTTGACAGGAGAGTTTCTCCCATCAATCTTCAGTAAGGGACGGCTAAGTAAGCTGAGCGTAGGTATGTCGATTCTAGCTACGCAGTTGCTGTGGCTAGAATTGCATATTGGCAGTCGATTTACTTTGCCTAGCGTCGGCATAGCTTTAAATGTTACGAATCCTTCAAGTGTCATTTTCAGTTCTGTGTCATGGTTTACAGTATGGGAACATTTTAGGCCTTCGTTATTTTTCATGCAGATTCCCACGTTAATACTCTGTCTAGGTTTAATGCCTGTCATCATGGTATCTGACCCTTATCTGCACTTGTTTTTCTATCCAGACTCCCTCTGTAGTCATGTGGTCATAGACCCAATGAAAAAGTCTTCTAGAACTGGAGCACAGTTGCCATTTTCTCGGGAAACATCTATACTTACAGGAAGATTGACGCGCTGTGGTTGATGCTCCTGAGTTCCATTTTGCACATCTGGTATAGATGAGGCAAAATCGACCTCTCTGGTCTTGACCGCTGACCCCTGTACGCCATGCTATTGTATTGAGTAAGGGACATCACCACAAGTCCAAAAAGGCTTGGACTACAGTAGGGAAGTAAAAACAATGAGAAGTCCCATGGCACCTTTTCGACTAACAAATTTTTTTGGCGCATAAGCTTTCATGGGCAAAGACCCACTTTGTCAGATGCATTTTTGTCAAATGCGTCTTTGTGCACAAAAGCTGATGCTCAAAAAGAATCTGTTAGTCTATAAAGTGCCACAGGACTTCTCGTTGTTTTTGCAGATACAGACTAACACTACTGCCCTCTGATATTAGGGAATTCAGTCAACTTCAGATACATAGATTCTAGCTACGCAAATACCATAACTAGAATTGCATATCTGAAATTTACTTATTGCCTTAGTATAGACCAACCATGAGTGAATATGAGGCACCTAGTTCCCCTGTGCCCGAGGGGCAGAGTCCCTGAATTTCTCCCAATGAATAAGACTCTTCCTTCTCTGACTTTTAAATTTATGTACCTTTTTGTAAGTTAATGGTATCATTGTAGCTAGATACAAAGTTTTATATGATCTGTGCGAATCTGTCACTTTAACAGGTGTTTCATGTGCTTGGCATTCATCTGTGTCACTAATGCTATGTGTAAACAGCAGTTGCTATTTCGGGATACAAAGGTATCTCGAAATAGCTGCCCATGTCTATGCAATGCACCTGTTGGCTCAAAACAGTTTTCGAGATAAGCATGCTATTCTGGCATCCCTGTACGCCTCATTGCACCACATGCTGAAATAGCCTATTTCGAAATCTATTGCAATAAGCTACACAATTTGCCTCGCACAGATTGCGTAGCTTATTTCAAGGTTAGGGCACCGTCTAGACATAGCCTAATAGCCCTACATTATAAAAGGTTTACAACATTTTGACAGTCTCCATCTAATATATAGGTATAATACAGTCCTTTGCAATGAAAACATCGCTTTCCCTCTGACAAATGGGAGCTGTGCCAGGTAAGCAACCCCATTCCATGTCTCCACTCACATCCTCACCCCCACCCTCAGCCCGGTCCTGCATCCTACCTCCCACGCAGATTCTCCACCCTCTGTCTGCTCCTGACCTCTACCTCCCACTGAGACCCTGTACTTCTACCCTCCAGCTCACTCCCTGGCAGCCCCCTCCAGCACACTGAACCCTTATTTTTAACCCTTCCCTGGAGCCTGGGAGGCACCACAAAATATATCAGCCCTTGGCACCCAGAAGAGCTAATATGGCTCTGAACATACAATTCCAGAAAAATATTTTAAAGGAAACCTACACCGGAATATGTGACCCTTAAAATACAGGCTCCTTAACAGGTTCATGTTCAGTAACAGTGCCTACCAGGAAGAGAAATTGCTTTTCCTGAAAGATTGTGTGTGTGTATGTAACACACTGGAGTGGTTCACAAATCACACAACTGCGAAAAAAAAGAATATGACAGAAACTGCAAATAAACTGACATCTCAAATAATTCTAAGGGGCTGCATAATTCAAGGTGTTGAATAATGACCAACTGGGCCTTTTATCTATGCTTATTCTGTATACTCCCCAAGCTAATATTGTTTACAGTAGAAGCTTTTTATGCTGCCCTGGCAATATAAAGGGGATGTGAAAGTGAGCATACGTATAGAGAACAGATGAGTTCTATTTCTGATGGGGCACTCTGAAAGGACAGTATCATGCTTGCTTTACATATGTGAATAGGCCACATGATGAAGTGTAAAGTGAGCAGGATTTGACATATGGAAAAATGTAATCTTCTTGGTCATCATAAATTTATTTGAAAGGAGCATCTCTTTGGGATGGTGCCTGATCTTGAGAGGCAAGCAGATAACTGTCCCTGCAAGAAAAGAATGAATAGAGGTCTTGCAACTTTAAGGCCCCCTCTGTTTGTCAAAGTGCAATATGGAAGAGGACAATCGTGCAATTCCACCAGGATCCCCTTATGTCATATTCAGATTACCCAGGATGAATCTATAAAAATGAGGATTTATTTGTTGCTGCTGCTCAGAGCCACTCTCAGCACTGAGCCAAGTAGAACAACTTGGTTCTCCCATCCACACTGTGCTGAGCTGTATCATGTTCAGATTCCATCCCAAGTATCTGACAGTCTCAGAAAAATTATTCTCTGGCCTTGAGGTTGACATTCAGGTCACAAGCAACATGTTCCGCCCTACCATGTTACTTCACTCTATTTTGCTTTCTGTTGCACAGCCTTGGTTTAGCAACACAGGTCTGGCTGTTGTCCGTTAACAAAAACTGGTAAGCTTGGTAATGGTGACCATGACTATGAGACAGCAGAGCTACAGGTAGTGCACCTGTACTGCCTCAGCTTTCAGGCATAAGGGGCTGGTGACAGAGGGGTTTTTTGCCACCAGAGGCACAGCTACACAGCCTCTGTACTGCTGGCACCCTGCTCTGCCAACAGCGAAACCTCATGCAGCTATGCTAATTAGCCACACAAGTTTGCAAATGGACAACCATTTGCAATCTCTAGAAACCTCATTTGCACAGCGCTGCCAGCAGCAGTGCTGTGCTAAGTGCCCATGTAGACATGGCCTCAGAGTCCCTGGGAGTGGGAGGCAAAGGGGAGAAATCGTCCAGGAGTTATAGAGCAGTGTGAGCTGAAGAACTGTTTTGGCTTGTTTTGCTCAAGTTGGAGAAACAGAACGGCCAGAAGCCGTTCTGAGAGCAGCCCTGCCTTGTTCTATGTGGCATTGTGGGAGTGGAACAATAGGCTCATCATAGGTCAAGATCAAGTGAGTCAGCAATAAATCTCCAGTACAACTAATTATGTTTATTGCTCTACTGCTTAGGAGCTGTAGTCAGGGAGGAGGGCCCCATTTTGTTAATCACTATATAGTAATCTGTCATACGTGCTAATCGAAGGCCTGGTGAGAGACTAAATCATGTTATTTTCCATTTAATCTTGGTGCCTCTGTAATGGTACATACAACACCACAAAGTGTAATATCTGGCCAGCTAAAGTATTGATTTATGTGGCTCCAGGTTAAACTATAGACAAAACACTCCCTAAGGAAATTGTTTTATGAGGCTCCTGTAAAGGTAGGATGCATTACAGTTCTTTTTGTGAGGAAAAAGAAACAAAGAGCATATTTTGTATCTGGAATCAGTTTATAAAACACCCACACTAGCTCAAGATTTCAGTTCGCTAACAAATGTTTCAGGCCAAAAAAAAAATGTGACCCACTAGAAATTCTGCTGTTCAAGATTACTTACCAACAAGTTTGCAAAGGAGAAAAACCTCCAGAAATTTAGCTGAGCAGCTTAGTTATGTGCTAAGATAACTTAAAATGTCAGAATTGGTTCCATATTTGCATTTATGAATGAATAAACTGTATTATGAAATGGGATACATGTGCAAGAAGAAATACCAAGCTAAGAGTGATAACAGTTGTAACATAGATGAACCAAGGGAGTTGTACCTCCACATGGGGTAGTATGCTGGTTTGGCAAGTGTGTGAAGGATTCCCATTAACTCTTGCAAGAAGTCAGTAGTGAGTGTATGTGCCCATCTGAGACCCTGAGATAGCTTCTAGCTGGTTTTCACCTAACTTCATGCACACAAACCAATGAAAACGTACCTGTCTACACTAATCAAAATTTGTAGTCATGAAATGTTAAAAAAAGACTGTTACGATTTATTAGAATTTGGGTGATCTGCATTTACTTTGTATATTTTGGCATATGATTTGAACCAAAATCATCAAATGAGAATGAGACACATTGGTTGTTTGCGATGTTAAGTGGAAAACTTTATCTTTGGCAAACTTCCCCTTCACTAAATGAGATAGTTTTAAATTTCAGTAGATACTTTTGTGGTTCTTCACCACGTTGGATTATCTTTACTACATATGTAACAATTTCTGAATAACATAAATACTCAGTAGCTACCACTAGAATTAGTGTGGGCCCAGTGTTCAAACCTGGGCACCACAGCACAATGGTCATCGGCCTACCTTGGCTGGTGAGAATGACATATTATCTCCTCAATACTGAAGTGTCCAAAAATGCCAATTTGATAGTAGGTAACCCAGTTTTGCAAGGTGCTGAGTGCTTCCTAGGAGCTCCTCAGTTTTCATTGAAAACCAAAGTGTCCCAGCACCTTATTGGACTGGGCACTGCATATGGAGTAGATGAACCCTGAGTTGGTCTAAATTGTTGTAGCTCCAGTTATATAATAGAACTAAGTTGATTTATACCAGCTGAGGAATGATATTTTTCTAAGGAAAGCATTCAAATCAAATCAAATCAAACTCCTGGGGTGAATTTCCTATGGACATACACTCAAAATTACGTATGCTGAAAACGGATACTTTTGCTGTGGTCTAACAGCTGGCACTTAGAGCACTGAGGCACACCTCTCACCACTGTCAAATTCCCAGGTTTAGATTTAAAAGGTAGGCAAACGTCTGGTGTCAGAACTGTACAGTGATAAGAAATGCTATTCCATAACGGCTTCCAATTCAACACATGAAGGGACAGCAGAAATCAGCTTTGCTAATATGAGAACAGAATTCACCTTTAAAAGCACATGTACATGATCAAAATTCACACAGAAAATGGGCTGTTTTTTCTTGTTTTATAAAAAAACTAAAGTCCTTTAAATCAATATGCAATATTTATTTTTAAAGTGTAAAAGAAGGGATTTATTTTACTGTGTAAAATTATGTGTTCCTCTAGTGCTTTTAATTTTTTTCACGAAACAGCTCCCCTTCCCTAGCTCCATTAGTTGAGTTAACTTAGAGACATTCATTTTCAATTCCTTTTTTAAATACATGACCACTGTTTTCACTTCAGACTGTATTAAATCTCATTGCACGGACCCTTGTTTTAGTTCTTCTTCATAAGACTCCAAATACTCAACTCCTAAGGACAGAGCTTCAAAGAGAGGGGCTGTGTATATGAATTCTGTATGCTGGCTTCCTAGCCACCCACATCTCAGTGTGTATCCATTATGTACCAAGTTTTCTTATGAACCAGAAAAGAAACCCACACATTTTCTATGGTACACAAAAATTCTGAGTTTTTTTATATATCGTTTGTCTGAAACCTTGTTTCTTTGTGACAAGGGATCAGTGATGCTTATTATGTCAGCATTTGGCTAAATAACTGTTTTCCTGATCTGTATCTCAGAAATGTGGAAGGAAAGGAATGTGTGCAGGCTATATTATTAACAAGAGAATTACACAAATAATGGCCTGGGCACTGACAAATGAGATCCCTATGTTGACTCAATCACACTCAAACAACTCCCACACTCAAATTCACTGCACACTGGTGTCTCCCTAGAAGGAGGCCATTTAAGGCAGAGCTCTGTGTTGAAGGCTGTGTAAAGTTGCCCTTCCCTAGCAGGAGCTGTGGGAGGTATTATAGCTGAAACAGGCAAAATGCTTCTCGATGCTCAATAGAGTGCAGATGCTATTCCACTGCTTAATAAGTATCGGAGGGGTAGCCATGTGAGTCTGGATCTGTAACAGCAACGAAGGGTCCTGTGGCACCTTATAGACTAACAGAGAAGTTTTGAGCATGAGCTTTCGTGAGCACAGACTCACTTCATCAGATGCTGGTCTTGGAAATCTGCAGGGCCAGGTATAAATAAGCCAGAGCAAGGGTGGGGATGACAAGGTTAGCTCAGTCAGCAAGGGTGAGGCTTACTACCAGCAGTTGATCTGGAGGTGTGAACACCAAGGGAGGGGAAGCTGCTTTTGTATTTAGCCAGCCATTCACAGCAAAAAAACAGTCTGTGAATGGCTGGCTAAATACAAAAGCAGCTTCCCCTCCCTTGGTGTTCACACCTCCAGATCAACTGCTGGTAGTAAGCCTCACCCTTGCTGACTGAGCTAACCTTGTCATCCCCACCCTTGCTTTGGCTTATTTATACCTGGCCCTGCAGATTTCCAAGACCAGCGTCTGATGAAGTGAGTCTGCTCACGAAAGCTCATGCTCAAAACTTTTCTGTTAGTCTATAAGGTGCCACAGGACCCTTCGTTGCTGCTTAATAAGGTGCATGATCATACTCCTCTGTGCCTGAAATGCTCTTCCCTGGCTTCCCGCTCCCCACCCTGCTAACAGGGAAAGGTGCCAGTTCCTGCAGTTTGGAGCCCTTTACTGGGAAGTAACTTAGTGCACCATTCAATCTGGGGTATAAAAACTGCTACTCTCTATATAACTTCCTTTAAGAACTGCTCTATTAAACAAACTACTGTGACTGGTGCATAGAACTGGGTTGAAAGTATTTTTATGTTACTCAGTGATTTTCTCATCTTTGTGAGACAGGCAGTGCCCCAGTGTGTCCACTTCTACAAGGGGAGAGAAATCTTCTTCCCCATTAAATTACAACCCCTAAAGCCAAACACAGTCTTATCTGACGTATTTAAACTAACAGATAATTATACACTTTAATAGCAGGAGAAAGGTGGTGAATCCCCTCTCCTTTTAGGTGGAAGACTGTGAGCCTAGAGTTGCAAACTTATTCATAGGGCTATTCACAATGATTATATGATCTGTTGAAATTAATGGGGACTATTTGTCTGAATAAGATTTTGCAGAAATAGGGCCTAGGAGTTAGGACGTTCATCCCGGCCAGGAAATCCCATGTGTTTCAGAAAGAGACTTTTCGGCAGCTTTCAAACATATTCTTAGTATTGCATGGCTATTTGTCTATTTGCAGAAACTCCATTTGTGTACATCAGCCTAAGTTACAATGTACAGATCCAGCTCTGGAGCCTGTCTTTCTGAGCATTCAAGAGTGTTTAAATTGGGATGGTGCTGATGTGAGAGATTTTGGTTTGGCCTGCAGAAGAGATTATAACCAATTACAAAGCAGTGGATCACGATCTGGACTCCACCAGAATTCAGAGACTATGAACATTAGGGTCTTTGGTCAGAAAAAAATGGTGTCAGTGATTCACTGATGGTTGATTTTTAATGGTCTTTGCACAGCCACTTTAAAATGAAAGCACTTTCTTGTGTATCTGAGGCCTTTTTGAATGGATTAAGGGATAGATTCTGTAGCTCTTACCCTGAATTGTCACCAAAGTCAACAGGATCAATCATTTTTGTAACTGCGAGTTGGCATAAGTGGTGGAGAATCTACCCTAAACGACTGACCTATACAGGGACTGAGATGGCCCTATTACAATAGCAGCCAAGAGCTTTGTATGTTTTGAACCGTTGTGATTGTGAAGTTTGGATTTTAATCAGATTCAGTTTTAAATGCACTGAAAGAGTGCCCTTGAATTCAGTAACTGTATGTTTTTTTTTTTTAAATTCTAACCTTTAGCTTATAAATCATGCTCTGGCTATGACATGAAACAAGATTACAGGCCTAAATATGCTTGAAACATAATGTACACTTCAGTTTCGCTCAAATCTACATCCTTTCAGAGAACATTATTTACTCAGAGAAACACAAAAATAGAAACAGTAACTCATGTGAAGCATCTATGCAAATCATGTGAGTCAATACTCAATAACATGTAATAAACACACTTAAGCTGCGTCTACACGTGCACGCTACTTCGAAGTAGCGGCACCAACTTCGAAATAGCGCCCGTCGCGTCTACACGCGTCGGGTGCTATTTCGAAGTTAACTTCGACGTTAGGCGGCGAGACGTCGAAGTCGCTAACCTCATGAGGAGATAGGAATAGCGCCCTACTTCGACGTTCAACGTCGAAGTAGGGACCGTGTAGACGATCCGCGTCCCGCAACGTCGAAATTGCTGGGTCCTCCATGGCGGCCACCAGCTGGGGGGTTGAGAGATGCTCTCTCTCCAGCCCCTGCGGGGCTCTATGGTCCCGTGGGCAGCAGCCCTTAGCCCAGGGCTTCTGGCTGCTTCTGCGGCAGCTGGGGATCTATGCTGCAGGCACAGGGTCTGCAACCAGTTGTCAGCTCTGTGTATCTTGTGTTGTTTAGTGCAACTGTGTCTGGGAGGGGGCCCTTTAAGGGAGCGGCTTGCTGTTGAGTCCGCCCTGTGACCCTGTCTGCAGCTGTGCCTGGCATCCCTATTTCGATGTGTGCTACTTTGACGTGTAGACGTTCCCTCGCTGCGCCTATTTCGATGTTGGGCTGAGCAACGTCGAAGTTGAACATCGATGTTGCCGGCCCTGGAGGACGTGTAGACGTTATTCATCGAAATAGACTATTTCGATGTCGCAACATCGAAATAAGCTATTTCGATGTTGGCTGCACGTGTAGACGTAGCCATCGCAGAATAAAGAGACAATGGGAAGTACTTAAGGAAAAAAGATAGAAAATATGTAATAATTAAAAATTCTTGTACCTAGAATTGGAAATCATTTACTGCATTTGCAAAAATGTTTAGCTAGTGAACTTTTGGAATGTCTTTGTTGTCATTCTTAAATTAAGGATTAATGTCATTATCTAAATTACTACATTTTCCCTTACTTTGGGTGGTGGGAATTGTGCCTCCCTTGCATGCAAACATCTGCTGCTTTACAGCCTAATCCTGAGAAGGTGTGCAGTGTCTTTTGCAAGGCACCTCAAAGACTTGGGCCCTCAGGCACAAAGTTTTATTTTCTCTTCATATGGAGTGTTTACTGAGTTGAAACAGCAAATTTGTAGAATATGCATCATCTGAATAAAATTACTGCTTTTCTAAGTCTATAATTGTTCCCCTTCCACCCTCACAACTCTGCACCAAATAGACGTACCTAAAGCTGAAAGCTAAAATACTTGATGGAGTCAGCAATATGGGATTTTGCAGAAAAAATGTAAATAAAAAATTAGAAGCTAACCAAATATTTTGTAAAAAAGTCGACCTTTACAAATGAGTGCAAATGAAGTTTGAGATTGTTGGACTATTCTTTGTTCATTCTCAGTGATATAATTTTAATTCAAGCTCATTTTAAAATATTAGGCAAGGTATTTAAACTTGGGTCTCTAAAGTTTGGATCATGGTGCACAGGAAAGACAGAAAGTAAAATAAGAACCCACGCTGGCATAACTAGGAGCTCGTCAATGACCTGAAACTCAAAAAAGAGTCCTACAAGAAGTGGAAAGTAGGTCATATTATGAAGGATGTATATTTAAAAAACTACACAAGCATGTAGGACCAAAATTAGAAAGGCCAAGGCACAAAATTAGATTAAATTAGCTAGGGATATAAAGTGTAACAAGAAAGTATTTTGCAAATACTTAAGAAGCAAGAGGAAGATCAAGGTCAGAGTAGGTCTTTTGTTCAGTGAGGAAGTAAAGACAATAACAGAAAATGTAGCAATGGATGATTTTTTTGTTTCAGTTTTCACTAAAAAGGTTAGCAGTAATCAGTTGACTGGCACAGTGAACATCAGTGTAAATGGAGTAGGATCTGAGGCTAAAATAGTGGAAGAAGTTAAGAATCAATTAGACAAACTGATGTTTCAGAGTAATCAGGGCTTACATCCTCAGATTCTTAACATTAGTACCTACAAAGATAATGGAACAAATAATCAATTTGTGAGCATCTGGAAGATGATAAGGTGCTAAGAGCAGTTAACATGGATTTGTCAAGAGCAAATCTTGTCAAACCAACCTAATATTCTCCTTTGACAGAGTTACAAGCCTTATGGATTGGGAGAAGCAACTGATATATTATATCTTGACCTTTCTAAGGCTTTTGATACTGTCTCAAATAACCTTCTCATGAGCAAACCCAAAAAGAAATCAGCATAGACACTCTTCCTATAATGTAGGTGCATAACCAGTTGGAAAATCTTACTCATAGAATAGCTATAAATGGTTCACAATTGAGCTGCAATGCTGCATCATCCTGTCCTGGGCCCGGTTCTATTCAATAGCTTTACAAATAATGTGGATAGTGACATAGAGAATACAGTTAAAAATCTTGCAGATATTATGGCAGTGCATGGATGAAGATGCTTTGAGGGGCAGGATTAGACTTCAAAATGATTGTGACAAATTGGAGAAATGATCTGAAATAAATAGGAAGAAATTCAATAAGGAGAAATGCAAAGTGCTATACGTAAGAAGGTATGATAAATTGCACAGCTACAAAATGAGAAATGATTGCATAGGAAGGAGTACTAAAGAAAAAAATCTGGGGGTTATACTGGATCACAAACTAAATATAGGACAACAATGTAATACTGTTGTAAAGAAAAGCAAACATCATTGGGGATGTATTAGCAGGAGTATTGTCAGCAATACACGAGAAGTAATTCTTCCGTTCTGTTCAGGGCTTAGCTGGAGAACTTGGAGCACCACAGACTGGGAAAGATGTGAACAAATTGGAGAGCATCCAGAGGAGAACAACAAAAATGATTAAAAATCTAGAAAACCTCATCCCAGAGGAACGATTTAAAAAAAAAAAGAGTTTGCTTAGTCTTGAGAAGAGGAGATGGAGGAGGATTGTCTTAACAGGTTTCACATATGTAAAAAGGTTGTTAGAAACAGGAGGGCAATAATTGTTTTCCTTAGCTGTTAAGGCAAAGATGAGACACAATGGGTTTAAATTGCCGTAAGGACCATGTAGGTTAGATACGAGGAAAAAAATCCAGTTGGGATAGTTAAGCATGGGAACTAACTGCCTAGGGTGGTTGTGGAATCTCTGTCACGGGAGGCTTTTAAGAGCAGATTAGACAAACACCTACCAAGGACGGCCTAGATAATATTTAGTCTGCCTCAGTGCCGGGGGGTGGATGAGCTGATTTTTCAAGGCTCCTTCTGGTCCTACATTTCCATGGTTCTATGGTTAGCTGAGAAGGAGGCTGTGATGGCAGCCGAGGGTTGCCAGGTAGAATACAGAGTGACAACATGCCTTGATATACGATGAGGAGGTTGAATAGTGCTCCATAGGCAGTGCCCTGGTCTAACCGTGAACTAAAGTGCTCTCCATGTGCTGTCTCCTCCTCTTGCTGCCTCACTATCAGGCCTGCTCCTTGTCTTCCGATCTGGGCTCTCCTTCCCCTCTGTGCCTGTGCCACATGTAGGCTCAGAACACTGAACAGAAGTGGGGGACCACAGCACCTGGTGCAGGAGACTTTAGCTGGATCACAGACGTAGGTGGAAGGATCACGTGGTGGATTAAGACCCTTCAGTACTATTTGGACCTGGTTAACTGTGTCAGTTCACATTCCTCACATTATAACCCAGAACTCTAATCACTTTGGAACTCAATGACCCGATGTCTATGAGGATGAAATCTGATCACCAGACTGAGGTGCATTGATCTAAATCATGCAACTTCAGCTAGGTGAAAAACATAACTGAAGTTGATGTACTTAGATCTACTTATCACAGTGTCTTCACTGAGCTGAGTCAATGGCAGAGACTCTACCATTGACTCCACCCATACTTCTCATTCTGGCACCAAAGATGATGGGGGAGTGCTCAGTAGTTGGTTTATTTAGTATAAATTGATCCCCACTGGATATATTGCTGCCTATTGGTCTGATGGGTAGTGTGGACTTGCCCTAATCAATGCCTGATCAAAACACATTCTGCCCCTTTATTCTGGGGGGAAAAAAAGATAGACGCTCCCGCCCCCCGTCCCACTCCACTTAGGAAACCAGGAGTCTATTTTTTATGATGTACTCATGGATCACTGAGAAATTTTTCCTTTTTGTATTATCTCGTCCAGGTGTCTCACTGATTTTTCGATGGTTCATTGTCACACATCCATCTCCTTTTTTTCACAGTCAGAATTACAATCAGGATTCTACATCCAGAAATGTAACACTATTAGTTACAATTTGGTAACATTTCTCTTCCTGTTTCTTCATTTCTCTACACAGCTAAACATTTTAAGAATTGTTTTCAATAACACTAATGCCTGACTCTTACATAGAAACTGAGGTCACTATTCATTTTTGAGATTTTTTTGTTATATTTTGTTATATTCTTTGTTATGTCAGTCAAGCACTATGATTGAATTATAGCTGTGTAATTCTTACAAAATATATTCTGCAATACTGCATACAAGTTGTTTAGGTATAGTAGGTTAAATTTGCTATAGCTCTCAGTTCAGCAAGACTGATGGCACTGTTTGAAAGCAAGCAAAATAACAGCAGGAGCTGTACAAGTTTCTTCTTCTAGATTTGCAAGTATACTTTAGCTATGACCTAAAACATGCTTAATGGGCGAGTACTCTGGCTCTTTCTAGCAGAATCCTTTTATTATGTTAAATTGCTCAGAGGTGTTCTCATGATGACAAGACAGATGTTCACCACCGTCTGGGTAAAAGATTGAGATCTATTTTATTTTTTAATCTAACCTGGATTTGAACTCAAGCGTAAAGAGCAGAAAGATCTGTGCATTCACCAACTGCACCAATGCTCACAGATTTTCTTTGATGATGTGTCTGTGTCATAGCAATGACAACTTTTGAGACTGTTTTAGTTGTCCTTATGAGATCGCTTACATTTTTACTCATTAAAAAAGTTGAAATAGTACATTGACTTACAGCTCAGAGAAGACAGTATTCTTAAAGATGAATTATCTGCTATGGGGCAAAACACCACCTCCATTCTATATCCATGCTTTTGTGGAGATAATGAATAGGAGGTCTTTCATACTTGTCATAATAACATAATAATAATTCTTTCATGGGTGGCAGACCTCACTACTACAGCTAGTTGAAAACATTTTTGACAAAAGATTTTTCCATTAAAAAACAGTTTTATTAAAAAGGTTTCTCGGGTTCAGCACTGAATTTCAGTGCGAGAGATGCCACCACCCTTAGCTTAGTGGTGAACTAGGTTAAATCTTCTTTTTGCCTGTTTGAGAACAGCTGACATGAAGCTTGGTCTCCCATATCCCACATGAGAGTGCTAACAACTGGATTTCTCTCTCGGGTGGAAGATTAGAGCTCTTTTTCTGATATGGAATAAAAACAAGTTTAAAAAACTTAGGTTTTTAGAAAAATAAACAGAATTCTTATTTTCTGGGCAGCCTTAATTACTACAGTGACAGGCAGGGCAGAAAATTATTGAACTGTGGAGGCAGGGAAACAGGAAGTCAGGAATATCGTCCAGGAACTGGTGTGTAAACTTAACAGTTGTCATCATTGAAAACTGACAGTCTACGATTACTGGACAATTTTTTTCTGGCTCTCAGCAATCTAGGAAATTAAAGAGGAGGCAAAGATGTGACAGATCATCAGATTCTGATCTAGATTACGTTTGTATATTTAAGACAAGGTTAAAATGCCAACTTAAACAGGAAGCAAATCTGAGGATGCCAGTAGGTTCCCAAAAAAACAGATGTATCTACCTGTATGAAGATGTCCTCAAACAACTCCATAGGGGACTGTCTAAATGAAACTTATTTCAAGAACTGAATGATCCTCTGATGACAAGCTGATTAAAATGTTATTTAAAAAGAAAAATCAACTGATCCTTAATTTTAAGGTCATAAATATTGTATGGCCTACTAGTATATTGAAGAATATTGAATTGATATGGACAGAAAAGAACCTATCCAGATTTTGCCCAACTGCAAATTAATGACACCCAACCTATTTTGACTTCTTTGAGCAGTTCAATTAAGTCATGTTCTTTCACTCTGTTGTGGTGGTTTTTGGGTCTTGTTGTTGGTTATTGTATTTGTATTATAGTTGCATTTCCTGTGGAGTCACAGCAGCACTGTGCTAACCATGGTCTATACAAGTACCTACCAGGAAACAGATCTTTTCCTGAAGAACTTGCTACCTAAATAGACAAGACAAAGCAGAAAGAGACACAGAGGTGAACTGACTTACCCAGTACGTTACTGGATCAGCTGGGAACAACACCTTGTGGACCTGATTCTCAGACCAATTCCCTGTTTGTTAGACCATACGTCTTCCTCCAGTCTCTGCTGTTTGACATTTGAAACTCAGAACGAGCAGGGACACAGGGAATCTGCATATCTTGGGCTTTTTGGAATTTGGCTCCTCTGGTGCACTTATGGGATTCAAAACAAAAAGCAGTCAAGTAGCACTTTAAAGACTAGCAAAATAGTTTATTAGGTGAGCTTTCATGGGACAGACCCACTTCTTCAGACCATAGTCAGACCAGAACAGACTCAGTATTTAAGGCACAGAGAACCAAAAACAGTAAGCAAGGAGGACAAATCAGAAAAAGATAATCAAGGTGAGCAAATCAGAGAGTGGAGGGGTGAGGGGGGAAGGTCAAGAATTAGACTGAGCCAAGTATGGGATTCACTAGAGAGAGAATCCCTGAGAGTGCTTGCAAAGTAGAGCTGGTTGCATAATAGACTGGATAATGGCTTTAATTGTGCCAGTTGGATTTATACTAGTATAACTAAGAGCTACATTTAGCCCAACAGCCACGAGTAATTTATTCAACATATTTTCTCCTATCAACTGTTGAATAAATTACATGTCTTTTTTTTGTTGTTGTTGCTATCTGACCAACTGTTTAGGTGATGGGACAATATTGATCACATAGTAGTATTTTCTCATCCTCAGAAGATGATTAATTTATTCACAGAGAACTTTAATCCAGTATTTATCCCTACCCATCTGCTAAATATGAAATATACAGCACTGGGAGTGATAAATAGTCTCAGAAGGGTAGCTGTGTTACTCTGTAGCTTCACAAAGAGCAAGAAGTCCTGTAGCACCTTAGAGACTAACAAATTGATTAGGTTGTGAGCTTTTGTGAGTAAAATGCACTTCCTCAGATGAAAGAAGTGGGCTTTACCCACAAAAGCTCATGACCTAATACCTTTGTTAGTCTCTAAGGTGCTATTAGACTGCTTGTTATTTGTGGCAGCATGGGGAATGGTACTTCTACACGTGCTGCTATGGGGAGTGTCACGGTGACTTTGAAGCTGCCTGATGCAGGCACTGGGCCCCAACTAAAGCTCCTTGCGGGGTTCAGAGGAGAAAAGAAGGCACAGACTCACCCTCCGGTGCCACTAAGAATCAGAGATGCTTCCTCTGAAGAATGTTACTGCTCTGCTGCCAGGGCAGAAACCTCCACATAGCAAACATACAACAGTGGATTCCAAGAAAAAGACTCCGTCCAAAGGCTCATCCAGTTCAAAAGAGGACATAGTCTTTCACAGGTTTAGCTGAACTGGACTTCTGATTCTTTTGTGGCTCACGCAGACTTAATTTAACAAACAAATATTTGGAACAGTATGTGACCTATCAGGCAGCCTTTCCATTAGTTCTTTAGGCTGTGTAGGGAATTAAATGTAACATTCAATTTTGTTTTATTATTCAACGTGTTCTCACCAGGGATCTAACAGTCCAGCTCTTGGAGACAAAACAGAAAAGTAAGACATTGAAGGAGATATCACAGAACTGACAGTGAATAGGAACTAATGGCGAGCTGAGCCCCAAACCTCATTGTTCTAGACCTGTTTGATTCTTAATAGACAGCATGACACATGTGATAAATCAAATGATAAAAAGCAACATCCTGTCTGAGACTCAATCCATTTAAAAGAGCAACAACAGTGAGTACTGACCAAGACACACCACAGTTTATCTTTTCAGTCACCTGACTAATGGAAGGTTTATTTTCCTCCCATTTTACTAGACAGGTAACTCCACAACTCTAATTTCCTGGAAATCAGATTTCTGCAGAGATAACTGCCATCACCTGACAAGAACTGAATTAAAAGAATCCACAGCAATGCTCAGATAATCATGTGTGCTCATCTGGATCTCTCTGCTGAGCATATTCAGTGAACAAGCTGCTGGCCAGTCAGAAACAGAAACAGTGATTTTTTTTCCCTTGAGAGAACAGCTAAATCAGCTTCTTGCTATTCTGGACTCAACTGTCAAAACTCACTCTTGCTCATGAGTGTTTCAGTTTTTGGGCACCCAGAATGACTTTTGAAAATGCAAGCCTTTGTGCCTATAATTAGGTTGTAAAGAGGAGGAGGGTAGGATGGAAAATAATAGAAGATTTTTTGTTGGCAAATATTTATGTGTACAAAAAGGACTAGATGCTGTCTGCATTACTCACACAAGATGTCGGCTGGAGTCAATGGGAATACTTGTACAGTCAGATCAAGCAGGATTTGGCCACAAATCCTTGTATTTCTGAAACCTAGATATCTGTCTTCCAGCAGGCTACCTACAACTTGATTTCTATATCACAGTTTCCAATACAATTTTGTTTGCTCTTTGCTTAAACAGCCACAGGTACTCTGCACTATTTGGAGATGGAGGATTCTTTTCTGAGGGCTGCTTAAGATGTATTTCATTGTACAAGTTAGTCAGGTGTCAAGGAAAAAAGACTCTTATTTGGTTATTGAACTAGGCTGAAATCTCAAATCCACTAAATTCAGTGGCAAAACTCCCAGTGGGTTCTGTGGAACCTGGATATCATCTGTCTATTTATTACATCTTTTCTCTTCTTCACTGGTTTTCTATGCTGAATTACAAAAACATTTATTCAACAGATTAGCATATACATTTGTATATAACCAGCTCCTTTATTATTTATGCAGTAACATTTGTTAAGAGTTCTATCAAATCACTGCATTTTAATGTCCTCTTCACTGCCCTGCTTAGTTTTTGTTTGAATATGTAAAATTATAGATATAGATTATAAATACTCTTCTAGAAAAATTGTTACTTTATCTCTCTTAAAAACAACAAGGCAGCAAGAACACAACTGACAATGCTGTACCTGTTGACCTCCCACCTTGACTACAGATAGCAAGTAGATAGCATAATGAGTGCTCAATAGGGCAATCTTGCAGTATCTTTCTAATGATAGCAAATGTGGTCAGCCACTGTATACATGTAAATACATATAACGAGAGCTGGGACAATGGCAGAACCAGGGTGATTTATGCTCCTGAATCATATCCATACAGTTTTGGCTTTTTAGCAAGACGATTCGTTTTTTTTCCAGAAATTAATAGTTCTGTTTTACAGACACACAACAGCACTGAGTGACCCAGAATGACATTTTGAGATGTGCACAGGTCAATCACTGTTAATGAATAGGCAAAGTACTCTCATTCTATCTTGGTGTTTTCTAACACCTCCAGCTCTTTGGCAAAAGGCAAGCTTCTTGAGACAAATTTCTCTCTAGCTTATAATTTTTCCTTCCTTCCCCACTTTTCAAATATTTTTAGTTTTGTCTCAGGGCTGTTTAATAACATAACAAAATTTTGCACGTTTGAAAATTAGGACTGCAAATGTGGTGGTGGCTGCAGTCTATCCATCTGTCAAATGGGAATTGTAATATTTACCTTCTGGGTAATTTCTAAGACTTAATGAGTGCTGGTGCTCTACTTTGAGTCAGAGTGTGAAATAAACTTTTCAAATGCACCGTGTTATTGAGGTGTGGTTTCCAAGTCAGGCCATAATGGCCTGATCCTGTATCTAGGTAGGTCAGAGGTAAAGCTCCTATTGACTTTGGTGGTGTAAGATCAGGGCTGAAATGACTTGTTTAATTTGTCATAGCAAGGTGGGGCAAAACTGCGAATAAAACCCAAGAGCTCTGACTTCTGCTCATACCACTGGGTAGTGCTCCTTCATAAAGGACTAATTTAGGGAGGCTCAAAATGTTCACAATGAAACCTGAAACTAGAAGATGTTTTATTTTATTAAATTTGACACTTGGGTTTCTTTCTAGGAACTTTTTACATATTTTCATTGGTGGACTTGTGATTGAAACCGTGTAAAGTTTTATGACTTTTTTTCTGAGACCAGTACAGCATCTTCATAAAACTTGACTACCATACATTATGATGGCATGAAAATTGATGGAACAAACCTGCAAAATGTCTTAGAATCAGGGTATGGTAATTCTACATGGGCTCGTTAGTGATTAGGGACTGCTGACACCTGGTTATTTTCTTCAGTAAAATTTTATGTTCAAATACTACTGCATTTCTGTTGCCACTTGATATATGAACGTTGCACATCAATAATAACCCACTTCTAAAATTTACATTTGGGACAAGAACTCTATCAATCCATGCTATGCTGTAACTTCCTTCTAACTGACAGCTTGCCTTAGCACCATAACAAAAAGGAGTTGTTTTTAGAAGGAGCAAATCTGAATGAAGAAAAATGGGGAATTTGTGAAGGAAAAAGTCTATTTGTCCAGGTGTCTAAGGGCTTTCGGATCCATCAGATTTCCCTCTCCACCCCCATTCCATATGAATCCACCATTGCTGGTCAGTGGAGGGTCTGTTTTCTGATAATAAGCATGCCAGGAATCCTTTTCTAGTAATGAGATTTTGGGGATCATCTCTTCAAAGGAAGTTGCAATGTTTTCCCCATATGACATCACATTTGTGTATGAAAAAGGATGTGTGCAAGTGCAACCAAATTACATTACACACCTTGTTGCCCATCTGCACTTGCAGCAGTCCTTAATCTGCAGTCAGAATTGTGAGGTTTTGTAAGGGCACCAGCTGTTCCTCTCAAAATTTGACCTCATAACTCTGAAATGTCAATGTCTCATCGCGTTTTTTGCCATATGCAATAGAGCAAACTGTCCTGAAAAGTACAGGTCAACCAGCAATATTGTACTTTCATGACCACAAGATGATACTCCAGGCTTCTAAACTCGTGCAGCTTATGGGTCAGGCATTTGAATGAATTCCTCATTTGAGGTAAAAATAAGAAGTGCATATATCATTGATATTGTGGACATACTCCAAAACCTCTCCATTTCCCAGGCATTTGAAAAGTTCCTGTTTTATAGGGGGAGGGAGAGACTGTGTGAGTGATATAAAATGCAGGACTTGTTGATTTATTCTGTTAGCTTTGAAATGTTTTTGTTGTGCATGTCTAATTATAACAATAGGTGAATTTTTATAGTGGTGTTAAACACATGTACAAAATAAATTACTTTTGTAGAGAACGAGAGAGGAATTATTTGTAAAATGATGGCATTTATGTTATGAACTTTAATACATTATTTATGTAAGCAGAGTCTAAATGAGCTTTCCACTGATATCTTGTGGAAAAGGAATTCAGGAGCTGATTTGGTTTGCATGGGCACACCCACCATGCCTAGATGCTCAGCATTATGGGATTGCTTGCCCAAAATGATAATTTTGGCTGGTATTGTATCTCCATTGTGCTTGTTACTGTGGCAGGAGTAATAAAGAGTTGTTACCTATATTGTGTGAATTGAGGGCAGCAGAACTATGCCTGGCACACTGACTTACCCTCAACTAGAGAGCACTTGCTAGGCAAGGGATGTGGTTTCCAAGAGTGTTGAGAGAGTTTGGGAGTAGGTATTTGTAAAGGGTGGTGCAGGTCTTGCTTAAGGGCTCTAGACACTAGGGCTACGTCTACACGTGAAGCCTACATCGAAGTAGCCTATTTCGATGTGGCGACAAACGTCTACACGTCCTCCAGGGATGCCAACGTCAATATTCAACATCGACGTTGTGCAGCACCACATCGAAATAGGTGCAGCGAGGGAATGTCTACACGCCACAGTAGCACACATCGAAATAAGGGTGCCAGGCACAGCTGCAGACAGGGTCACAGGGCGGACTCAACAGCCAGCCGCTCCCTTAAAGGGCCCCTCCCAGACACACTTGCACTAAACAGCACAAGATACACAGAACCGACAACGAGTTGCAGACCCTGTGCATGCAGCATGAATCCCCTGCTGCAGCAGCAGCAGCCAGAAGCCCTGGGCTAAGGGCTGCTGCACACGGTGACCATAGAGCCCCACACGGGCTGGAGAGACAGCGTCTCTCAACCCCCCAGCAGATGGCTGCCATGGAGGACCCCACAATTTCGACGTTGCGGGACGCGGATCGTCTACACGGTCCCTACTTCGACGTTGAACGTCGAAGTAGGGTGCGATTCCGATCCCCTCGTGAGGTTAGCGACTTCGACGTCTCGCCGCCTAACGTCGAAGTTAACTTCGAAATAGTGCCTGACGCGTGTAGCCGCGACGGGCGCTATTTCGAAGTTAGTGCCGCTACTTCGAAGTAGCGTGCACGTGTAGACACAGCTTAGGTGATCTATCTTCTTCTCTGTATAACAATAAAGCTAAGTTACATCCAACTGAGAGTCTTGTTGCTTGCAGCAAAGCTGAAATCACTGATGTTTGGACCTCAGTATTAAATTGCTTTGTGGGCAGTGTTTCTGATGCATGAGAATTGTCCATTGTGCACCAGCAATAAGGCTTGCCAATTAAAAGCTGAAATCATTGACAGCTGTGTTAACTGGGGGGCCCTGAAGACATGTGGGTGGCTGGCAAGGAGAGGTATGGCTGCTGGTGAGGAGCGGCCAGCAGGGTGGCTGGTGAGTGCCCGAGCAGTGAAGTGTGCAGGTTGCCTCCTTATCCTCACTTCCCCTCAGGCTGGGAGGTCAACTCTGCAGATGAATTTCTGGACACTGGGGATGCACTGACCAAGAACAGCAACTGTGAGTAGGGTGCAGAGACAGGATGGGCGTGTTAAACAGACTTTTGGGTTGCTGAACTTAAGAACCTGATTGGAATGGACACTACCAGCTTACCAAGAGTGGGTCTTTTGGCATGTGGTTTACGTTTATGAACTATTTTCCCAAATGAATGTCTAAGTTACTTCCCTGCTTTTATTAAAGGTTTTTGCTATGGTGCCTGCTTACGAGAGGGGAAGCATTGCCTATTAGAGGCACCAAGGGGTTGGTGTGTAAGTGTCCCAGGTCACTGGGTGGGGCTGTGAGCCACTTTTGGTGTTTTATTGTTGGAAAGGAACCCCTAGGTACTGAGCCCAGCCCTTGCTGCAGCCAACTGTATCTGGCAGACAGGTTACATTCACTTTAATATTTGTAAGGTGTACTGAAGATGAAAGGTGTTGTATAGAACTCAAGGGACCTCTGCAATGAAAGCTAAAGTGCATGCTTTTAAGAACAAGCGAGGTATTATTGTTGTTACTCTGTGCCTCCTACCACACTACTGAAAGAGAAGCAAATGTGTAAGAGCTGCTATCGACCTGATCCAGTAAGACACAGATGTTGTCTCATATCTGTTATTAGAGGGGGCCAAGCATATGAGTAGTCTTATATCTGTTATTTGGATGGTTCATTATCAGGACCATTTTCTGGAACATTACCAATAGCATCTGTGAATCAGAAAACAGGCAGTGATTCATACAGCATTATCCATGTGTCGCCTCCAATGGCGGCTGATCGTAGTTTGTTGTTATAAATTACAAACTCCTAAAGGGCAGACACAACGTTGGCAAATTTAAATGGAGACCATGACAAGACCTGAGAAAACTGTGCTACAACTGGGAGGAACGGAATCTTTGGACTGTCTCTAAATAAAAAGACAAACTATTTGTGGCCTTGCTACAGCAGATGCAAAAGCCTGCTCTGCAGCAATGGAGATGGGAGACAAACCTAATGAGCATTTCATATACTTCAGATTTTCACAAATTAACAAGAGGCAATTTGCTAACAAAGTAACAAGCATCACTTCACCTTTGCTTGCAGGATCAATTTCCTTGAAGATAGCACTGCAGAGAAAGTTAATACGTATTTAATCAAGCAGATTTCTCCAGGGATATCGCACATGGATAATACCAAAGCATATTGCTTTGAATCACCTTTTCCCTTTTCCTTCAATGTGCAGGCTCAAAAATGGAGATCTATTTTTAAAAATTGGTCCCTGTAGCTTTTCCCTAAAGATCATATTAAAAATGAAACACTTTCAGTGAAAATGAAATGCCCCTCTCTAGGGATGGGTACACATGATAAAAATAATGGTGACCCAGAGATGTAATTACAGATTTTCTTTTTAACATTGATAATCCCATCCAGAGACTTTCAAATGAAATCTGACATAATGTTATTATTTATGTGTGATAATACCATACCAAGAATCACAGTTAGAAAATTGCAGGGTCTAAGTAAATGAGAAGATTTAAATGATCTGATCTGGAGATTCATTATGTTGTAGTTGTTTTAATTATTCAGGTGAAAAAAGATGTGGTGGGGTCAAAAATAAAAAGCAGATCATAATCCCACTATTAAATAACAACTTGGGTTGCATTACATTTAAATAGAATGTATTAGTGTAATCCCTATCACTCAGCACATTTCTATATAGGGAGAAATTTCAAAATAAGTTTTATGGGAAAATCTGGATGGATAGCACTCTTACAACCATGGACTGAAGGTCATGTAAGTCCTTTGAAAGGCATGCAACCCTTTTGACTTCAAAAATGTATTATTACAATAGCACCCATTGAAGCTGTGTAGATAACAAGATCTTTAAACATCATCAGTTATTAATTTATTTGCAAACTGTAGAGAATCAAAGCACTTATGTGGAGTTAATACGTAATTTTTGTCTGACCTTAGATCAAAATAAGAAAAAAAAATCCTGCAGGAAGAAAATAAGGAAGAGCAGCAGGAAGGGATATTAAAGGCATCTGATCAGCCTGCTAAAAAGCATGACTGATTGGTAGTGTTTAAAATTTTACACAGGTTGTATTGGACTCCCTCCAGACTTTCTAATAAAGATATCTGCCCTGTTACAACTGCCAAAGGTGTCAGCAAGAAGCTGGAGATGCTTTCTAGATCTTAGGTCATGTTGCAATCTACATCACTTTTGGCAGCAACTGAGTAATGTAGTAGCAGATAGTCTAGGCTACAGACATGACAGATGGTAAGCCTACATGATTCATGGGTGACTCAGGGTTTCTCTAATCCTAACAGGAAGATACGTAGGCTATTGTGAGGTAAGTGTTCATCAGAAGCCTGCTGATTGGTACTCAGAGATACTAGACTCACAGCTCAAAAGTATGCAATCGCCTCCCTAACACAGGTGGAATCCCTCACACCACTCCTGGCATAGGATGGCCTAGAAAGCCCAAAAAGAAGCGCCTGTGGAGAGCTCACTAAAGTGTGCGTGGCAGGGGAGGCTTTGCATCCTCTCTGTGAAATGAAACTGTGCTGTGCAGGCCTCTATCTGCAGGCCTCTGGGGGACTTGGGAACAGGGCCTGCAAGGCTGAAATGCGAGAGGAGAGAAAAGCAGTGGTAGTGGCGCACTTCAAAACTTCACCTGCTTGAGAAACCACCCATACCAGTGTGTGGAGGTCCTCATAGTATAACCTCTCCCTTCTTTCAACTGATCAGCATCCTTATTTCTTACACAATTGGGCACCCGTGAATGAGTTTATAAGGCTGACATTTAAATTACAATAACTAGGCTTGAGAATCAACACCCCACCAAGATGAAAGAGGCAGTTCAGCTCTCCCAGGCTGTCCTCAGACTCATTGCATGGGTTAGGCTTAGTTTATCTTGTGCAGGTTATTTTAGCAATCATCAAAAATAGTCAAGTCTTAGCTGCTGTAAATCAGCCTAGCTCCATTAACTTCAGTGCAGATGTGCTCATTTATACTAGGTGAGGCGGTGGTCCTTATGTCATTTTTTTAAATTATATCTTAGATGGTAGACCCCCATATATGCTGTTCCTCTCCCTCACCAAACACCCCAGCCCTAATTCACTGGACCAGTTCATTGCCTGCCTGATAGCCAGTGAATCTGCAAATCCATGGATCCTTCCAGCTGAAACCCATACAGAAGGGCAAGTGTGCAATGGCCAGAGAGCAGCACAATTGGTGCCTCAGTCTATAGACTGAGACTGTTTTCCTTTAAAACCTCTTTATTTGAGAGTTGCTCAGGAATGAAGAATTGGGCCCTAATTATAAATAAGTGAGTATAACTGCTCCCAGGCCGGATTTTGTCATAACAAGGTCACACTGTTATTCTGCTTTCTTACAATACGCTCATTTTATGATCTATGTCACATTTATCTGTGGGATAGGTCCAAAGTTGTCCCAGATGCTTCAATGCTGAAATGTGATTCAAAATTCTGTTAATTCTAGGTGAAAAAAATAAAACCAAATCCCTTGTTACATGCATGACACCCAAAGTATGGAATAGTTCAGACTCTAACAGTGGCTTGTATTTTACAGTGAGTTAAATTTTATCTTTTTTAGTTTCTACTGAAACTGGAATTAATTTCCTTCCTATTTAATAGAAGACAATACATAAACAGAGAGGGAGACACTATTGTAATGCTTAAACAGATCTTGCTATAGCTTTTGGCTGGTTAATCTCTGTGAGGTATTTTGTGATATTGATCTTGAGTCTGCCCTTGCTATTAAAGGTGGTTTTGCTTTTCAGTAGGGAAGACACAGGGGTGCCATGTATTACTGTAAATGACTATGCTAAATAAGAGCAGTGCCTAACATATAGGGGTACCCGCGAAAGACTGATTTTTTTCAATATGTCATTGAAAATCAGTCTTGAACATGCTGCTATTTTTAAAGGGTGTTGATTTCTTGAGGGCTATTGAAATTCTCTTAGGCTATGTCTATACTAGGCAAAGTGAGTCGACCACAGCAGGACAATTCTAGCTATGGCAACTGTGTAGCTAAAACTGACGTATCTGTGCTCGGCTAACTTGGCTGTCCCTACTGGGGAAGGCTGTCGGGAGAGTTTCTCCCATTGACCTCCCTTACTCCTTGCATCTCATGAGGAGTACAGGGGTTGACTGCGACTCCTGAGAGGTCGATTTCATGTGTCCATATTAGGAATCAAACCCCCGAGCGGGTTGATCTTGCAGGGTAGTGGAGACAAAGCCTCAGTAGCATCACTATTAATTACTTATGTCTTAGGCTAGGCATGGGCAATAAGGAGTCCATGGGCGGCATGTGGTTCACCTGGATTAGCCTGTGGCAGGCCACCAGAGACTTTATTTACCTGTACATCCATAGGTATGGCTGCTTGCAGCTCCTGTTGGCCATGGTTCACTGTTCCCGGCCAGGGGTAGATGTGGGAAGTGGTGCAGGCCAGGCCACTGCAAGCTCCCATTGTCCGGGGCCAGCGAACAGTAGCTAGTGGAGCTGCAGTACCCAGAGACGTGCCAGTAAATAAGACATCTGGTGGTTTGCTGGGGGCTATCCCTAGTGAACCTCATCCACCCACAGACCACTTATTGCCCACCATGCCTCAGGCTCATACATACTCTGAGGAGGCATGAGTTCAGTCTCCGTAATAGCTGTCTGACCCTTGTTGTGTTATTGGGTCTTTGTTCTGTTTATCAGTGTGGTTTGTAAGCAGTGCGTGTAGCAAGTCCTTCCATTTAGTTTCCATGTTTAACTCTGAGTTATAGAAACTGGCTCTGTATGGGGGTTGGGGGATGGTGGCGCTGAATTTAAAGACAGTAGGTCCACTGAGGAAGGCACTATGGAACAGCTTCATGCCTGCTTCTCAGGACTAAGCAGGGAGTGAACACAAAGGGAGTCCATGTAAAGGCGTTCCTCGACACCCCTTAGGACCTATTCTGTGCCTAGTAGAAAAGCACTCACTGACTTCAACTGGGACTGAATCTGGAGCACTGTCCTCTCTTCCCATGCACAAGCCTAGAGTTTTCAAGGCAACCTGTTCCCTCAGCTACCCTAGCGATCATTTGAAACAATCCAAATCTTTGGAATTACACGGGATTCACACCAACGTAATTGGTGGCAGAATCTTACCCTTGGTCTTTGACTCCCAGGAACAGGGAGGCATTAGGCAACTATAAAAGATACACCAAAGTATACTCTGCTCTCACCCCCAGGATGCAGCTAGGCTTTCCATGTGTGGAATCAGGCACAAGACCCTCCAGGTCCAGCACTGTTTGATGTCAAGGAAATGCCAGGCACTGGATGTAGCATTTAGAAAGTCTGGGTCCAACTTCTGATCTAGATTCCATAGCAATTCATTGACTCCCATACATTTATTCTGAATTTATGTCGGAATAAACTAGAATGAGCTCTGGTCTGATACCTGTCATTGTGTCCAAGCTCTGTTAAGTACACAACGGCAATGAATAAGTATTGATCTTCCGTGTAATGTACTCACATACTTTCCATGCAATGTGTTCATTTTTCATAACAATTATACGTAAGTTTGAAATAAAATAGACTATAAAAGTCAGCACCTGTGTAGAATAGAAAGCAGCAATTTCCACATTTGTGTAACATCATCCTAGAAATATAATCAATGCACAGTCTAAAGCAACATTGGGCAACCTAGGCTAGTGAGCAGCCCTCCATCTCAGTGGGCTGCAAGACTGTCACAGACAAGATGGTCTCCCAGGATAGGGTAGTTTTGCTAACAGTGCTTGTGTACCTAGAATTTGCAGGGTGTGTCAGTTGAATGATAGTGGCACTTTGGCTGCAGAGGGAGCGCATGGCTCTTGCAGCCAATGTTGTGTGCAATCAGCACATGCCTCCCTTCACGTGCCCTCGCTTTATATGCATGTCACCTTAGTAATGTGGTAGGAATAAAAGCCTAGGTAAATGGAAACCAGCAGAATCTGGCAAACCTGCATGTGGGCTACAGTCAACAATATGTCTCATGGGCCATACAGAGTAGCCTGGTGGGCCACAGGTTGCCCACCACTGGCCTAAAGAGACTAACTGAAATACTCTACAGGATCATTATATTTCATGACCTTCCAAGCTTATAATTTAATATGAATTTTTTTGCTAGAAGCATTTTCCTCCTCTGTTTTGGTTTCATTTCGCTGAAATGTATATAGCTTGGCATCACCCATCAGAACTGCTGGCATAAGGACAAAGAACAGGGGCAGAGGAGCATATGAGAATTAAATCACCTCCTGAATATGATCGATGATAGCTGTTTAGAATTAACTTTTAAGTATGGTTTGATAGTTATGGTTTTGCATATAAATTTTTTTTACACATACTTATTATTAATTCACTTATTTTCTCCTCAGTAAGCACCCAGAATCCCTTAGTAAGGATAATGAGAATGGTTCATACATCAGTGAGGAGAACTGGCTGCTAAAAAGTCATTTTTCTCCAGGAGCAGCAGTCTCCTTGACTCTGTCAGGAGATGAAACACGTACCTTAGGAAATCAGTCCTCGCTGGTTAATTCTACTTGAAATGTCTCTGGAATGCTGTGTGTGAGTATTTTGATGAAAATTAGAGTGAAGGGTAAGAGACACAGTCCTCTGCTATTTCAGTTGGAGCTAACATAGGCAGGCTCTTTCACAGAAGAGCAGATGGATGGGGTGGGTGCCCCAGCTCAAATATGCCAATATTCAAACCAGACTCAGCAAACCACACTACTCTTCAGAAACACCAGAACCCCACTCCCTCCCAGAAATTAGTTAATAGATAAACATATTTAATAAATGGGAAATGAGTAACCAGCCCTCCTCTTGAAAAGTGCAACCAGAGCTTGGGGCAGCATAAAAATCTGACAACAAGACTGCAAGCATCAGCACATCAAGTGCAAAGCAAATACAAATTTGAATTCTGCCTGTCACAAAATAGTTAAAAAAGCTTATTAAGAGAGAACCTAGCAAATGAAATATGAGTGTGCTAATGTGTACTTGAGGTCTGTTTGTGATTAACTGACTCATACCTGCTACTTGCTCTGCATTTGGTGTACTGTTCTACTGGATCTGCAGGAGTTGTATGTGTTATACATTCAAATCTTGGCTGGAAACAGTAATTGATAATGGGGAAAATCATAACAGGGCCCCCTCTCCTGTCTTGTTATAAAAGGAGTCAGTCTTTGTAAGGATTCCTGTGTGGAGATTCCTGCCATTGTGTGACAAGTTGGGGTGAATTTCTTTTGCAGAAAAAAAAGACCATGAAGCCCCAAATTTAGCAAAATGCCAGGGACAATTTGCACAGGGGCCCTTGATATCTGCACTGGCTCAGATCCATGCCACCTCCATGCATCGGCACTGCTGGGTTGGGAGGAGGTGAGAGGCCCTGAGCAGTGATGGAGGGTTGGGTATTTTGGGGTGTTAGGCAGTGGAAGGAGGCCTGTGTGAGGTACTGTATTTATGGAGGTGGGCTGTTAAGAGGGTAGGGCAGTGGGAGGGGTCTGTGTGTGGTAGTGGGACTTTTGGTGGGACTGAGGGTGGCGGCGCGCGGCAGGGGAGGTGGTGTTCAAAGCACTACGTGTTTGCGGGGCAGGGGAGGGGTCCTGGGCATAGCACTTCCAGGGAGTGCTGGGTGGGGAGGCTGGGTGATGCAGCATGGATCCCCTCCCACAGGGAATGCAGCACAGAGCTGGGCAGGCCAGTGTGCCCCTGGCTACTGCTGGCTTGTGTACACTGTCCTCACACTGTGCTACGTGGGGCTGTGCCACATTCCATTGATCTTGGCTTGCACCTTGCTCCAAGGACTGACTTCTGCGTGCCATATTCCATTGTCCCCACAGGGGTGCAAATATGTGTGTGAAGCCGGACCCACAAAAAGTTCATCTGGCCTCCCTGAAAGGAACAGGGATCTATGAACAATGTTCTCTCTGTCTGAAGTGACAATCTGGGATTAGTCAGGACTAGTGAAATTGTCAGCAACAAAGTTTAGACCCCTAGGAGCAGGAACAACATGTTGTATGTAGCTTGCCCTTGGCCATGGCTCACCTTACGCAGGAGTGACTGCAAACATTAGCATGAAACCCGCCTATTCATTTTAGCAGCATGCCCACAATAAAACCCCGCCAAAGCTTAGTATAGGCTACGTCTACATGTGAAGCCTACTTCGAAGTAGCTTATTTCGATGTAGCGACATCGAAATAGACTATTTCGATGAATAACGTCTACACGTCCTCCAGGGCTGGCAACGTCGATGTTCAACTTCGACGTTGTGCAGCACCACATCGAAATAGGCACAGCGAGGGAACGTCTACACGCCAAAGTAGCACACATCGAAATAAGGGTGCCAGGCACAGCTGCAGACAGGGTCACAGGGCGGACTCAACAGCAAGCTGCTCCCTTAAAGGGCCCCTCCCAGACACAGTTGCACTAAACAACACAAGATCCACAGAGCCGACAACTGGTTGCAGACCCTGTGTATGCAGCATGGATCCCCAGCTGCGGCAGCAGCAGCCAGAAGCCCTGGGCTAAGGGCTGCTGCACACGAAGACCATAGAGCCCTGCAGGGGCTGGAGAGAGAGCGTCTCTCAACCCCTCAGCTGATGGCCACCATGGCGGACTCCGCAATTTTGATGTTGCGGGACGCACAACGACTACACGGTCCCTACTTCGACGTTGAACGTCGAAGTAGGGCGCTATTCCTATCCCCTCATGGGGTTAGCGGCTTCGACGTCTCGCCGCCTAATGTCGATGTTAGCTTCAAAATAGCGCCCGACACGTGTAGCCGTGACAGGCGCTATTTCGAAGTTAGTGCCGCTACTTTGAAGTAGTGTGCACGTGTAGACACGGCTATAGAGTGCTATAGGCAGAGCAAGAACCAAACAAAATAACTTATTAGCAATACACAGTTGTTCTACGTGATAGAACGCTTCTGCGATGGGCTCAGTATGAAGGTCTAGAGATCATTGGGTGAATGAGCAAAAAGTCAACAAGTAGCATGAATGGTATTTTTATTTTGTCCCACACTTTTAATAATGTATAGCACAGGTGTGCAAAGTGGGGGCTGGGCACCCTTGGGGGGGTGAAATTTTGTAAGGGGGGGGTTGCAGCACAATGGGCTGCTGGGTCTCAGGCTCATCCATCTCATGAAAAATGTTGAAATATGTTACTGTTTTTATGTTTGTGTGTTCACATTTATAGACCGATTTGGACTCACAAATAGGAGGGTGACATGAAAACACGCTACTGGTTGTCAAGTGACTGTTAAGAAGATATACTGATTAATAACGTTTTTACATTCTACATACTTATTTTCTTACACTTGCTGAAAGGGTTTTTTTTTTCCATAGGAACATAACCGAAATTCCCGTCAGTTTGTATTACATTAGACAGCTGGGGGTGGGGAATGAAGAGGGGGATGGTAATTGCAGTTACACAAAGCAGAGCCCAATCTAAAAAGTTTGCTCATGCCTAATCAACGGCACCATTGGACCAACTGAGACACGTAAGGAAACACTAAACAAATGCTATCGAGCTCTTGGTAGTGTCCCTTTAAACTTGAAGAGCAACCAGCAAAACAATTAGATTTGGGCCATTAACACATAGCATTTCCTTCAAAACATCAAATACTTTTCCTCTGGCCAAGCTGGACGGGGTTACAGGCCCTCCAGCCTCATCACATCTTTATTCATGCAACTTGCCATTTAAACCCAGCCTCTATAGTAATAGCAATTTAACTGCGTCATAAGGTATATTTTTTTAAATTTGACTTTTAATTAAATGTGAATGGACCTGATATACAGTCATTTGTGCAGCAAGTGTAATCATATTTTATGTATTTGAAACTTTGGGATGCTTTCATCACATGAAAAGCACTTTATGAATACTTGCATTATTGCATATTTCATTATAATGTAATTCTATATTAGGTATTCCATTTATGCACAATCCAAAAATAGGTTCTACTCTGTAGCAATGCAAATTTCAATGAATAATCCACAAGGAATTTTAAAGGTTTAACCATTTGTGACATATACTATTCTGCATTTCCGGTGAAGACTCAACCATTGAATAAACCTTATCACACATCTTGTATCAACAAACAGGCATGAATCAGAAAACAACTGAAAGGTAAGATACAGCAGTCAGTTCCACGAATGCACTGATAATAGGGATGCCCTGAGAAAAACAACATTTGTTGTACACTGTTCTCTAGTTGTGCAAATGCCGTTTATTAAGAGCTCAGATTCAGCATCTAGATCAAATTTCTTATTCCAGGCCTCTTTTGCACTATATTGGGCCAGGGCTCTGGAATAGAGAAGTAGCAGAATGGGGCCCTAGCTTTGCTTGCCAGTCTGTTTTGTGGCAAGCCTCTACATCAGGAAGCAAGAGGCAAGAAAATCTCCTGTACACCAGAGTGTATACCTGGTTTTACAGGATAAATCTTATCTCATGTCTGTGGGTGTAGGGTCTGCCTGGCTCCACTGTGTGAGGGGACAGAATGAGGTGCTTGAAAATGTGGTTAAAAACAAGTTTGGATGTGCATAATATAAACACAAGCATAACTATATTGAGCACTACAGAACATTTTCGTAATTCTAAACACTAGTAGACCCCCCTCCCCTGCCCTGCAAATGCATAGTACTTTAAATGCCATTATGCTAATGAGGCACTGCATATTCATGGCAAAAATTTTTGGGAAGAAGGGGCGTCCAGAAGAAGGACTGCGCTTCTAAACAGCGTTTTGGAATCTGGAAGAACGGTCTTCCGGACTACAAATCACGTGACCATATGCTAATGAGGCACGGGGAATTTGCATCCGTGCCTCATTAGCATATTTCCGGCTGTGTATTACCATGCCACTTTCGAAGAAAGTGGCCTGTGTAGAAATGACCACAATGTGCTCTATCGACAGAGAACTGCCAGACTGCACCGCCCTCTGGTGACAGAACAGCAGAATGGCAGCTCTGCAAACAGAGCTGCCCTTCAACTGGAAGCCCCTCTCTATGGACAGAAGCGTCTACACTGCACTTCTGTCGACAGTACTCTGTTGACAGTGTTATTCCTCAAATTTTCAAGGGATAACACTGTCGAGGGAAAAGTAGAGTTCTGTCAAGACTCTGTTGACAGAGCGCTTTATGTGTGTAGATGCTCCCTGAGTTATGTCATCAGAAGCCCCTTCTGTTGACAAACCTCTCTAGTGTAGACACAGCCAGAGTGGGGCTAATTAAATCTAGTGGGAGATTAAGGAGGGACAATACTGAGACTCATGGAATGGATTCTTTTTTCACACTCGTGTAATCAAGAGTACTGGACTCTACTGAAATCAATGAAATTATATCAGCATAAAATGAGCATCAAGTGGGAGGAAAACAAAGCTTCCTCAGACTGATTTAGACTCATATTTGAATCTGGACCATGTCTACCTAATAATATGTAATTTAGAACATGAAGCAGGGAAAGAACTCCCCCTCCCCAGCCATGGCCCATTGCAGAAAAGCGAGTGAGAGTCACATACTCTTGCAATCAATACTAGGTTATGCTGGCAGCTGTCAAATGGTCAGCTGAGGGGAAGGCTTTTCAAAAGAGGCTACTGGGTGCTGGGCTACGTGGCCAGCTGACTGCCTTCCACATTGGCTAACTTCCTTCTCTGTCTGATGCCAGGTCTCTCCTAAACCATAATCAGCAGCAGGTGCCTACCTCTCCTGTGCTCACACAAAGGGAAGGGAGACATCACCTTATCTACTCTAGTGCCCAGGCCTGACTTCTCTTGTGAAATGTGACTTTCAAGCAGTAATGGCTGGGGCTAGGAAAATACAGGTTTTTAGATCCCATGGGTATATATTACAACTTGAAATTATACAACAAGAACTACACAGGCAGTATTTTAGTAAGTGTCTGTCTGATCTTGCTCAAGCTGGCAATGGAATGTGATACAATAAAATTAAAGAAAAAATCTAATACTGGTCCCTAAAGAACTAAAATACACAAATATGGTCAAGTTCATTCTGTGGTGTAATACCATTTACTTTAGTCATCAGGGAGGAATTTGGCCAAATTAATCTCAGAAAAATCTGCCTAACGTCATTTATGACATAATTAAAATTGCAGCTACATTTGTAACCAGCAATAAAAAATTACTGATTAAAACTTGTGAGGTGAAGTTTCAGACTCAGAATAAATGTTTTGATCTGCTATTTTAAAACAAACAAAAACCTTCTCCATTTAAAAATGGCAGAATGTTAAACCAAATAATCTCTTTTTGTTTGTTCCTTTTTATACTGATAAACCTAAAAAAGACGTATTTTAAATTCCCGCAATATGCCAAGAAATGAGACCCGAAAATGCTCTATTTGCTTTTAGTACTTTGACAACAACAAGCCCCACAAATTTCTAATCAGCAGAGATTATGATGTTCAAAAACCAGCCAGCATCTGGCTAGGAGCTTTAAAGCACATTTCTTCAGAGCCATGTTAGCATGCACAGCACGTGCTCCCAATACATATTTACATGAAAAGCCACAAAGGTTCAAGAGGAGCTATCTGCTCTGCTGCATAAATAATAGATCCTTTACAATAATTTATAAATACATATTTAACAGCTCAGCTCTTCCTCGCCATCAGGCATAAAACTGTACCAAGATGACCATAAACTCACCAGACCAGGCCAGCTGTTTCCTTCTTTCATGTGATAGGCAGAGCCTGACATTCCATGTAAATGTCGTTCACTCTTTGCAAAATGATTCCCAGCTTTTGGATGCACAAAAATTCAGTTTTTATTATTTTTGTTTTATAACCAACATCTATTATGCTAGACCATTATTTCACAATCCATTGTTGTCCCCTTCTAGCAAACCAGTTATGAACTATAGGGAAAAATGTGTACAATGCTTCCGCAACTATGCACAGGCTGAAATTATAGGCAAACACCACCAAATGAAACACAATCTCAACTGTGCTGAACTTTATGCTGTCCAGAGTCTCAAAAATAACTTGGACACTATAATCAAGCCAGCTGACAAAGGGGGGTGCTATTGCCATCATGAATGTCAGACTACGAACAGGAGGCAGCTAGACAACTATCCAATACCACATTTTTACAGACATTTTTCCTATCCCACTTTAGAAGTCCAAAAGAAACTACACCATCTACTTAAAGAACTCCCTGCCTCTACTCAAGACCAAATTCACTCAGACACACCATCTGAAACCCCAACCTGGATTATTCTATTTACTGCCTAAAATCCACACACCTGGAAACCCAGGACGACTTATCATTTCTGGTAATGGCACCCTTACTAGCGGACTGTCCAGTTATATAGACTCCCTCCTCAAACCCTATGGCACCAGCACTCCTAGCTATCTCTGAGATACCACTGATTTCCTGAGGAGATTACAAAACATTGGAAACCTTCCTGACAATTCCATCCTTGTCACCATGGATGTAGAGGCTCTCTGAACCCATATTCCACATAAAGATGGACCACAAGCTATCAGGAATACCATAACTCATGTTACCACAGCAAATCTGGTGGCTGACCTACGTAACTTTGTTCTCACCCACAATTATTTCCAATTTGGGGACAATTTATATCTCCAGATTAGCGGCGCTGCTATAGGCACTCACATGGCCCCATAGCATGCTAACATTTTTATGGCCAACTTAGAACAATTCCTTAGCTCTCGTCCCCCATCACCCCTCCTCTACTTAAGCGACATTGATGACAGCTTTATCATTTGGACCCACAGAAGAGAGACTCTGGAAGAATTCCACAGAGATTTTAACAACCTGCATCCTACCATCAATTTCAGTCTTGACTATTCCACATGAGAAATACATTACCTGGATACCACAGTACAAATCACTGATGGCCACATCAACACCACTCTCTGCCAGAAACCCACTGGCTGCTACACTTACCTACATGGCTCCAGTTTCCATACAACACACACCACACAATCCATCATTTATAATCAAGCCCTTAGATACAATTGCATCTGCTCTGATCCTACTGACAGAGACTGAAAACTACAAGACCTCTACCAAGCATTCATAAAACTTAATTACCCACCAGCAGAAGTAAAAAAACAAACAAACTGACAGGGCCAGATGAATACCCAGAAACCAACTACTTCAAGATAGGCCCCAAAAGATCAATGACAGAACACCACTTGTCATCACCTATAGCTTCCAGTTATAGCCCCCACCTATAGCCCCCTTGATGCTACACTCCAGAAGGCCCTAGGTGACAGGCCTGTCCTTTCCTATAGACAGCCTCCTAACCTAAAAAATATTCTCACCAGCAATCAGAGGCTACACCACAGTAATACAAATCCTGGAACTTTTCCTTGCAACAAACCCTGCTGCCAACTTTGTCTACATATTTATTCTGGGGGTATCATCACTGGACCTAATCATACTAGTTACAAGATCAAAAGCATGTTCTCTGCACTTCTAGCAACATTATATATGCTATAGTATGCCAACAATGCCCTGCCGCTATGTTCCTTGGACAGGCCAGGGAAAACCTTTGCCAAAGAATAAATGGACACAGAACAGACATCAAGAAACTCAATACACATAAGCTGTTCAGTGAACAATTCAACGGAGTGGGCCATTTTGTTAAAGACCTGAGAATTTGTGTCCTAGAACAAAGAGAATTTAAAAACAGATTACAGTGAGATATTTGTGAATTGGAATTCATATTCAAATTCGGCACCTTAATAAGTGGTATAAACAGAGACACCCGTTACCTCATGCATTAAAAGGACTGCTTCCCTTCCTTTTGATGCTCATAATTATCTCAGGCAAGACACTTAACATCTCCCACCCCTCTTCTCCCTCCTTCAGTCCCATGTACTTGATTTATCAGTTTTTATTTTAATTTTTTTTGGACCTCTGTGCTTATAGATGCCAGTCTGTATTGGAAGTGTGATCTGATGAAGTGGGTCTGTCCCATGAAAGCTCATTACCAAATAAATCATTCGGTTAGTCTGTAAAGTGCTATATTTCTGCTGTTTTGTTTTGTTGGAGTACAGACAAACACGGGTACCTCTCTGTTACTATTGTAAGAAGCTTGTAAATGTCCAACTTCCCATATCCCTATGATAAGTAAAGATTCTGTCTTACTAGCTCCTCCTCCACTGCCGGACTACAGGGGTAGATTTGCTCCCCCCTTTTTTTAAAAATCATGAAAGAAGATATAGCTCCTTTCCCAGAAACTGATGGACTCATGCTGGCCCAATATGTCTGATGACCACACCCTCCAACTAATAATACTTTCCTATTCTTATCCAGTAATGAGAAAGCACACACTACTATGTTTTGTGATATTGATACTAGTATCAGATGTAACAGTACTGGTGTGTTATAGCAACGGTAGGTAATGCAATTTCCTTTGTGTCTTTTACTATCTAGTATGTGACATTAGCTTGTACTCTTTGTAGTTTATGCTGCCAGTGACTTCAGAGGGCTTTGCCTCTGGCAGTTAATGTGCTCTGGGATGCTTTGATTCAACAATAATTTCGAAGAAGTAGTAAATCATTAACATACCCTTTGCCATTCCTGATGATAACCTTAATCATGCTGAATCTCTTTACACACTAATCTTCTATGAGAATTCCACTATAATTTAACATTAAGTCCTTATTAAGAAGCAGTACCCACGCCTTGCTTAGGTAACTGTGTAATCAGCAATATCACATAGTGATACCTGCTGCTCTTAAAAAAGTGCCATCAGCAAGTGGCACAGAATATGTTGCCTGCAAATGGAAGCATTTTAACAAGTGCTAACTGGACAGAGAACAGAGTGGAAGCCAAGAGACTTTCAAACACTGGAGACATAACATAAAGAAACTTCTTGCAAACTCTGCCATGAAGCCTGTAGGGGTTCCATGCCAGTCCCAAGCCTCAATAAAGGAAGAGGATTGGTCAGATGAGTGACAATGCGCTGACCGTGATTCATGGATGATACAGTTATCACTGAGGAAGATGAAGAGAAGCTAGCAAAAACGGTGCAGGTGCTAAACGAGGAAGGGAAGTGCTACATACTGCTTATGAACATGAATAAAACAAAAACAATGGTATTTGGAGATAGGGATATAGGAAGGAAGATCACTGTAGATGGGATTGAACTAGAGAAGTTCACATATCGGGGGAGCAACATAATGTATGACCTAGACTGTAAGAAGGAAATAGCAACTAGAATAGTGAAAGCAAGAGCAAGTTTGAAGGCAATGGACAAGATCTGAAAAAGCAAAGTGATTAGCTTAGGAACAAAGCTGAGCATCTTGAAAATGTTTGTATTCAGCAGCATGTTGTATGGATGTGAGACATGGATGATAAAGAAAGATTCAAAAAGAATATTGGCATTTGAGAGGAGTTGTTATAGAAAGATCCTGAGAAGAGGATGGCTGCAGAAGGTTACCAATGAGGAATTATATAGGAAAGTACAGCTGAAAGAGAACCTACTGCAGAAGGTTGTACAATGGTAGTTACAGCTATTTGGGTATATTTGCAGAATGAATGATGCATGAAAAATCAAGACCCTGGTATTTGGAACAATGGATGGCTTGAACAGGAGTGGCAGACCCCACGAAGGATGGGTATGATATAGTAAATTGGTGCAGAGCTACTCTACAGAAACTAAGCCACTCTGCACTGGACAGAGAAACATGGAAGGAAATAGTGAGGGAGGCACTGGACATGAATAGGCATGAGCCCATGATTGTTGATGTTGATGATGATGATGAACTTCTTGAAATATAGTGCTGTAAATGAAATAATGAGACTTGAGAAAAGATTGTGAGGCATGGGTGATTAAGTCTGTGTTTTAAGCTTTCAGCAATGCTGTATCATACTTAAGTCCCCTGGGTGCTGTTAAGTATTGTAAGCCAACAAACTATAATTTCATGCTTGACTGGACTAATACAAGCCTGGGCTGCTGCTTTTTGTCTGTACAAACAGCGTGAGGTCACAATAATAAAGTGAAGAGAAAGATAAATAACGCAAAATACAAAGGCTAAAAACTTTGTCATATGTACCTAGAGTTGATGCCCATCAGTAAATTCAGAGCCCACCTGTATTAGAGTATTACTGACTGTCTGTTGAAATCACTGGAAAGAGAGTGATTTCAACACGCTGCGGATCAGCCCCTTAAACTTACTTAGTCTACGTCAACAGTATGAGATAAATTCGAATTTATTAACACTGATTTTGTAACATTGGATTGTATAAATTCAAATTTGACTATCCTTACCTTCCCACTTTCTCCTCACAAAGTCAACTTATTGCTGCCACACTCAATCGGCAAACATCGACTTTGCAGCAGTGCATTGTGGGAACCTATCCCACAGATCCCTCATCGCTTTAGCATTCTGGGTATTTTTGCTGGTATTTGACATCATCCTCCCACATTGATCTGTCCTCATTTCCCTTCTGTGGTAAGCAAACATCCATTTTTCCAGGTGGAAGGAAGGAAAACTAGTGCATCAACAGAGATCACCAAGTATGCAGAAATCTCTTTCTTCTATAACTGAATTGCTTTTTAAAACTGTAGCTGTAACTGAATTGTGAAAAATGTTATAAAAATCAGCAGAGCCATGTCTACACGTGCACGCTACTTCGAAGTAGCGGCACTAACTTCGAAATAGCGCCCGTCATGGCTACACACGTCGGGCGCTATTTCGAAGTTAACTTCGACGTTAGGCGGCGAGACGTCGAAGTCACTATCCTCATCAGGAGATGGGGATAGCGCCCTACTTCGACGTTCAACGTCGAAGTAGGGACCGTGTAGTCATTGCGCGTCCCGCAACTTCGAAATAGCGGGGTCCGCCACGGCGGCCATCAGCTGAGGGGTTGAGAGACGCTCTCTCTCCAGCCCCTGCGGGGCTCTATGATCACCGTGGGCAGCAGCCCTTAGCCCAGGGCTTCTGGCTGCTGCTGCTGCAGCTGGGGATCCACGCTGCAGGCACAGGGTCTGCAACCAGTTGTCGGCTCTGTGGATCTTGTGTTGTTTAGTGCAACTGTGTCTGGGAGGGGCCCTTTAAGGGAGCAGCTTGCTGTTGAGTCCGCCCTGTGACCCTGTCTGCAGCTGTGCCTGGCACCCTTATTTCGATGTGTGCTACTTGGCGTGTAGACGTTCCCTCGCAGCGCCTATTTCGATGTGGTGCTGCGCAACGTCGAAGTTGAACATCGACGTTGCCAGCCCTGGAGGACGTGTAGACGTTATTCATCAAAATAGCCTATTTCAATGTTGCTACATCGAAATAAGCTACTTCGATGTAGGCTTCACGTGTAGACGTAGCCCAGGTGTGTGTCTTCTCAACTGGCCTTCCACCAACTGTCCTACCTCCCTTGATTACATCTGATCGCTGAAAACAATACAGGGACAATGCAAAGCATGAAGAAAGAGTAGCTAGTAGACAGTTGCTGAGGGGAGAGTTTTTGGACTCCCAGTTCATCATGCAATTGCAAGCCCCCCTCAATGTGTATCCATTGTGGGAGACTTCCCCTGGCAACAGCTAGCCCCTCTGCCCTCCGGTCCTTGTTGGGGTGGAGGACATGGGGGGTTTCTGTGGGGGACCCATTGAAGTAGTCCCCTGGGCAGCTGCAAGCCCCCAAAAATCTTAGCCGCCTGGGAGCTATCCCCCCAGCAGCAGCAACACCCTGAAAATCTTAGCTGCCAGGGGAGACTTCCTCCAGCAGCAGAAAGGCCCCAAAATATTTTTTGGCGGGGGGGCAGTTGAAGCAGTTCATCCCCGGATGGCTGCAAGCCCCTGAAAATCCTTCCTGACCTTGGAGTTCAAGCCGTGCACAAGCCAGGACATGGTGCTGCCTGACAGCATGGTCATTATTGAACAGCAGGCACATCCTTTTATTGGGCGTGAGGGGCGGGTAGTCACATGAAAAGGCTGAGCGAGGTAAAAACCTCAGCTGCATGGTACCTGTGGGGGAAGGAGGGGGACATGCAGGTAAACCACTGAGAAGTTTCCCGGCATCTTGTACAAGCATGACCCTCACAGCAGCCTTGCTCCCACATGGTGTGGTGGGGCAGTGGCTAGTGCCACACAGCACAGAAAAAAATACCAAGTGCTCAGCTAGCAGAGGTAAAGACAGAACTACAGACTCCGTGCTGGGGCTATTTGCAATGGGTACATGCGCTCACTGTGCTAATAGCAAAGAAAGAAAGACGTTTCTAAGCCTCTCATACAAACATGACCTCACAGTCACTGGCTTTCTGGTCCCGAATTGCAATTCATGTTCTTCCTGTTATCTAATTCCTGGGCATCTGGAGAGCAGCAGCTGGAGCAGAGTGCTCTGGGGCACTGTGGGGCACATACTGGACACTTCTGGAGGCTAACAAATTCGATTTTAAGATGTGGGGCTTCCACACTGGCCTTTATTTGAACTTGTAAATTTGAACTTGATGCTACACCCAGACATTTTCGATGATATTATATCAATATTAGTGCTCCCTAAATTGAGCTAATGGTATTTACAGTGAAGATAGTCTTGTTGTAATATTGAGCTAACTGTCTTAAATTAGAATTTATCTTGTAGTGTAGACATAGCCTTAGTTTGAGTGCTATATCTGCCAGAAACTGATGGAGAGCTGAACTGGGAATTAAAAGAGACAACTGGCAAGTGTTTTGCTTTTCCTAGGTCGTGTCTACACCAGCCAAAAACTTCGAAATAGCCATGCAAATAGCCATTTCGAAGTTTACTAATGAAGTGCTGAAATACATGTTCAGCGCCTCATTAGCATGTGGGCGGCTGCGGCACTTCGAAATTGACGCGGGTTGCTGCCGCGTGGCTCGTCCAGACAGGGTTCCTTTTCAAAAGGACCCCGGTTACTTTGAAGTCCCCTTATTCCCATCTGCTCATAGGAATAAGGGGACTTCGAAGTAGCCGGGGCCCTTTCGAAAAGGAGCTCCGTCTGGACGAGCTGCGCAGCAGCAAGCCGCGTCAATTTCGAAGTGCCACAGCCGCCCACGTGCTAATGAGGCGCTGAATATGTATTTCAGTGCTTCATTAGTAAACTTCGAAATGGCCATTTGCATGGCCATTTCAAAGTTTTTGGCTAGTGTAGACATAGCCCTAAAGTGCTAAGAGTTTTCACTGTAGTTATTTTTCCTGTTGCCTCTTTCTCCAAACAATAACACGTGGCTTTGGGTCAATACTATTAATGTATCAGCGCTGTGGAAAACATGTCTGAGAAGAATTGAGTTTGTTTTTTGCAGTCTTGTTACTGTTGACGGCAAATCTCCCTTTTGCTTTAAATTCTGCCACTGTCCAACTCTAACTTGCTACAGGTGTGAATGGTGGCTTAATACAACCACACTGCAAGGTGCAATGGGAAAAAAAGAAAACAACTTAGTTTCACATACCATGGCTCCTGCCTGAGGGCCTGATTCTGCCTGGTATTTCCTGTGAGGTAGTGTGTGCCCATCAGGGCCAATTAGATGGGTGGGGAAGGCAGAAGGGTCATGTGACCTTGGTCTCAAGCTCAGAAGGGGCCCTCAAACTTAAACATTTGTTAATTTTTTGGCATTGAGTAAGTTTCACAACTTTTTTTCAGGTGAATCCCAAATGAACCAAAATATTGCACACTCTCTCAGCTTAGAGCTGCAAATTTAAGCAAATAACTGACATGATTTGGCAAAAGACATAGTTTTTGTGTTGTCTTTTTTTATTTTTATTATGGCTCGGGGCCTCAAAAGCTGGAAGTGACCTGGGTCACTCTGGACATCTGAAAAGGCCTGGTGCCCACATATGACGATGTGAGCAAACATTGCTCTGATCAATAATTTCCAGGACTTGGTCCAGAGCAAACCATCAGTGTTGAGGCATGGTTGACATTTCTCAGCTCTAATATACAGCACACACATTCTAAAACCATGAAGACTATCATCAGTTTACAAAGATTGTGGCAATGGCCTGAAAATATAGGTTGAACCAATCTAGTATGACACCCTCAGGACCTGACTGATGCTGAATGAGAGAATTTGCTGAACCACAGGAGGTCAATATTGTCTAGCTACATTACCAACACTTTCACTGTTTACTGGGCTCTTAGAAGACATTTAGGGGTAAATTACAGCTAAATAAGAGCACAGAACACTGAGAGCCAGGACTAGTGGCTGGAAATAAACTTCATGGGATTATGGGAAATTTGGCCACACTCATGAAAAGGGGTCATCCAGCTAATTAAAATCATTCCAGATTACGGATGTTGCCAGACGAGAGATTGCTGGACTAGAGAGTTTCAACCTGCAGTGCCTTAAGTCCAGCTGCTAAAATGTGCTTCAGTTACAGCAGGTCAGAAATTTTCAGATGGAAGGCATTTTTGGTTTTAAAATGTAGATTTGATATTGAAAATGCCCACAGTTACTTTGTTCCAACAGTTCAAACAAACATGGTTACATGTTAGTTTCAGTGGAACCAGGCAGAGCCCCAATGGGACAGCCTGTCTAGGTTTCCTCAGTTCACCCACCTGCATCCAGAAGCCCACCAGATAGACTGCTGGGGGTCCAGGCTTTCGGGTGGGCTGTTGGGAGCTTAAAAGCCCTGGGAATCCCAGATCCCAAAGTGTGCAGTCTCCTGGATTATTGGGAACCCAGGATCCCAGAATGTCAGAAGCCTGCTCTGCTTTGTGTTCTCTTTTTGAAAAATTGGTTTGGAAATTCTGGACATTTGCTGCGGAACAGGAATTCTAGTTTCTAGCCAGCTCTAATGAAAACACACACACACACTCTCTCTCTCTCTCTCTCTCTCTTTACTGGTATTACTGTTTCATGCAAACAATTGACATAGTTACCGCAAGAATGCTATGAAGCTGTAAATGGGAGAAGACGGAACACACAGCTGTGATCTGAAGGGAGGAGTCCATGAGACAGTAGTATTCAGAACTGAGAACTGTTTGAGAATTCCCCATATAGCACCTTGTCTGACAACTCCTGGTACAGCTGAACTAGAAGATGCGCCAGCTCATGGGAATCATGATGTCAGTAATAAATTCTAAGTACTGGCCACCACATTGCCCTCAGATTGTGGGTCAAATTTTGCCTTCAGTACCAAAGTGCAACTTCCTCCAAAATCAGTTAACATCCACAGGGCTTTGAGGGTAGTATTTGACCACAGCTGTCTCTTTAAGATTCTAGAAAAAGTTCAATAAATAACTTTAAAAGCTTATGAATTTTTTGACTCTTTGGTGAATTTCTTTTTAATACAAAAGCATTTCCATCTTTTAAAAATCCAATAATGATGACTCAATTGTCCTTTCCCACCTATGTCAGGTCTGCAACACTCATTGTTTACTTTGAACATTGATTTTCTTGAAATCCAATAAAGTTTTCCCCACATCTCTTACTTACTCCTTCAAAGGCAGCAGCACTGCACATTACTATGAAGAATATAGAGTAGAGTTCAAGAAATTCACTGTAATGGCTTTGCTACTAGCAATGTAAAAGTCTTCAGTCTGATAACATCTACTTCAAGAATAACAATTTTGGTGGTATTTTATGTAACCATAAAAGGATAGACATTAGAAATGGAAAAGAGCTGATAGACCTAGTTCTTTCTCCTGCCAGTACAGGTTTGTTCTTTACAGCGTATTTTCTGCTATTTTAATCATTCCAATATTAAAAGTACAAAACAACTGACGTTCCAATTTGCTGTTAGAGAACATTCTACACACTTTGTTAAATCTCTTTGTCAGGAGTGAGTAAGTCTCAATTTTCACTTTTTTTTTTAAACTTCCTCTCATTACTTCTAGTTATAGCCTCTCGTTCCATCCAGTCATGCTCTCCTGCTTTGATTTGCGAAAGCCTTCACTTTTTAATAGGCTATAATGTTCTCCATTAGCTGCCACGAAGTCACTAATTTTTAAATCTGTCCTTTTAAATTAGTTGCCACGGCTACAGTTTGTGTTGCTTTTTTGTGAATGTCTTCTCCATTGTCTGTATCTTGTTGTGAATGAAACACTCAGATTTCTTTCGCAATAAGGATATTTGTGCTTAATATTTGCTCAAAGAGGATCATTTTCTGGTTTGAACAAAAATCCATGTACCCATTTCTGTATATTACAGATTAGTCTTTTTTGGCTCTGTGACAATAGCTGATCTGTCCATACTAGGCACTGTTCATGAATGTTGCAGGCTAACCGTAGGGAAATGGCTTGCATCAAACTGGAAAAGGTTCATGGTTTAATTAGGAACCAATGAATGATATGGAAAGCAGGATACAAGACTCTTCTAACTATACTTCCTGGATGAGCAAAAGGAGAAAATAGCCAGAAACCCTCAAGGAATCTGTCTTGTGGTTTCCAGCTTCAGTTGGCTTACCTGAATGATTTGGATAATTATTAAAACTTTGGATATTTGTGTGACCCTTTGAAAGATTTATAACTTCCTCCACTGTTGGGACTGTGAACAATATAAGAATCCTGTCGGAGGCTGCCAATAGATTTTCTGGGGGTGGATATGGAGAGTCTTCATTGGCTCAGATAAAGTCACATCATTTATGGTACAGCTTCTCTAAAATTAAAGAGCAAGGGTTACGTTTGCAAAAAATCTGAAGTAATTTTGACTGGGCATTATGTGTAACATGTCTATTCCTGTTCCAAAATATCACCTATTTTCACTGATTCATGAAACTGAGAATGAATTCTAGACACCTAGACTTACTATTATGTCTAACCAGTGATAGTTTTGTATTCAGATTTTTGTGACTCTCCCTCCTTATTGAAGTACCTGGATGAAGGCCAGTCACTATAGAAAATGCACCAGATGTTATGGAGTGGGCATCCAGTATCAAAAACATAATCTAATTTTTTGCCATTGTGCCCTATAATCCAGGTGCAAATTCAATCAGAAATGTCAAGAATTCTCAGATTCTAATTAATGGCAATGAATCACATTAAAACTACCACCATCATTTGTGGGAACACTATTACTCCTGCTCTTTCTCTCTGCTTCTTTGTTTGCTAAGACTTTACAGCTCCACTCAGTAAAGAGAGACTGGTCTAGGAAGAAGTAAGAATGATGGATAGGTTGGAAACCCAGACAAGGAGAGAACGACCTCTGCTCTAATAGATTTTATGAAGTCATGACCTTCCTCTTCATCCCTGCAGCACTCCTCTTATTTCCCCTAATCCTTTCTGTCACACACAGTAGAGATTTGCAAGTTTTAGTAACACTGAGAAGTCCTCTTGCAACTTCCTCTTTGGGGTGTGTTGGTGTCTGTAAGGTGATTATTAAGCTATGGAGGGGTGCGAGTTAAGAGTTTTTATTGACAAACTAACAGATGATGATAAGTCAAACTATATTTGCTATATGCAACACACAGACAAATGGGAAGATCTACATTGTGAAATACTGTTTTTAATCTTCAAAGATAGAAAATGCCCAGGGATTAAACTTTTAAACATGCCCTGTTGTCATCTTAGAACTACTATACTGATTTCATTGAACTGCCAGTGTGGTCCCATGCAGTATGACAAGTGAAGAACGCTGAATTCTAGGACAGGCTTTCCCAGCAATAACTGTGTATATTGCAATAGCCATATCACTAGGCATAGGCAATATCTATAGGAATCTTCCTTATGTTTCAAATTCGGACTCAGAGTCTGCACGCTGAATACAAAGTTTAAATAATGTTCTCTGTTTTCACACATCACACTGATGACAAACTAATTTGAAAAAAGTTGTACTTCTCATGCAGGAGAAACAAGCTTGACAGTTAAAATTATGTCTTGTATAGTGCAGTCCTATTCCCCTCTCTTGTCTATGAGATTGTCAGGATGTAAACAGTTTAAGAGACAACTGACATGAGAGCAATTTTATACACGGGACTCCTTCAATTTCATATTCAGTGGAGAATTATTTAAGAATTTTTTATTCTAAGGTTTCCTTTTCTCAAATGAAGGACAAACTGAGAACACTTTTAATGTGTGTTGATCGTTGGCTGTATTTATTTATTAAATTAATGTGCAAGATCTCTATGGTCTTGTGTCCCTGAAAAGGTTCAAGAGAGAACCCCAAATCAGACGTAGTGATTCTCCACACAACAGCAAAAAACACTGAGTTTTCAAGGCCAGCTTTCTAATCCAGAAAACATGTCCACAATGAGGTTGTTTGGATGAATTCTTAAGCAAGTTCAGAGCGATTGCAATTGTTGCAATTAGTACTATTGTTTCTGGGGGCCCTACGGAACCCAAACCTAATCCTGCAGGTCTTGTATCTGAGGAAGCTCTATGATACACTTGGCCCCTGCAATGGTTCAGCTTTCAAATGGGCCCTCCTCCTTGGTAATGACCACCTAATATATTGCACAATTGCTTACCTTTTTCCTAGGGATAGTGCCTCCCTGACATTATTGGTGAGTTTTTTTCTGGGTTGTCAGATGACCAACTAAGGAGGAGACTGAAAACAAGTGACCATTCCAAAGACTATCTCACAGACTTAGTGGTGCTGCTAACTAAGAAAGAAGAGGCACTCCTCAGCTCAGGGAGCTACCATCATGAAAAGTAATCACAACTGTTATGGAAAGAGGGAGAAGTGAGCCCCTCTCTGAGGTGGCAGGAGCTCCCATTCAACCTCAACTATAGCGACTGGCACTGGGAAAGGTCCCTCTTATTTCCTACATGCTGTACCATACAAACGAAGGCCTGGTCATTACTGGGGATCAAAGTCAATACCAGATACATAATTCTAGCCACGCTTTTAGCATAGCTAGAGCTGTGTTCCCCGGGCTAGATCAGGGATATTCAGGCTCATGCTGATGTCCCTTACCCTGCATGTCAGCGTGGAGAACCATGGCTGATTGCCGAGCACAGAGAGATTGATTTTGCTGCATCTTCACGCACACAGGAAAACTGAGCCCTGGAAGATCAGTTGCAGAGTGTCAACTCCCCCACGCATAAGTATAGAACAGATCATGCCCCTCTTGCTCCTGGGCTGCACAATCCTTGGGCTTTTGTAACTCTCAGTCTCTCTATGGCTCCAGAATGAGAGAGGAGGATGGAATAAAAATACCAAATGATGCTGCTCAAAGAGGCAAGGAACTAATTTGCATGAACTCTTGGGGCAGCCAGCTGTCAGTTCCCTTCACCAAGATCCAGCCACACAGTGGGAGAGTGTTCCAATTTCCCCTTCTACACCAGGCAAAGTCAGTCTCTGTATAGATCAGTCCTTCGTGTGACCACCACAAGCAGACTTCTAGCACTTAAAGAGCTTCAGTGGCCAGGTGAATGGGCCCCTAAGGAAGCAATGAGCTAATTTTTCAGGATGTTATGCAGCAGATTGCCATTTTAAGTGACAACTGAAAGGAGAGCTGAAAGCCAAATCCTGATCACTTTGGGTAATTAAAGATCTTAAGAATTTTTTTGGTTAGAGCGGAGGCATTAGACTTCATATCTTGGTTTTCAGAGAGTCTGAATTTTATTATCTATGTTCCTGTACTGTACTCATCTCTGGTATATGAGTAACTGAAGCTTTGCTTCCTTCTCTAAATTCCTGTTCTGCGTGCCTGTGAGGGCTCCAACCAAGCCACTGTAGCTCAGTGGTGACCATGCAAGGATTATCATTTGGTCCAGGCCTCCATCACCCACTTATTAAATTTTCCAACAAGCATGTTCATGCGTTCTGTGATGCTGCCCATCATGCTTGAGAATTGTTTCCTGGAAGCATCTGAAAAAGCTACCTAATTATAACTCCTCTTTGCGATGATGACTACAAAACCTTGACAATGATTAGTCTGTTTATGAGTCGAGACCACTGCCAGTCATACTGACCAATACTGGCTTTTTCCCCCCATTTTGTATTCCCCTGCTGGTCTTCATTCAATTGTCTCTTGTCTTATACTCCATTTGTAAGCTCTCTGGGGTAAGGACTATCTTCTTCTGTGTTTGCACAGCACCCAGCACAAATGTTTCCTGGTCCCTGACTGAGGTGTGTAGGCAAAACTTCAGTTCAAACAGGAAAGAGTAATAAGGCAATCTGGTGTTCTTCAGATTAAAAAGCTGCTGCATAAGTGAGAGATATCACCACTAACTAAAAACTTTACTAACTAGGAAGTTACATTCCCACCTGGAAGGACAAAATTCTATTCAAAAGACATTGCTATAGCAACTCCCCATTTCCTTCCAAGGCATCTGTCTCTGGCATGACAGTGACAAGTCATCAGATAGGGAAGGTTCAGCTGAAGATCATAAGACGGTGAAATTTGCTTTGACTGTCAGTTTTTCTGCCTCAGGAATGCATAATTTTGCTTTTGGTAAGCAAAAGAAAGGCTTTTATGTGTTCACACACCTTCTCCATCACACTTCTAATATCTGCCTATGAAGTAAAATGTTCCATTAGCCCATAAACAAGCCACAGGGAGGGAGGAAAAAGAAAACAGGATCTACTAAATTTACAAAAAGTTGCAAGCCTTTAAAATCAGTGCAATTCTGCATAATTGATTCAAGGTGAGACGGAAGACCACATATCTGTCCTTTAGACTTGGAGGAATACGTCAGAATGGTAAATAATTCCAGAAATACTCAAAAACGTCTGTCGACAAATTGCTGTAATCTAGACGTAGCCTCAATGTTAGAATGAGATGTATTTTTCTTAGGTATTTAGGACCAAATCTAATGCCTACTGAAGCAAACACAAAGACCCCTATTGATTTGAACTGGCTTTGGATCTGGCCCCAACTGGGTGAATTTATAATGTAGACTCTAAAACATTCTGCAAGTCAATTTAGGAAATCATTCACAATGCCAGCAAGAAACAAGGTAACCTTTTGATTGCTGCAGTTGTGCTGCTTTGCATGAAATAAACACACATTTGGGATTTTATTACCAGAAGAGTGGGTAGATATGTCTTTGTACCATAAAGCAAATGTCAGGCCAGAGAAATGTCACTGGCATGGACTCTTCCTAAGTACACAGCCAGATAGATGATTACTTTTCCACACCTTTTTTTTGAAAATTTTATCACAATCTATTGTGCATCCTTTACTAGGTATAAATGTTGCACCACCCGACAATTGTATTAATTTCTTCTTGTACATTCAGCAGTACAACTTCATAACATTGCTAGAAATATGATATAGATATTGGAGAAAAGTTTGGTTGGATAATTTCTCTCTCTAAGGAACAGGAACATATTTCAGAAGCAGAATTGTGACTCACACTGCAGAAAACCTCTGAGCTGTGAGTCCAAGTATTAGTGGGTTGAACCATCCTTCTCCACAGGGATTTGAGCATAAGTCTTCAGCATAAATAAAATGTAAAAGTAATATTTTTTAAAAAATGAAAAACTGTCTGTAGGATAATGGCAGGGCTGCAGCCTTTGGAAATGAGAACACTGGAGAAAGATTATTACCAGACTGGAAGATAGATTGCTACTTAAGATGTAAATTTGCTTTCATTTTGAGAATCTCTTCAAAAGTCACTTAGCAATTTAATGCTTTCTTGAAATATAAAAGGCTTGGAAGTCAAACTTTCTAAAGTGAGCAGGAATAAAGGGTTATTGTCCTGAATTGGAGAGCCAGGTCATTTCTTCATTTGGGTTTTTATATTATGTAGGGTGCCCCCCAAAAGACAATGGTAAAGCATCTGATACTTCACAGCAACCTGGACCATGCCTGTTGGGAAGGTGCCAATACTTCACCCCTTCCTGCAGTGGCTCCTGAGTCAAGATGTACAAGCAGACAGTAACCTCTGTGCCCTGAGGAGCACAGAGATCATGATTATGTCTGGACCCTGCGTATGTAGACTTCATTGGCCCTTGCTCACTTGACCAGCTACAATCAGGCTTTGTATGGTCTTAAATGTCTCACTTCCTGAGCACCAAATTCACTCCCATGCGGGAACGACAACATGGGAACTGGCTCATTCCAGCACACATTTTGTAGCCTGCAAATAGATAGGCTTAACTAGTTTTAATAAGTTGACGGAACTTTGATTTGGACAGGTGTTTCCAGCCTGATTCGCTTTCCTTCCCTGTTGGCTCATTTAGGAATGTGCCACAACTGTGCTTGCCTATTTCAGTACTGTGTTTGAACTCTTTCATTCTGTCTTCTGTGGTAAACCCGGTGGTAGACCCTTACCTGGAAGCGTCCGGAGCCTTCTGGAAGGACAGTATACTGGGTGGTGGGCCAATGCATTTCTGTTCCCTGTCTAGGCCCAGACCTTCATTGGTCAGATAGGCCCTGTGCTCCCTACAAAAGGCTCCCCATCTGGTAGTGGGGGAAAGGTTTTGGGAGGTGCACCAGAGGAGCAGGAGCAGGAGCATAGCGAAAAGGTACCATGGGGAAGTGGTGGGCGAAGTGGCCCAGGGTGAGGCTACTACTTTGGGGCAGGGGTGAAGGTCCTGCCGGTTACCTCTTGTTTTCATAGGGACCCTGGGCTGGAGTCCAGGGTAGAGGGTGGGTCTCGACCCCCCCACCCTTCCCCCAAGGGATCACTTTACTGGAGCAGGGGTGGGCCTGCAAGGGGACTGGTATTATTCTCCCTGTACTGGTCCTGCCTATGATGAGGATGGCTCGCTAAGTGGAGACCACTGCCTTTGGAACGGCCTGGGCAAAAGGCGGGCCTCCGTGAGTCTCTGAGGCAGCACAGATCTGCCAGGAAGCGCAGGGACCCTCAGAGGCTGACAAGGGACTTTGTCACACTTCTTACACAGGCTGCAATTTCATTTCACTTTTTGGTGATATTTGAACTCTGAAGCTTTTCCAATGTGCTCTGAGTAACAAACCTCATGCCCACCGTTTATAAAAATAAAAGGATACTTATGATCAAACCCGTACCATATTCTGAACAGCCATGCACTCTCAGCCTTGGTTGTGTTCTTACCTGCAGTACTTGCTCTCTGCAAAATAAAAACATATAATAAAATCTAAAGAGTTTTCGAAACATAAACAAAACAAAGTTTTGATAATACCAATACTTGTCAAACCAAGTTGCATTTACCCACAATTTTTATTAAGCCCCTTCCTCAAACCCTCTCTGGGCCAGATTTCATCTCAGTACATGAATTTGTTCAGGGGCAAATTAGATCCTCAGCACATTTCTCCTTGCTGTGTTTGTACTTGAGTGGAACAATTCAGCATTTAGTTATATTAATTATTCCAATTTTATTAAGCAGCTGAGAAGTTCTATATTCTGAGATCAATAAAAATGATATTTCTGTTATATTGCTGTAGTGGGATTGCTGAAGCTTATTTCTGCCAAGCTCAGATGGTATTTGTTTATGGTTTACAAAAAGATCATTCCAAAGGGATCATAATATGCCGATAATTATGATACTAGTTTTCTTTCCATTTTTTTCTCTTTGCTTGAAAAGAAAAAAAAACAAACTACAATGCACGCAGAACCCACAACACTCCTGGAGATACTTTTCAATATTTTCCTGTACTGATTCCAAACATTGGTCTCCATTCTGCAGGCTGACTGCAGCCAGGCTCTGCTTGGGCGCAGGGGCCAGCCTCTCACTGAAGAGGTAGCAGGATCATGCTGAGTCTGGAATTGTACGTTTGCAGCCCTCTCATATATTAGATGGCTAATTAGTTATGCTCTGGGCATTATGTAAAAATTGCATCAGAATTAACAACAGGATGGGAATACAAATGGGAATAAGCATTCCAAATAGCACACTCCCTTAGAGTTTTATTCACCTTTAAGTTATTTGTAAAGAAGTTTCATTTTCCATGGAATGTTTAATGGAAAAAAATTCCTTCATTTTTCAGTTTAATTTGTCACATTGTTTCTATTGTCAGCTAATAATACAAACATTTTTGTGTCTTATACATACCATGATCGGGTAAGGTTCACAGTCATAGGGTGGCACATTGTTAAGGCTTGATTCAACCCGCCCAAAGTCTATAGAAACCTCTACATTGATTGAATTGGGCTTTATTTAAAACCCTAAGTACAGTGACTGTATACCCTGTTTTGGCTGGGACAGTCCCTGCTTTCTAAACCCTGCCCTGGCTGTCCCAGCTTTTGTGGAAGAAGTGATCAGTTGGCAATAGCAAATGAGGCAAATGAAGAGATGAGTGGAGATGCAGCAGGGAGGCAGGGCTTGTGAAAACAGCTATATAAGCCCCAGCCTTCCATGGGGGACAGGCAGGGTGTGGGCGAGCAGCAAAACCAGCTCTCAATCCAGGGAGGAGGGGGCAGGGCCTGGACAAGCAGCTTGGGTCAGCCCCATGCTGTAGTGGGGAGGGAGGTGGTCCTTGGGCTAGTTATATGCAGTGTCCTGGTTTCCCTTTGGGGAAATACAGTCACTCTATCTGCAAGGTATAGCTCACAGGAGGTCTCCCAATGCAGGCGGACAGACCTGTGCTAGCAGGACTTGCATTGACACACTAAAAATAGCAATGTGGGCATTCCAGCAGGGCAGAAGCTTGGGCTTGATCCCCTAGACTTCCTATCAGCTATAGTCCCAATGAGTTTCTGCAGGAACAATGCCAGCAAGTGATGGCACAGAAGCAGTAGGGACTGCGGTTGCTCCTGACCTTGGACAGCTCCTCGGGGATCTGCAGGGTTAAAGTCTGGCCTAGTATAGCCTTTCTCACAGGGCTGGCTAGTGGCCAGGCTGGGAGATAAGAAATTGGCACACTCTGCCAGCAGAATGTTGGCTGTCTATAAACTGAAACTGGCAGCACTTCCAAGCCCTACGCACAGGTAATCCATGTGTGGGGCTTTACCCAGTTCACGGCCATGAAAACTGCATCAAGTTTTCTCCTCCATGAAATCTGGTCTTTTATGTGCTTTTATGCTGAACTATACAGATTTTATTTGACAGACAATTTTTTTTAAATTGGGATCCTGACCCAAAAGAGAGCTGTGTTCGGGGGTGTTGTGTGTCACTGTATTGCCACCCTTAATTCTGTGCTGACTTCAGAGAGTGGTGACCCAGAGCTGGGCACCCAGCTCCGAAGGCAGCACCCCACCATCAGCAGCTCAGAAGTAAGGGTGGTGATACCATGCCACCCTTACTTCTGCACTGCTGGTGGTGGTGCACTGCCTTAAGAGCTGGGCTCCTGCTCAGTAGCTGCTGTCCTCCATCTGCCCAGCCTGAAGGCAGCACCAGCCAGCAGCAGTGTGGAAGCAAGGATAGCAGCACCACAACTGTCCCATCCCACAATACCATTGTAATCCCTCCACAATTTCTTTTTGGGTCAGGCCCCCTACAATTACACCACCATGAGATATCAGATTTAAATAGCTGGAATCATGGCATTTATGATTTTTAAAATGCCATGACCATGAAATTGACCAAAATGGACTGTGAATTTGGCTCTACCCCTGTGTTTTCACAAAGACATTTGCAGGTCCCCAGAAGAACAAAAGAATAAAAACATAGGGACACTGTCCTTCCCAGGAGCTAAAGAAACACCGAACAGTCAAATGCATTTGACTTCAGTAAAGTTCTTTTACTGAACTTTAGTTTAGCAGGTGAGTTATGCAGAGCTATACAGAAAACTGCTGGGGCTTCCCCTGAGACCAACAACAAGCCTAGAGTATTGCACTAAAATACTTCCAAAAAGTGCTTTCTTTCATGTAATCTCTGTGATGGCACCTAACAGGATAGCAGAGAGATTTAAATCAGCTGACTAAAAGCTTTTATCAACCACCTTTCTTTCCAAGAAAATTAATTAGATCCTTACTTTAAGAAGTGCTAGAAAGCTCTTTGTCTTTTTTGTAGCAGACTGGCTTTGCAGCTCAGCTTAATGACTTTTTATCCTGTAGGCCTGGTCATCAGAAATAGGTTTTTGAGTTTGTATTCTAATTGTGTAAGACACGCAGTGGACTGATTTCATTTATTTTTACACATTATTGATAGCCTTTCAGAACTGAGTTATGAAAGCCCATTGATAAATGAGTGGAAATAAATTAGCTAACCTATTGTATTTTCTGTTTCTGCAAGAGGGTTTGATGATAAATATACTGGAGAGAAGACAGACCTAGAGAAGTAAAAAGAAGTCAGAGGGAACCCTGATGTGGATGGTGTGCAGATCAGGGATTTGCAAAGTCCAGGTGTTGTTTATGGCCAATCTGCCCAGAGCTGCCATTTTGAAGCATAGCTTCCTGTATCTCCTCTTGCCAGCAAAAGTGATAAACCACAAATGCATCTGACCAGGACAGACTTGGGGATATTTTTTCTCCTCAAGCACAATGACATTTTCTTGAGCTTCAGAAATAGGATCACTCATCTTGCCTCAGAAGGATACATACTTCACTGTTAAGAAAGGCCAGTGATCTACTGGCAATATTGAATGATGTGGCTCCATAATGCCACAATAATGGAGTACGATTACTCAGCCTCTGTTTCTGGTGGTCTTGAATCTAATCTGTGTGTCCTACTCTTCTGGGTTCAACAGTGATGTCTTTCTTTACCAATAAATACACTAATATCTTCTTTTCACTACCAAGTCCAGGATACAACATGCCTTCCATGTTGGAAGACACAACAAGATGGGTTTGTACAACGTGTGGGACTATAGTAAAACATTTCTCCAGAGTCAAAGCAGGCTTATCATTCGCAGCACGGAGAAGCTAAGGGTGCAGACATAACACTATTTAGGGTGGACAGTACATAAGAATTCTAAAGAATCACATTTATCCTTTCTATTGTCTTAGAACTTTAGTTGAACCAATCATGGGCAGAATTCTAATCCTCTTGGCTATGGCTAAAAAGAGATATGGGCTCTGTATAGGGGATCTTGTGTGGGGAAGAGGGAATAGAATTACTTCCTCAAGGCTTCAGAGTTACTCACCTGCTGAAGCCCAAGAACAGCAAAAGTATCATCCGCATGTGCATCCCATTTTGCAAAGAAGGATCAATGACCATTGGGTCTGCACGTTCACAGACCCATTAGCTTTGAGCCTTTCACAGACCAGTGCCCATTCTGCAGCCATTCTGAACTCAACACCAACTTTACAACTGGTGTAAATGGGTATAATTCTACGGCAGTTTAATGCATTTACCCTGATTTACACCAACTCGGAACCTGGCATATGACAGATTTTGTGTATTCAGGGACAGTACGTGCAAGGATTATGACTATAGAAAAACAACAAATACAGCACATAGTGAATGCCAGAAAAGAAAAAGGACAAAAGTGTAGTAAAAGAAAAAGTATAGTCAAAAGTCAAGTTAGCTTCTCTTTACTTCTTCATGCAATCAGAGCTTTCTCTGCATGTCATCTTGTGTGATAGTTACAAGAACCACACTCAAACCTCAAAATAATTTGATAACACCCGAGACTGACAATAAAGTATGTTTGAAAACAGGCTAATGCCATACAATACTGTTATTGGAACACCATCTCTAACACTGTCTGTGCCATTAGTCTGTTATCTCAGGTGTTTGCTGGAGAGGGGAAATGGGAACATGCCCCTGCTCTTCCTCCAGCCCTGTTGAAGTAGATCTGTCTGGTACAGAGAGAGAGCAGTCTGTTGCTTCTCATACAAGAACTGGGACTAGAACTAAGAAAGACACAAATGGGAAGATTCCAGATCCAAACTGGCCCTTATTGGGACCGTGCCTTTTGGACTGTTCCACCATGTTTCTTTCTCTAATGCAGTAAATGAAATAGGTATGAAAGTCCCTCTGGTTGGGAAAACCTGAGTCAAAATTTCAAATCTCAACTGTGGTGACTTTGCCAGCCCTTCATCCTTCTGAATCAGATAAAATAGATTCTGCCCAATGAACTGTGTCATCTTCAGCTGAAGACTTAGGGGTTTTGTCAACAAAACATGGAACGTCTACCCACAAAATGCATTTTGTTGACAGGCTGTCGACAAAACCCTGCACTTTCACCAACAATGTTCTGCCTCTCCACGATGAGGAATAATGCCTTTGTTGACAGTTTCTGTTGACAAAAAAGCTGTGTAGACACTCTTGGGGGGGGAGATTCTGTCAACAGACAGCACTTCCGGTTCACTAGGCAGCCCTGTTTGCTGTGCTTCGGTTGGCCATTCTGTTGAGAGAGGGTCGGCAAGTCTGGCCTCTTTCTGTCCACATTGCGGATCAATAGAGCAATCTGCTTTTATGTGTCAATGTGCTCTGTTGACAGACATTTACTTGGAAGATCTCTTCCGACCTTAATTTCTGTCGACAGATCACTGTAGTGTAGACATAGCCTTAAAAATCAAGGTCTTATCTGCTCTTTTTGGACATTTAGGCTCACATAGCACTCTTCACAGCAGTATGAATTTGGTTTGTGCCAGTCTCCTTAGCCAAAAATTTACTGCATATGAATGCTACTTCCCACTCTGAGCTTCATGCTGCAACATGCCTTATACAACTGAATTGTGTTTTAAGGCTCTTTCAGGTGGAAGTAATTATTTAAGTATAAGATATGGCAAAAAATCCTCTAGTATGAAAGAGAGAATAGCACATATATGAAGTAAATGGAAAGTCAATATGGAAGACGGATGAAAAGAAAAGAAAAACTCATACCAGAAGTTCCATGAGAGAAAAATAAAGAAAAATAAAATTAATGATCTAAAAGAGTAGAGGAAAAGAAGAAAATATATAGATGAAGGAATAGGGGAAACTTTAAGAAATAATCTGATAGAAAAATAAAGAATAGTTCATAGTTCTAAATTAAAAAGAGAAGACATGGACAATAAAATACAGAACTATATTACAGGTAATAAAAATTAATGTAAGAGCTACAGGTAAACATGTTAGAGAAATGAAAATAGTAAACATTTTAAAAAGGAAATCAGAACAACAAGACTACCTTGCTAGGAAAAATATTTTACAATAAAGCATGCTGATTTCGATATAATTAGGTATGAAATGTGTTATGTTTATTCACACCTACTCAACTGTGTTGCTAAGATTAGAACTAGGTGTTAATTAACAGAACACAGTTTAGGTCAGTGGGTGCCTTCTCGTCATTCACAAATATAATTTTTTAATTTTTAATACAAAAATGAAGAAAATTAAGATTCACATGTACTGACATCTAGTGTAGGTGCATTTTCACAATTCCCAAACTCCCTGGGGGAAAAATATCACATTCAGGGTGAAATAATGTCTATATTGTTCCATGCAGTAGAATCTCTGATGTTGATCACTATGTTCTACAGTGCTGTAAACTGGAAAACATACTGCTGTCTATATTGCTACTGTAGGTGCAAAGTAGATTTTTAGAGGAGATAAGAGAGGAAAATCTCCAGAAGGAGACTACAGAGACAGAGGTATTAGTGCAAGCCTTTAAAAACAGAAACAGCAAAGTTCACGGAGGAACTCAGTGAGAAGGATTCTTTATAGCATTGGACCAATTAAAGCTGAAGGATGCTGGTGTCAGGGAGATATGAGCTGGAGGAGCGAAGAGCTGGATCTCTGAAAGGACACTGAGCAAATCCCTGAGCAATCTGAGTCAGGGAATGATGTACAGGTGTTGTGTTGGATTGCCTAGATCTGTCTCAAGAAATTTTAGAAATTCCTCTGTAAAACGTGTGTCTCTTTGCTTCTGTGATCTTGTATTTCCGAAAGGGTAGATTATAAACCAGAGTGCCCACATGGGTGATATTCTGTGAAGGTTGTGTTTGAACTCCTGGGAAGTCTTAGAAGGTTCAGTGTTGGTCATTGCTGGGACAAGGAAGTTCCTCTGTCAAGGAGGCTCTCTGCCCAGGAAGTGAGCTGAGCCGCCACAGTAAGAGATGGTGCCTGGAGCCACTCAGTTCTTGAGATGCTCAGAAGCACCAGCTCCAGTGTGTAGGTCCAAACACAGCAGCCTTGTGAATAGCACCACCGAAAGCCACTGTGACCCCGGGGCAAGATGGGCAGGGGGGTGGCTCCACACCCACAAGGAGTGAGGCCAAGGGCAGAAGGGTTAGATCCTGGGGTATTCATGCCTCAGTGCCCTGGGGACCATGTCACTGGCCTCCACCATACTTCCTCCCAGCCACATGCTGTCACGGCAATTCAAAGGGCCATGGGGCTCTGGCCATTGCTGCTACTACTTTGGCAGCAGTAGTGGCTAGAGCTCTGGGTCCCTTTGAAACACTGGGCCAAGTGCAGCTGCCCCCTTTGTCCCCACTCCTATCAATGGGTCTGCTTGTGAATGTTCAACAGGGGAACTTAACTAGCCCTTGGGCAAAACACAATGCTGTATTTAACATTAACTACGAAAAAGAGAACACGGGGTAACTGAGTACATGCAGATTCCCAAACAGTCTCCTGCATTCCCACTGGCTCACAGTTCTTTTTTTTTTTTTTTACGCAGATGTTTGCTCCGATGACCATGTTAAAAATGACAAACGTATGCTGTCAGCAACCTGGCCTACGCTGATGCCAGAGCTGCTCCTTTGTTTAATCCAGGGAACGAAATATTGTTCTGAAATCTTTCTTGTTTTCACAAATGCAGCTGATAGCTAATTCAAACTTTGAATTTATCAGAGTAGCAAGTCTACTGTTTTACTAATATTTCATCATGTTAGTTATCTATTTGTAATGCATTCCTCAAAACCCAGTTTCAGATAAAGTTATTCTGGTGTGCCAATAAAACTGAAAAACGTAGGTACCTGTCTTTCCAACACACGTTACAAAATGTTATAAAGCGCCAACTATTTTGTGCATCTTCTGCATTCATATCAGAGATAACCCTCTTCTAAAGATCTCCACTGAAAAACTTGAACTAAACATGACCGAACATTATACTATTCAAAACAGATAATATCAATAGCTGTAACTTGCCTGGCTTGAAGCTTCTGCTTTAAGATCTTCATCTGGATCTATGCCAACCCTATTAAAGGAAACAAGACACAGGGTGAATGACTCAATGCAGCCGATGGGCACCTGTGTAAAACTGTTCTTTGTACCATATCACTGAGTCCCAAGTAGGTAAGAAATGTGCAGCAGCGGCAGAACACTATTAAGAGCTCTTCCTAATTCAAAGTCCTCACTAAGTTCACAAAAAACACAAAACACTCAACAGCTCATGTTCATAGTATCTGGGCTTAGATCTTCACTCTCACTCCAAACCTTGTTTGTTAGCTAAATGGGTCAGAGTGGAGCCCTAAAAACATCTAGGCAAGGAGGATTCCCCTGCTGCAGGCATGGAAAAAAAGTGAGTCCTCAGGGGGAATGGCTGCCCTGTGAGGACCCACATGCAAATCCTGGCATCAGAGCATCAGAGGCATGCTGGGGGCAGGAGAATTGTGTTCAGGGTGAGGCCACAGAGCAGTGGTGTAGAGACTTCAGGATGCACTGCAGCCCATAGACATTCCTGGGGGTGTGAGGTGTAATATAAGAAACTGGTCTCCAAAATAAAGTTACATTGAGGGTCTTCCCAGCCCCTGGAACAGCTCACTAGTGGGAAGGCTCAAGGTGGCTTAATTTTGCCTTAGCCCCTTCTTCTCTGGGGGTGTGAGTTCTATGCTGCAGCTCAGAGGCTCAGCACAGAATCTCACCCTTGACAAAAACTAAAATACATCACTGGGCTTAGGTGCTTTGCTTCAGCGCTTTGCTCTCAACAGCGTCTCCTCTTCCACATATACCTATGACATTGTGATGCAAGCTGCCACTATTATTTTTATTTGCGTGACAATAGACATGGCCGAAATAACAGACCAGGAATATGGTTTTAACAGCAGCATTTCTGAATGGATGCAAATGGGACTAGATAGGTAGCTAAGAAACAAGACTGAGGGAAGAAGGCTTTCACAGAGGAGATGGAAGACCTGTGTGGGAGTTCTCATTGTGTGGTCAGAAAGAAAAGTCTGGATATTAAAGATGGTATGGAGAAGTTACAAAATTTGGGTACTGTCTTGATGGGCACAGACAGAGAGGGGGTGAATCCAAGACTATGGGCCTGAGTAATACAGTGGATTATGGTGGTGACCACAGTCACAGAAGAACTCAAAGCAGTAAGAGATAACTAACGCACACATCCTCCTCACTGAAATCCAATGTCCAAAAAGAGAGGGTGACCATCTGTCCCAGAATGCCTAACAAACTGCCCCTGTGGGCGCCAGGTCCACAGAGCTAATGCAGAATCTACTGATGCAGAGAAAATTTATTCGTTCGCAGATGTTCCTGTAAGGCTGCCTTACCTCATGTGGAACAGTTTTCCTCTTTGTGTATTTTTGATCCATTATACATATCACAATTGCATTTTTAAAATCCTATTTATTTATTTTTAGCAATTACTTGCTTCATTGCTCTTTACTGTAAGTGTTATACAGACTTCCAACACATTCTGAGAAAATGACAAGAACTAGTAGCAAAGTGGATACGTTCATATGTAAATCTTGAATGGAAAAGAAAAGACGAAGTCTCCACCCCAACTCCCGAGTTTAAAATACCCAAGTCCTCCAGGCATTAAAATTTCTGTCTTTTTATTAAAACTAACGATTCTGGCACTGACTCAAGATGGAGATAAAAGAATGAATAGATGTTTATTTTTCACTCTACTTTTTGTTTTTTGAGTTACCAGGAAAAACACCAGAAGGTACTAACTTATTGATTGTTTTGGAATAAATCAAGTGTTTAGATCTTTTCATTTAATGAAAAATATGAAGTTATATCTGTGAAAGCTTGACTCCCAGCCTGCTATCACACTTATTATACAGGCCCATACACTGGAATTTCTCTGTGTGTGTGTACTTTTTTAAAACATAAAGGAGCTCAAAATAGTCACGCAATAAGTGTGCATAAGAGGTTAATGAAAAATTTGAGTGGAAACAATGATTGGTAAAATTATTTTGTTATAACATATTAAAAATTGTACAATAATAAAGGTTTATAGAAATTATCTTCTGAGATCTTGCTGCAATAGTGTAAGTGAAAACAACAGTCCCTTGTCCCACTCCCTTTCCTGTTGCTAGCGGCCAAGGGCATGCTAGGAAATTAGTCCCTTTGCTGATCCAGGGCCAACGCTCTTGGCAGGGAGCTGGGCTATAAACTGCAACTCCCATGGTACTGTGTGGATTACCCCATCTTGCCCTGCAGGCTTTCCCTGCACAGTGCACCAGGGAGGAAGGGAGAGAAATCAGACATGCAGGGGAGGATGCACTGAGTACAGGCCTGTTATAGTAGCGCCCAGAGGCCCAATAGACCTTAGGTGCCATTTGTGCTCTATAAACATAACAAGAGACAGTCCCTGTCCTAACATGCTAACATCTAAACAGAAGGGAATAAAAGCACCAAAGGATGATGGTGTGCCTTGTCTAAGGTCACATGGCAAGTCAGTGCCTGCAGCAGGCACAGAACCAGGTCTCCTAATTCCCAGTCTGGGGGCCTAACAACTTGGCCATCTGCCTCCCATAAGTAAGTTTTCCCATAACATCCATTCTACAGGCAGCATGGAGAAGCACTGGTAACAATCATTCAGTGCCCTTTTAGTTCTGGTTATGACAGAAGAAAAGTCTATTTATGCACAAGAGGTGAAGTTCAAGATGCAGCAACTCAAACTTTGCACTTTCTTCTCCTTAATGAGCTTGACCTGACCACAAAGAATCAGTCTCCTGGGACAGAAGTAATTGAGACTTCATGCAGTTCTGAACTTACTGAAACCGAGAAAAAGGCCATTTGTGACTTATTATGTGTGGTGGGGTTGTGATGTGTTTATTACAGAATGAGGTAAGACAATGGAAAACATTTCACACATGCCCAGAAGACGTCTGTGACTGTACTATTTCAGTAACAGTGATATAATCTGTCTAAGCAGGGACAGCAGGGCTCTACAGGCATAAGGTATTTTGCAGATTTTCTTGTATTTTGCAGAATTTAAGATCCTCTGTATAAATTATTTCCTCTTTTTCTGGTTATAAAGATAGCAAGCACTATTGCCTTGCTTGTTCTGTAGACAATCAACGTTACAAGACAGCACAAACAAAGGCAAATATATTCACTCTTGCATCTCCGTTTTCCTTGAATTTTATATGTATGAAAAAAAACAATGAAAACCTCCCCATGTGAACACCCTTATGTTTACTTTCCAATAGGAGCAGCCAGGTAACTATACTTCTGTGACTCAAATCCTTCCTTGCTCACTTCCTCACTCATTGACTGGTGTCAAATATGTAGGGTCAAATTCTTCCACACTTACGCTCACTAAGTAGTAGTTTACTATATGAGTAATGCCACTGAAATTCTTGGGACTAAGGTAGTAGTAAGGTGTATGTAGTAAGTTATTGACCAGCGTGAATAGGGCAGAATCTGGCGCATTGATTGGAAGCCCTTTGATGAACCGCATTTTCCTTAGTGTTCTGTGAAGCATTTAGAATAGTAACAGAGATATAGCTGTTAGTCTGTACTCTAACAAAACAAAGCCGCAGAAATGTAGCACTTTAAAGAACTACCAAATAAATCATTTTGTTAGTCTTTAAACTGCTACATTTCAGCTGCTTTGTTTTGTGAAGCATTTACTGCAGCTTTGGGCACTAAAATCAATCCACCACCACCCTCTGATTTTTTTTATAACTTAATATTTTTATGAAGCATATTCCAAAGAGAACCACTCAGCTTAGAGAGAGTGTGTGTCCACACCACACTTTTGAAAAGAAGACCACTTATTTAGGTGTTCAGATATGGACCTAGGAGCCCAACTTTAGGTACGTATTACTGCAAAAACTGGGCTGTATAATACTGATGTATTTGACATATGCTACAGTACAGTTTTAAACTGCAGGAATTCAAAGTTTCACACATGATGTGACATGGTCTAAAGAAATGAATTTCACCACACTTGTGAAACTTAAGCTCATACAGGATCACCTGCAGATTCTTGTGCCTTGCCAGTCTATTGCCAGTAAAATTTGAGATTTTAGGATAAATTTTCAAGTCTTCTAGACAGGCTGTATACTATCTAATTATAAAGGAAGGGTCTGACTCAACTTTTACTTACAGCATGCTGGGATCTCATAACTTACAACAGGCAGTGGTGGTAAGGGCAAGTTGCCCCAGGGCCTCCACACCTGAGAGGCTCATGGCTCCATAAGTCCATTTTGTTTAAACAATTGGTTTTAACGGAACAAAAGAAATGTTCTTATTTCATTCTTATTTGAAAATTAATTTAAGTATAATTTTATTATGCATCATGAGTAATAATAAGCATGAATAGATTTTAAAGCATAAATAAGGATGTTACATTAATAATTTAATATACTGGGTTGGGGGTGGGTGGAGCACGGCTTGTGGCTCTGTTGTCCCAGGGCCCCACCTGTTCTTAATCTGCCCCACACAATAGAGCCAAAAGCCAGGAGTTCTAATGGTGGGTGTACAAATGAAGAGTAACACCAGATTGCTTTTATCATCAGGTAGTTTATTACACACATTTCTACAGGCAGGCTGATACAGTGTGGACAGAAATATATTGGTATAATCCCTTCATCCTTGAAGCCTGATGAACCCAAAGATCTGCAAAAACAACCACTTGTTGATACCAGCCTGATTTCCCCCCATTTATGATTCTTCAGCTTCCCCCTTTTTGCCAGAAAGTATCATAAAGCACAGGAGAGCAAAGAAAAATAAAACCCATTTTCCAACCTTAAAATCCTAATTCTTGTGTTCTCCTGCCATTCCTCCCCCCGCCATTGTTCTTCCTTGCTGTGTAGTTTGTTTTTCTTATTATTTCCCTCCTCTCTTCCTCTGTTGTTCCACTTTCCTTCCTACCCACCCATCTATCTCTCCCACTTCTCTTGTTACTCCCTGTCTCCACTTTCTCTGTCCTTCCCTCATATTTCTCTTTCCTGGTTTCTACTCATCTTTCCTCTCAAGTCTGTTTTCTGCTGACTTCAGCTATGTCTTCACAGGCACCCTCTGCCAATAGATGGCGCTGTCGGCAGTATTACCTCAGCAAAACATCTGCCGACAGAGAACAACCACACGGTAAAGAAGCTCCCGGCTCTGAAGGCAGAGAGCATCTACATGGCACCCAGATCTGTTGACAGAGGCAGCCCGTTAACACCGGAAGCATGGCATGCACGGAGGGCAAGCCCTTCCAGGTGCACCAGCCCCACACACCCTAAAAGGGCCCCCCCACCTGGTCACAGTCCCTGAGCGAGGTGAGACTGGCAGAGCCTTGCTGGATGCAGCCAGGTATCTACAGGGACCACAGCCAGATCTCGCAGAGCCCTCTGGTGACACCTGGCAGCATGGCAGGGCAGCCTCCAGCCAGGCTGCTGCTCCCACTGCCCCTGATTTTCATGCCTGGGGCTGCTGGCCCCTTTAAGCACAGCCAGAGGCAGGGGTAATAGAGTTGTGGCTGGTGGGATGGGTGCCTCTCGGCACCATGAAGGACTTACTCTGTTGACAGAATGGGCCTCGAGCATCTACACAGCAGGGAGAGGCATAACACTGCCAGCTGAGGGGCTGGGTTTTGTCGACAGAATCTTGACAAAACGCTTTAACCGTGTGGACACTCTGAGACTTTTGTTGACAAAAGTCTTGCCCTGTCGACAGAGAGTGCCCATGTAGACCCAGCTCGCTTAGTCCTCTTCCCATTCATGGAATTTCAACTCCTTTCCTCATTACTGGTAACCATCTCTCTCCAGCCTCAGAACCAATACATCCATACACACTTTTCTTTCTATTGTGCGATTGCATCTTGGACACTAAAATTTTAGCAAGACCCCATACCCATTCCTGCACAGAAGGAAAACTGAGAACATGGCTTTTTCTGTGAAACAAACTAACCAGTTCACAAAAGGCTCTCTTTCCCCTTTACAAAGAACTGTTGTGAGCCTCATCATTTTGCATCTTTAGGACTACAGTGAAAGACTAATAGTGCTTTGATTACCCATATAAATCACTATAGCTTCAGATAATATTTTTCTTTCTTTCTTGCTTTCTTGCTTTGAGAATGGTAAGAAATTAGGGGTTGCATGAGGAAATAGGTATTAATCAATCATTCTTCTCTTTGTATTTAATGCTACATAGGCCATTGAGGTGCTAAGCTCCTTCACTGCCTACCCAACTCGGTGGGATGTGAGGATACAACACTGCACAAAAGAGGCTGCCAACCATGGAACATGACATATGCAAATAAGGAATAAGCAACTCTCTGTCAAATATTTCATCTGGGAGTCCACAAGTACTGAGGAAAAATGTAGTTCGATTAATATTATAGTCTTATTATAGAACAACACTGCCAATGGAGTCATTAGAAAAGTTATTTTGTTTCGATAAACTGCAAAGAATATGAATGATTGGATCCCATGCTCCTTATGTTATTTTAAGGGTGAATACACTGAGAGGTGACACTAATGGTTGGAGCCTAATGATGCTTTGTAAGTTTTCCCTACACAGACAAAAAATGTTTTGGTTATGACCTTTCCTGCATTTTGACTGATAATCAAAAGCAAGTATATGGAGGTTTTGTGTATTGGGTAAATGGCCACTTGTAATCAGAATGAGACTGGATTCATTTTTTACACTACATTAAAACTCAAGTATTCTCAGATGAAAGTCTGATGCAGTAGCTTACCTGTGTCTTCCATTGCTTAGCAATACATTCAGTTTCTATTGCCTAGGTTATTGAGAAAGGTCCTAATCATCAAAATGCCCCCAAAGCTAGAAGTATGCAAAATCTAAACTCAGGACCAAAATTTGCAAGTGCCACCTATCTTTAATAATGGGCTGAACCAAATTCTGCATACAAACATCACTGAAATGTGGAGAACTCAAAACTCTGTATCTAAATTCCATAGTCTCTAGCAATTAGGGATTATTGTTACCAGGATGTGTGCACTACTTTGCAAAATAACCCTTAACATCAATTATCTTGTTTAAATCCCTATGTGCCATCAGACATCACTTCTCAGCAGCAGTTTTAATGTGCCTGATAGAAAAAAGAAGAATTTGTTACTTAATGGCTACGTCTACACGTGCACACTACATCGAAATAGCTTATTTCAACATAGCTTATAGCGACATCGAAATAGTCTATTTCGATGAATAACGTCTACGCGTCCTCCAGGGCTGGCAACGTCGACGTTCAACTTCGACGTTGGGCAGCACCACATCGAAATAGGCGCTGCGAGGGAACGTCTACACGCCAAAGTAGCACACATCGAAATAAGGGTGCCAGGAACAGCTGCAGACAGGGTCACCGGGCGGACTCAACAGCTAGCCGCTCCCTTAAAGGGCCCCTCCCAGACACAGCTGCACTAAACAACACAAGATCCACAGAGCCGACAACTGGTTGCAGACCCTGTGCATGCAGCATGGATCCCCAGCTGCCACAGCAGCAGCCAGAAGCCCTGGGCTAAGGGCTGCTGCACACGGTCCCTAGAGCCCCGCAGGGGCTGGAGAGAGAGCATCTCTCAACCCCTCAGCGGATGGCTGCCATGGCGGACCCCGCTATTTCGATGTTGCGGGACGCGGATCGTCTACACGTGCCCTACTTCGACGTTCAACTTCGAAGTAGGGTGCTATTCCCATCCCCTCATGGGGCTAGCGACTTTGACGTCTCGCTGCCCAACGTCGATTTCAACTTTGAAATAGCGCCCAACACGTGTAGCCGTGACGGGCGCTATTTCGAAGTTGGCGCTGCTACTTCGAAGTAGCGTGCCCATGTAGACGCGGCCAATACGAAGCACTGGTCTGGAACGGAAACAGATGGAAGGATAAGTTCCAAATTGTCAGGGAAAGGAGAAGTAAGAAACCTGAACACTGCAATGCTGACAAATAAGATTCTATCTGGACAATTATAACATAACTCCATCTCCTTCCCTCACTTCAAATCATTGCAAATCTAAGACCCAGTAGATTAATATGTTACAGTGGAGCAGTAGAAAACCTCAGTGTCTCCCTACTGGCTGAACTGCATCACTCAACTTTAATCAGTGGAGTAAAGCTTCAAGTTCTGCTTTTCTATATTGAGTCTTTGATGAACCTCATTGTATAATGGGTAAACCACCAGGCTTGTAAAGATTTATAAGGGAAAGAGCCTCTTAATGTGAGAAACACACACTTCTCATGAGATATTAGCTACTTGCTTTAAGTATGGATACTGAAAATGAGTGTGCAGCAGATGGCACATGACTTTATGGAGCTGCTAGCTTAAAGCCAACAATGGGTCAAGAGGTGTAAAGTTTGCAACACAGGAAATCATGGAACATTACAGGATTCAGGCAATGGAAGGGGTTTGGGAGAGGTGGATGAGCAATTCAAAAGGAATGATAGTCTTATGCTCAAAGCAACAGGCGAGTTCAGGAGATCTGGATTAAATACCAAGCTTTAACAAAGACTCTCTCTCTTTGCCGTGTTTCCCTATCTGTAAAAAAGGGAAAATAATACTTCCTTTATTCCATCCCTTGTTTTACCTGTGCAGATTGTAAATGCATATGGACCGGGAATTGTCCCTTACTATGCGTCCTAGTGCAAGAAGGCCTGGGTTTTGTCCAGAGCCTTGGGGCACTGCTGTACTACGGGTTGAACCTCTCTAATACGGCACCCTTGGGATATTGGGAGTTCAGTATTGTCTAGCAGCATTACCAACACTTCCACTCTTTACTGGGCTCTGAGAAGACATTTAGAGGTAAGTTACAGTTAAATAACAGCACAGAACACTGACAGCCAGGGCTGGTGGCTTTCAACAAATTTTGTGGGACAACTGGAAACTTGGATACACCTATAAGTGGTCATCCAGCTGACTAAATACATGCCAGATTACAGATGTTGCTGGACAAGAAAGTTGTGGATTAGAGAGGTTCAACCTATACTGATAAACAACTACAATGGCTACTTTCCCCAATGTCAGGGCTTTCAGGGGGAGAAGCAGCCTTGAGAGTGCAACAGTGCCAGCCTCCAAATTCCATCCCCGTGTAACTAAAGATGTGCTCAAGCCCCAACCTGTCTCTGAAAAAGGACATACTCTGCGACACTTGTTTTAAAAGAAGATTGATAACCCAAATTTCGAAGATAGCCATTAAGCAACATTTGCAGTGTGAATCTTGAATATTTTTGCATAAGTAAATTTGTAGCTTGTGGCTATCCATCACCAACATATTGCAGTCAGTATGGAATTATTAACTGTAAAGGCTAAAAACAGGAATGAAATACAAAGGAGATTGTTTCACCAATGCTTATAAATCATTAAAATGGAAATTAAAGAACCTTCAGGAAAAATAATGATCCTTCAGGCCATTTTTCTTGTCCAAAATTGGCGGTAACTGTGATCTGTATTCTTAACAAACTGACACCTAGCTTTCCTACCCTCCACATCAATCTACAGCATGTTGTCAATAATTAATGCCTGTGCTGTGGTGTAATCTTTTGATTGACATAAACCCCGTGGGAATAAAGTCACATATGAAGGTCTTTAATGTTCAACCCAGGTTGAGGCTGTAAATAAATGAAAACACTGTGGTGTAAAATGTGACATGAATAGGAAAGACTGAGGAGTAAACCAGGGGAAAAATCTGCTCTCTGGCTCACAGAAGTAAAAGCAAATATGCTGAATTTCTTACAGAGAAGGATTAAAGTAAATCACCAGCAAACAATGCTTCCTAAATGGTTATGTCAGCTGTTCGTCATGCGGCTAACACATGCTGTCTCTTAAGTGTGTTTAAAATTAAAAGTCTGATATAAAGTGAGGGAAACTTGGCAATAGAAAGTTAAGGATGTTTATTTCAGAAAGCTCTAAAGATGAAAGGAAGGATCATTTGGTTGGAAATGGAGAGTGGGCTGGTCATTGACTATTTCCAGATGCAAACCTGCATTTAAGCATATTAAATGTTTTCCTAACACTCTCCATGTTAGTAACTACTGCAGTTGCTGCAGAGATGTCATTTGGTTATGAATGGGTAGTCATGGAATTTCAAATGTAGTGGTAAATTGCCAAACAACGACTGTTGCAGGAGTGCATTGTGTGAACCTAGCCCGCAGTTCCGTCAGCCCTGAAGCATTCTGGGTTTTTTCACTGGTGCAGTATGGGAAAAAAATGCTCCCCAAGTGGTTGTGGGTATGTGATGTCATCTTCCCACACCACATTGCCCTCATTCCCCTATTTTGGAAAGCAAACAGCCATTTTAATAGAAGGAAAGAAGGAAAAGTAAGGAATCTCAGGTGAAAGAAAACCAATAGGCCAGCTTCAGAAGGTGAATGGACCAAACTTATTGCTCAGCTACTTTTCCTCCATTGAAAGAACACCTTCACATTATTCCCTTTAGATACAACTTTTGTATGATTAGCCAACTAGTGCACTAGGCATGGGACTGTCATATTGCCCTGGGATCACCCAGGTGACTGTGCCATCTGAACTGGTCCCTCGTCTACTTCCCCTCCCTGCTTTGAAACCACAGACTGCCAAATTAACGGAACTCTCTTGCTTTTATAACTGAAATACTGAAGATTTTACAAAAAGCAGATGAACCATCATTTCTGAAAATATTACGGGAACAGATTACAGCTTGTGAGACCCAGCCCCCTGCCATGTACGTTGAAGGGTGGGGATGTAGACGAAGGGCCACTTCAGATGGTGCCTTCAGGGGCTTTCTTTCAGCCCACCCAGCATGTGGTTCCCCACTGAAAATATAGCAAACACCAAGCTTCCCGGCTTGTGTTGCCTATGAGGGGCCATCCAGTCACCCCACCATCCTTCTGGTGACAGCCAGGCCCTGAAAATCAAATTTTTGCCATGAAGAAGAGATTTCCCCCCCAGCCACAGTCAGTCCCCAAAAATCTTCCCCTCGTTGGAACCTTCACTGTATGCAAGCCAGGACATGGTGCTATCTGGCAGCATGGTTTGCACAACACTGCACGCACATGCTTTTATTGGGTTGGGAGCTAGCCATGTGATGTGGTTGGGCCCCAACTGCATGGCACCTGTGGGAAAAGAGGAGGGGCTGCCTCTGCACAAATGTGAACAGAACAGAATTTTTCTCAGCCTCTCATACAAGCATGAGCCCTGCAGCCTAGCCAACACGTAATGTGGTGGGGCAGGGGCTGGCGTCAGCCTTGAAAAAAATCTTGGTCTCTCCGCTACATGCTGTGCAGGTAAGAAGTCACTGCCTGTGCTGGGGCTATTTTTTCATGGCCAGATGCTACTGCTGCATTGGTCATAAAGATATGAATTCAAAATGGGCCCAGGGGCCCACTTCAATTTCCTGGGGTTCCTGGTACTGAATTCAAATTCATGGGCTTCCTGTTACCTACTTCCTGCACACCTGGACAGCAGCGGAGATGGAAGTGGATAGAGCGGACAACCATGGAGCACTGTGGAATACATACGGGACACCTCTGGAGGCCAGTAAAGTCAATTTAGATAAATGCATTTCCACACCAGACTTAATCTGACCTTTGAAATTTGAACATGGTGCTATGCCTACTTGCATGATGGGTGTAATAATATCGACCTTAGCACTCCCTAAAATCGACCTAATGGTGTCCACAGTGAAGACAGTGACATTGTAACGTCAAACTAACTGCCTTAAAGTCGACTTTATCATGTAGTGTACAAACAGCAGAAGTTATGAGGTCAGTAGAAGCGCTACTGCCGACGCAGCACTATGTGCACAAACTCTGATGTTGGTGTAACTTGAATTGTTTAAGGGGGGAGGGATATTCACACCCCTGAGAGAAACAGGTTTTGTTGACATTGGCTGTAGCGTAGATAGAGTCTAAATGAGTATTTAGGGCTAGATTCACAAAGGCACTTCAGCACCTAACTGCTTTGTTAGGCACCTAACACTGACATTCCCAAAAAGCACTGCTGAGCTGCTGCCTTGCCCTACTTGCCTACGTGTCCACCATTGGGCATGCACAAAACTGTACGAGTCCAGATGCTGCCAGGGCTAATGAGCTGCTGGGAGCCTTGGCTCACACTTACATGGCAGAATGCTCAGCCTGTGATTTAAGAATCTGATGTGTCTTTTGGAGCATGCTGCCAGAAATTTTAAAAAAGCAACATTCCAATGCAGAAACTACAGAGCGTGAACTACCAGAAAAAATCAGCTGTCTGCTGATTGCACCTGACTCTGTTGGTGAAAATGAATATGTATTGGTTTGCACTTCTTTGGATTGTTATCAAGCAGAACCCATTGTCAGCATGCACCCATGTCCTCTGGAATGGTGGTTGAAACATGAAGGGACATATGAATCTCTAACTCATCTGGCATATAAATATATTGTGACACTAGCTACAACAGTGCCATGTCAATGTCTGTTCTCACTTTCAGGCGACCGTGTAAACAAAAAGTGGGCAGCATTGTCTTCTACAAATGTAAACAGACTTGTTTTGGGCTAAACATGAAGAAGGTCTGAATGGACTGGCAGGCTATAAAGCTTTATATATATATATATATATTTTTTTTTTTTTGAAGCAGGTTGTTTATACACATCTACATTTGTAAGTTCAACTTGCATGATGAAGCAATTCTACAACAGTACTTGTAATGGGGGGAATTGAAAAATACTATTTCTTTTGTTTTCGATACTGCAAATATTTGTATTAAAATAAATATGGAATAAGCACTGTGTACTTTGTAGTCCGTGTTGTAATTTAAATAATTACATTAAACATTTTAAAATTAAAAAACATACATTAAGTTGAAAAAAATTACATTTAAAACTTTCAAAATATTTAAATAAATGGTTTTATATTATTGTTTAACAGTGCCATTCATCTTTTTTAAAATCTCAGGACAGTTCTACAAACAAATAATTACACTATGCAATCTTGGGTTCAGTCAGTGCGTGTATATGCCCACTGAACATACAGACCCACTGACTCACTACTGATACATATGCTCAGTTTCTAGTACAGCCCTCTGCTGCTATTTCTTGCAATTCTAACCATCTCAGTCAGCACTTAAGTGAAAGGGACTTAAATATGTGACTTAAATAAGAACCTGAAGTACATGCAGCTGATTCCAATCAACCCTGTTCTGAGAGCAGTTTAAATGGCAGCATATGGCACTGAGTTTCAGAACAACTTGTTATCACAAGTTTCTAGCAGTATTTATCCTATTCTTATAGGGGTTATTCACTCACATTATACTTGCTAAAATATGTAGGGTGGTTGTAATGTACACTTTGTTTTTACCATGATTATTCCCAGTTTGCAGTGGCTGTTCGTGACCAGACAGAGTATCAATCTAAAGGCATGATAGATCACACATTTGGAAAGTGCTTCCCTATGCTGTGAGTCCAGGGAACATAAGAACATAAGAACATAAGAATGGCCATACTGGGTCAGACCAAAGGTCCATCAAGCCCAGCATCCCATCTGCCGACGGTGGCCAATGCCAGGTGCCCCAGAGAAGGAGAACAGAAGACAAGTGATTTATCTCCTGCCATCCATCTCCTGCCCTTGTTATGAAGGCTAGGGCACCATACTTTATCCCTGGCTAATAGCCATTTATGGACCTGACCTGCAAAAATTTATCAAGCTCTTTTTTAAACCCTAATAGAGTCCTGGCCTTCACAGCCTCCTCGGGCAAGGAGTTCCACAGCTTGACTGTGCGCTGTGTGAAGAAAAATTTCCTTTTATTAGTTTTGAACCTACTACCCATCAATTTCATTTGGTGTCCCCTAGTTCTTGTATTATGGGAAAAGGTAAATAATTTTTCTATATTCACTTTCTCCACACCATTCGTGATTTTATATACCTCTATCATATCGCCCCTCAATCGCCTTTTTTCCAAACTGAAAAGTCCCAGTCTCTCTAGCCTCTCCCCATATGGGACCCTTTCCAAGCCCCTAATCATCTTAGTCGCCCTTTTCTGAACCTTTTCTAATGCCAATATATCTTTTTTGAGGTGAGGAGACCACATCTGCACGCAGTACTCAAGATGTGGGCGTACCATAGTTTTATATAGGGGAAGTATGATATCTTTTGTCTTATTATCGATCCCTTTTTTAATAATTCCTAACATCCTATTTGCCTTACTAACTGCCGCTGCACACTGCGTGGATGTCTTCAGAGAACTATCCACTATAACTCCAAGATCCCTTTCCTGATCTGTCGTAGCTAATCCTGATCTGTCGTAGCTAAAGGAAGTTGGAGCTGGTCATTTTATTATTTAGACTAATGCCTCCAGAGCATTTAATGTTTTACTTTGGGTTAATCACATTAGCAGTAATGTTACACACCTACAATGGAGCTGGGCTTCTTTCCAAAGCTGTACTGTTTATGTTCAAGGAAAATAAAGGAACAGACACCTAAAGTGATTCAGAGAACAAACATTATACTGCTCTAAGACATAATTCACTGGAGGGAATTGTTATTTCTGAGCCAAGTGTTAACTAGCCTCATCTGTAGGAAATTGTCAAAATGTATCTGGGCACAGTTTCTTTTTCTCATGCAGATCTTTTGTATAGTCCGTTCTCATTTTTCCTGGCTGGGGAAGACCATTAGTAGTCTAAGTAAGATGCCAGCAAAACGGCCTAATTCCTGGGTGTTTTCTTTTTCTAAAGTAGCATTCATTTTTGCAGAGTTCAGAAAAGTAGCAATTAGGCTATTTAGGTGGGGGTGTGTGGTTTGTGCACAAACTATTCTCCTTGTGATGAGGTAGGGTTTCTGTCTCTTTCCATTAGCTGAAAATACATTTTAATAATGCTCTGCAGTGTTTTTTATTAATAGAGTTTCAGATGTGTGTGCAGAGCATTTGATCTGCAGAATTGCTCACAGCATGGCAAGAGCTATGGTGATGGTAAACCTCATAAAGCATGTGGATGTCTGATCAATACTAGTGCTTTGTAGATTGGCTGTTATTGCAAGCACCATAGGGAAAAAGGCCTTTGTATATTTATGCCTAGTCATTTTCTACCCTCTTAAAATTCCCATTATGGAAGCAAAACAGTACCTGACATCATTATTGTTTCCTTCCCTCACAATGCTGGTCATTTGTCATTAACGCTTGCAGTCCACTTCTCCATCCCATTGGATGGTATTGAAAACGAGGTCACTTAATTAGAGGTAATAAGTCGACTTACACAGTCTGAAAAGCCTTGGATATTGTTTTCAAAATACTATATTACCGTACTGTGTGCTTGATGGCAGGCCATACATCACATCGGATCAACCTTTGCCTTCTGGGCTGTGATCTTGTCTGAGCTTGAAAGCCAAGTCTGAGTCACTTTTGCTGGACCAGTACTTGGATAGCAGACCTCTACAGGTATGTCTACACTACAGAATGAGTCCCCAAGTCCCTGTGTCTATCCTGCAATTGTGCTAATTTAGTTCTCAAGCCTAGGGTCTCAGGAGTCTGCTGGGCTGGAGGGTTCAAGTGCTAGTTAAGCTGGCAGCCAGGCTCTGAGCCATATAGCTTTGCAACGTAGGTGCAACCCCACTTGGCTTGGATCCTAGGAGTCATACAGAAGTATCCCACAATTCCTTGGGAAACCATCCTTAGGGAAACCTACCCCAAAAATCAGCAAACCACTCTACTGAAAATTAGAGATACCTCCCATCCCCTTTGCAGCAGCTCATGTCAGCATTAAATCATTCTCTTCTGATCACCCATCTGCAAGCACACTGTATCAGACAGCCTCCTGGTTTTGCAAGGGAGAGCATATGGAGGAAGGCTTTTGCAAAGTGAGCTGCTTCCCAGCAACATGCAGTAAAGTTTTCCCACAATGCCCCACTGTCCTTGGACTTGGTGCTAAGGACTCGGGGATATGGTTACTTTCACTTGGGCCTCTGCACTGCCGTGTGAACACCACAGCCTTGGATTCAAGCTCAGGTTTAAAAAGTCTTAACATTGGGGTTAAAATACAATGTAGATGCTCAAGCTCATGAGTCAGCTAAATCCCACTAATCCTAGATGCCACTGTAGACATACCCTATGAATTCTCTAGTTATTGCAGGAAATGCTATTGCTGCTTCTGTAAGAAACAAACTGCTTTTTGAGTCTGTTCTGAACCAGAGCTCCAGCTAGAGGTACAATCTTCCAAATGAGTCATAAACCCAAGGCCACTAGGAATTAAAGATCAAATGTCAATTTTACTAAAAGGTGGGAAGCTACTTCCAGTATCTGAATTATAACCAGCTTTCAGTAAATTCTGCCTATTTACATTTCTCTTGCAACTTCAGTTTGTGTTGAGTATTATTTTGTGTCAGTATTATTCATTTCCTTTGAAATTGTTGTATAACAGTGTACTGTGAAACAGTTGCCACACTTCTTCCCCACAAATAGCTGCATTTCCATGGAGAGTGAATGTACATCAATTTGAAATGTTTGTAAAGCACTTTAGGATGAAAATTATATAGAAGCATAAGATCATTATCCTCAAAGGAATTATTAATATTACTGGACCCTGAAAATGAGATATTCTATGCTATAGGTGCCATGAGTTTTTTTTAAAGAGGAATCTTTGTTATAGTTTGAAATGGTTGTTTAAATAATAATTATAGATTTTCAACAGCACCCAATGAACAGAGCGATGTACCCATGTTAAGGCAAAAATTTAGATAGTTTTGAGAAACCAGCATATCTGCATTTCTCCTCTCCATACGTACACACAACAGTAAAGGATATACATAGAGGATACAGTATGTGATTGATAAGGGGCAGCGTCAATGTCACAAAACTGGAAAGGCCCCATTATTTATCTCATCCAGAGTTACGACACTATGCAAATACCTCACTTTCTGTAGCTCTGTGTCTCAGTAACAAGCACTGAACGAATTGCTCCTGGGGCAGTTATACACTTAAGCAAAGTGGGTAAAACAGAAGGAAATAAACTGGGAACTTTTGTTCTTAGAGTTTTTGTTAGTTAAATGAGTTTATCCTGAAACCACCCTCTCTCCTCACTGAAAATGGCACATAGTAACAAAAGAGCAGAAAGGCTGACTGCCAGTAAATCTAGTAAGACAGCACATGTCTCATGGTTACGGATGCCAACTGCAGAGTGAGAGGTGAAATTAAAAAGATGCTACTGAAATGGTAAGACTCCAGTAAGTAAACCTCAAGAATGCTAGAGGGATTCTGAAAAGGCTTTTGCAGAAGCACTTGGTATTGGCCTAATTCTTCTCCCATGCTGAGCACTTTTGGGCTATGTCTACATGGCACCATGAACTCCAAATAAGATGCACAGTTTATGCTACACAAAATGTGTATCTGATTTGGAGCTTATTTCAAAAGCATCCCTTACTTGTCCTGCAACGAGGAGCGCAGCAACGCTGAAATAGCGCACCCGTAATTTTGAAAAATAAAATATTTCAAAATAACGGGTGCATTTCAAAGACGCAGAGTAGCGATTTCAGGATACTGAGATATCCCAAAATAGCTCTGCTGTGTAGACTATCCTTGAAGATCTTGACATAAGGTATGTCTCCACTACTTCTGGGATTGACGCTGCAGCGATCAATCTACCATCAGTCAATTTATTGTGTCTGCTTAGACATGAGAAATCAGTCTCCCAGTGCTCTCTGGTCTACGCCTGTACTCCATCAAAACAAGAAGAGTAGCCTGCTTCTGGGGGGAGAGCAGCCCCTGTTGACCTTACCACATGCAAGACACCACAGTAGGTATGTTGGAGGGGAGCTCTAAAGAGGAAGGTGAGAAACTGTTCTCAGTGGTGTCAGACAGCAGAACAAGGAGCAATGGTCTGAAGTTAAAGAGGGAGAGGTGTAGGTTAGATATTAGGAAAACTTACTTCACTGGGAGGGTGGTGAAGCCCTGGAATGCATTGCCTAGAGAGTTGGTGGATTCTCCATCCCTCGAGGTTTTTAAGTCCTGGCTTGACAAGGTCCTGTCGGGGATGATTTAGTGGGGGTTGATCCTGCTTGAAGCAGGGGGCTGGACTAGATGACCTCCTGAGGTCCCTTCCAGCCCTGTGATTCTGTGTTGACTTCAGCTTCGCAAATAGTGTTGCTGAAGCATATCGACAGTGGTGCATAGTATAGACAAGTCCTCAGATGGCAACCCCAACTCTCTCTGACATCCACAGAGAGTGAATTCAGAGAGTAGATGGACAGAAATTTGCTTTGGTTGCTTGTTTGTTTGTAATGGCAGCTGCAGAAGCATGCTTTATATTACCCATTCCTTTCTGAGGATAAGGAAAGAAAATTAAGATTTGCAGACATAATGAAAATATCTGAGAATGGCTACGTCTACATGTGAACGCTACATCGAAATAGGCTATTTCGATGAATAATGTCTACATGTCCTCCAGGGCTGGCAACGTCGACGTTCAACATCGACGTTGCGCCAGCACCACATCGAAATAGGCGCTGCGAGGGAACGTCTACACACCACAGTAGCACACATCGAAATAAGGGTGCCAGGCACAGCTGCAGACAGGGTCACAGGGCGGACTCAACAGCAAGCCGCTCCCTTAAAGGGCCCCTCCCAGACACAGTTGCACTAAACAACACAAGATCCACAGAGCCGACAACTGGTTGCAGACCCTGTGCATGCAGCATGGATCTCCAGCTGCAGCAGCAGCAGACAGAAGCCCTGGGCTAAGGGCTGCTGCACACGGTGACCACAGAGCCCCGCAGGGGCTGGAGAGAGAGCGTCTCTCAACCCCTCAGCTGATGGCCGCCATGGAGGACCCCGCAATTTCGATGTTGTGGGACGCGCAACGACTACACGGTCCCTACTTCGACGTTGAACGTCGAAGTAGGGCGCTATTCCTATCCCCTCATGGGGTTGGCGGCTTCGACGTCTTGCCGTTTAACGTCGATGTTAACATCGAAATAGCGCCCAACACGTGTAGCCGTGACGGGCGCTATTTCGAAATTAGTGCCGCTACTTCGAAGTAGCGTGAACGTGTAGACACGGCTAATATCTGTGGTCCTTGAAAAAATGTTCCATCTAAGAGACCTGTCTTCTGGATAGGAATACTGAAAAAAAGGGGGCAACGGAGATGAACTGGTAACTGATTTAAATCTAAGAGGTCACTAATCTGACTGATCTAGGCAACACACACTGTTATTAAAGGACACTTTTATTATTCATTCATCTATTTTTATTTGCATCGACAAAGCAGATATATGAATAGCTGACATTCCAGAAAGTGCAGTACCTAAATAGCAAGTAAAAATAAATAGAAATATAAAATAAAGGCCCTAGAGAGAGAAACAGAGCAAGTAAGTGTAAAGGTAGCTAAAGAAATGGGGAAAATATTTGCAAAGAATTAAAAATACAGGTTCGCAGGAGGTATCTTGCAAGATAGGCAGTTGCCAGAAGGAACTCCTATGCCTCCTAGAATGCACGTTGAATAAGACCAGGGAGAAGATGGATTCCGGTGGGACTCCACAGGCGAGGGCTTTGTGAGTGCCATACGGAGCCATGTTCATTGGGAAGTTAAAAGCTGTCACTTTTCCAGTTGCATCATTTTTGTTAAAATGTGTGAAATGAGAGTTGAGGTTTGAATCCAAAGTGGGATCAGAATGCCTTTCTGGGCTCTATATCTAAAATGAATCAAAGCAAAACCAGCGAGCCAAACATCTCTGGCTTGAAAGATGAGGGGCAATTAGACATCCAATTCCAAGATCTGTGGCTTAGATACTACTCAGTCTTTAATGCCCTTTAGCTTGGGAGTAGGTGGCAGTTTTAAAAATGACTTGAGTGAAAAATAAACTTGAGCCTCATTCTGATCTCATGAAAGCTGACAATAGTGGAGTTACACTCGTGTTAAATGGACGTAAGTAGGAGGACCTATTGTGCCAGTTTTTACGGTTATAAATACTAATTGGGACATCTCTCTTGGTGAGTAAAATTTTAGATCTAACAATCACAAGAGCGTCCTTTAAAAACTAAAGTGACATTAGCAGAAAACTCAAACAAAAGCATAGTGGCAGAAGACATCCCATATAGGAAGGTTAGATTTACCAGTTAATCATTAGGAAACAAGGTCATCCTTCCAACAGCTAAAAATATAAATGGTTCAGTCCTTGAAATACCTAAGGCTTGGACTTAAACTGATCTTGAGTTGAGCTGATGTAGTATAATGTAATCCTGAGTCATTTCTAGGGATCTCTGCATCTTGCAGAGAGGTCAGTGGACATTGGAGATCAAAGTCTAGGTTCCATTTTAGCACAGAAACTGGAAAATCAGTCCATCTGATTCTCAGAAGATTCCCCTGCCATGGAGGTATCCCCAGAGGGAATACAGAGCCCACAGAATCACCTTTAGCACTCCTACTTTATGCATAATTGGTCAACCTCAGGGCATAAAGTTCAAATGTCAGCTGGGATCTCAGCCATAGTTGTCATTATCTGGCAGTTTCTGGTCATTCAGTGAAGTGCATAGGAGAAACGTCTAGGAATGGAGTATCTATGTCCAAAATAGCTTGCTGCTATTCTGGTAACTAAGTCTCAGTCATCTTCCTTTGAGGGAATAAACAGCAAAATATATGACCTATAGACTGCAGATTATAAATATTCACCTGTTGTTGTTAATGGAGTCAGTTTAGGAATGTGGATTCAGATGACTATTGTGAATGCGTATGGAACCAGAGGCACATGCTATTTTGGCTGTTTTTGCTAGGGTGTAGCTGATGCCTTTATTAATACCATGCAAAAGATTGGCAATGAAAAGTAGATGAAACTCCCAAGATCTGAACAATGCAACCCAAATTTGGTGAGCTTTTGTAAACTGGGACCACATTTATTTGGCATCTCCTTCCACTGAAGTCTTCCAGAGGATTTGCCTCTTTCAGTTCTCCCACCCAATGACATGCAATCCCTTGCAGGGATCTTTGGGCTTCATTGACTCATTACTTCCCCTCTCTCTAATCTTCAGGAGATGGCACCTCATGGGGTGACTGCTACATCAAATACAGGAAAATAGTTTTTGAAGTGGAATAGGGATCAAATTTGCCCTATGAGTGCATAGCAGCAGAGACTGCAGGAAAGAATTTGGCTTCTGGTCTCCTCACCATGGCTCCAGAATCTAAGCTTTCCCATGAACAAAAACTTATCTCTGATCTGGATGATCGCGAAACTAACATTCAAAATGTGGTTTGGATGCAAACCAATGCCTGAGTCTGCAGACAGCCTGAAACAATAGCTCTGACTGAGCTATGGACTGCACTTAGGCATTTCAGAAGGTGTTAACTGTACAGCTGTTGCAAAACACAGTAAACCATTTTACTGGTGATTAAAGCATTCAAGTTGAGGGATGGGCACGTTAGATGAATTACACCAGTATGCAGAATTCAAGGAGGGCCAATGCAGCACTACTTTGGGGTCTTCTGTCTGACAAGATCTGTACAGGCCCTGTAATATCCCTTTGCACAGGGCTAAGTCTCAGCAGTTATGAAGATCTGCACAGACTGTTAGATCATTACGGAAGCATGAGTGATTCGTAAGAGCACCACCACTGCCGTGTTTTTCAGTCTAACCTCTGAGGCAATTACATTTGTCCACAGGGGGACAAGTATATAACTTGTGCTTCCTATGCCAGCCAGAGTAGCCTAGAATGAACATCTACCAAGCAGCTTGTCTGTGACAAAATAATTAACAGTGTAACCAGCAGCATCTGCCACTCACTTATCTCAAAACTAAAATGATCTCTCCACAAATATGTAGGCAGACAAAACTGAGTTGCTACTTTGTCACTGCATATGACCTAAACTCTCATTGCTACATATTCTGTCAACGTCACATCCATTTCATTCCAATGTGGCAGTATTATATTATTCACAGACACTTCCAAAGGTTTGAATGATGATTTAAGAAAGAGCTGGGGATGTAGTTTTCACACAGTTCGCTTTAGTTTGTTTTGCATATTTTCAAGCAGCATGTTTGACTACTCACTGTGTAACTCCAGGGTGACACCAAAGTATTTCGGTGAAGCTACATCCAGGCAATCTGATCTGATTCCACTGACAGAGATGGAAGACTTCAAGACCTCTACCAATCATTCCTAAAACTTAATTAGCCTCTGGGAGAAGTTACAAAAACAAAAAACAAAAAACAAACAGATTGACAGGGCCAGACAAATGCCCACAAACCAGCTACTTCAAGATAGGTCCCAGAAGATCAATAACAGAACACCACTTGTAGCCACCACCAATAGCCCCCAGCTCAAACCCCTGCAACGCATCACTAAAAACCTGCAACCTATTCTAGATCATGATGCTACACTCCAGAATACCCTAGGTGACAGGCCTGTCCTCTCCTATAGACAATCTCCTAACCTAAGAAAGATTCTCACTAGTGATCACAGACTGCACCACAGTAATACTAACCCTGGAACTTTTCCTTGCAATAATCCCCATTTCCAACATTGTCCACATATTTGTTCTGGGGATACCATCACTGGACCTTCAAGAACAACAAGAAGTCTTGTGTCACTTTATAGACTAACAGATATTTTGGAGCATAAGCTTTCGTGGGCAAAGACCCGCTTCATCAGATGCATGAGTGGAGGGGGGGACATTCAGAAGAATATTTAAAGAGTGGGGTCCCAGTAGAAGAGTGGGCCAGAGCTGACAAGGTCTATTCAGTCAGGGTGGAAATGGCCTATTATCAGTAGTATAGATCAAGAGAGGAAAAAAACAAGTCAGATCACTCAGGGGGGATGTGCCCCATTGTCAGATTCTAATGTGGAGGTGTGAATTTCCAGCACAGAGAAACTGTTTTTGTAAGGGGCCAGCTACTCCCAGTGTCCGTTTAATCCTTGGTTGGTGGAGTCAAATTTGCAAATGAATTGCAGCTCAGAGATTTCTCCCTCCATTTTATTTTTGAAATTTATTTGTGGTAGGACTGCTACTTTTAAATCTGTTACTGAGTGTCCAGGGAGATTGAAATGTTCTCCTACAGGTCTGTGTATGTTGCCGTTCCTCACGTCTGGACATAATCTCTACCCACTTTGCATAGGCGTAAATGATTACCTAGGTGCAGGATAACAGGGAACTCTAAGGGAGAGCTGCACTAAGGGAACATGGCTCAGAGGTGCAACTCCTAGGCACCCCACAGCCAGTGGAATTCCTGGCTTCAGGTTAGGTGTTTTGGCTCCCCAGGCATGGTAGGGGGATTGATTGTTAGACATTTAGAAGCCAGTGAGCTGAACAAGTAGTCATCTGAACTAGCCTGGAGTGAAATGCAGGAGAAAAAGGCAAGGTTTGCTGCCCCATTCCACAGAACTGCTTAGTCACTTCTCTCACTTTTATATGGGTCGTTAAGCTCCTGACTGACAGGACAGAGGAAGCTGCCTATGTTAGTTCAGCATTCTCAGCCATGAGCCCTTTCCTGGGACCTTTGCCAGTCAGCCATTTCTAGCCAAAAACAGAAGAGAAAGTGCAAGCAAGTGAGCATCTCCACCCCCCTATAGTCACTAGCTCAGTGGTGCAGGCTGTAGGACACCTATTTTCAAATCCCTGTTCTGCAGCAGAGAATTGAAGCCTGGTCCCCCACATCCCTGGTCAGGATATTGGGTATTCTGGGGACACACCTGCAGCCAGCTGACCTCAAAATATTCCCAACCTACTCAGCACTGGCTCTCTCTTGCATGGGTTAGGCATGCTCTGAGAGTGCTTACTAGGTCAGACCATGCAACTCAGATGGTCAGGGAAGTGCCTGTCTGTATCTGTCTACACAGGACGTTAATGTGAGGCAAGGGAGGATGTGACTCTACAGCACATGAGCTTGCCACACAGGAACATTTTGTGTGGGTGCTGCTACGATGCACTAAGGCTATGTCTACACTAGAAGCATCTGTCGACAAAAGTTACTGTCGCCAGAGAAATCTCGACGGAACCTCTGTTGACAGATTGCTGCCATACACAACTTGCTCTGTTGACAGAGAAATACCCTGGGAGCAGCCTTCCCCACCAGAGGGTGCCTCTCTGGAGCAGGCAAACTCACCTGAGCCAACCCAGCAGGAGCCAGCCTCGGACCCCAAGTCCAGCCAGGGCACGCTGGTGAGTGCCCTGGACTCCACCACCAGCAGCGTTGCCAGCTCCACACAGCCATCCCTGGACCTACTCGACTGCACTGCCCTCTCATGACAGAAAGCAGAATGGCAACTCTGCAAACCAGGCTGTCCAAGATTTCCCTCTCCACAGTCACTTCTGGCGACAGCTGCTTCTAGTGCAGATATAGCCTCTGTGGACAGAGGTGTCTACACCACACTTCTGTCAACAGTACTCTGTCGACAGACTGGTATAGCTCAAATTTGTGAGGGATAACTCTGTCTCGGCAAAACCATAGTTCTGTTGAGACTCTGTTGGCAGAAAGCTTTTTGAGTGTAGATGTTTCCTGAATTCTGTCGACAGAACTCTCCAGCATAGACACAGCCGAAAAGTTCAGCCGTGTGATTTGACATAATACTGCAGACATGTAGACATGGGTTGAATACTGTATCTATCTTTAGAAATCTCATTTTGGTACCTCCTTTGTGTTTTGTCAAATCTGCAGTGAAAATATTCTTAAAACAAATGTTCTGGGTCATCACCTGAGACTGCTATAACATGAAATACATGGCGGAACGGGGGTAAAACAGAGCAGGAGACAAGCCATTCTCCCCTGAGGAGTTCAGTCAAAAATTTAATTCACACATTATGTCTGTGAAGAATGTCGTCTGGCATGGTGGCCCAAGCATGAAGGGATACAAATATTTAGCGTTTCTGGCATGTAATAGCTTGCAATGCTGACTTCAAAAGTGCCATGCAAATATCTGTTCTCAGATCAGGTAAGAGTGTTACTAAGAGGCAGGCAGCATTGCCTAAACAAAAAGTAGGACTGAGTGGATTTACAGGCTACAGAATTGTACATGGTTTTGGTTTGGAACACAGTTAGGTAACACAGTAAAAAATCTACCTTTGTAAACTGCACTTTCAAAATAAAGTGATTGCATGGCAATACCTCTATGAAGTGAATTGAATTTTTTGTTACCCTTTTTACATTGCAAACATTTGTAAATAATATTATAAAGTGAGCACTGTACATTTTGTATTCCCCATTGGAATTGATATCAATAGAAAATGTAGAAAAATATCCAAAATATAAAATAATTTCAATTAATATATTTTAACAGTGCAACTAAAACTGCGATTTATATGGATTCATTTATAATTGCATTCAGTTTTTTGAGTTAAACCAGTGAGTTGACTGCGAGTACTCAACAGACCCATATATTTCTTTTGCCATAGCATCTAGGCACCATAGTAATGTTTAGTACATTATGATCATATATTGCAATGGCAACCTAATTAAGTAGACACTGGGATCTGTGCTTATGTATTTTAACATAGTATCAGAAATGGACACTACATACTAGCGGATGATCAGTCAACACAAAAATTAATTGTGAAGTTACAAATCATTCATTATTCTGTGGAAGCTCAGCCATAAACTGACTGAGCACTATTAACAGTGCTTGTTTCACTGTCATTTTTAACCTGAAATTACAGAACTAACATTAATAATGAGGAACCCCAGGAAAAGCATCATTTGAGCAGAGCCTGAACAGAAGTTGCTCATTGTGTACAGTTGAGGTGAAAGTAAACAGATGCACCCTGGTGCACAACTCCAACAAGGGCTAGCTGAGCTGCTGCAAAAGTGAGCAGAGAGCTGTTTAAAGAGCTGGCAGGGAGCTGGGTTGCAATAGGACAGTACCTGTAAGAAATTTCAAGTTACTGTCCCCCCTGGTATACAGGGTCAGCAGTTGTCTCCCCATACATTGTAATGCTGGAGAAAACCACTGGCATACTGATATACAGGTTCCATAGTGCCAGCCTGGATAGAACTACATGAAGAGTAATGTCATTTGGGAAAATACTGTGTTCTGAAATAAGGATGAATAAAATACACTACAACTGGCTGGATTTCTGTACATCCTTGGTGTTTGGATTCTCAAGAGCTTCAGTAACACTACTGAATTCCAAAGTGACTCAGAGACAGTGCCATTTGTTTTGTTCCTATATTCCATTAATTATAGGGGTATTTTTAACTTTCTGTATGAATGAAATCTTGGCAAAACAAAAGGCGAGGAACATACTGTCTCTACGATAGACTCTGATTGGGAAGACCTGATGGAATTACTTAAAGGATGGGTAATGTCAATGATGTTACTCCTGTTAATCTTTTTGTGTGTGTCTACACAGCAAAGTTATTTCAGAATAACGGCCACTATTCCCAAAATAACTTTGTAAGTGTTTACAGAGAAAAACTACTATTTCAGATTTAATTTCAAAATAGCTGGCAGCTTATTTTGAATTTTGTACACCTCATTTGATAGATATTAGGGGCTATATAGACAGGAATAGGAGCTATTTTGAAATAAACTATACTGCTTTCAGGGGCTCTAATCTGAAATAGGCTCTATTTTTGTGTGGATGCTCTATTTCAAAATAGCTGAGTGTTATTTCAACATGCATTTTGGCCACTTCTACACTAGCAAGTTCTTTCAGAAAAACAGGCCCTTTTTCGAAAGAACACACACAGCGTCCACACACAAAATGCGCTTTTCAGATCCAACATTGAAAGAATGTGGCTCTTCTGCTGAAAGAATCTTTTGAAAAAAATGCATAGACGCTTTGTGGCCCCTTTTCTTCTAAAAAAGAGGTCCTCATGGTGATGGATTTTTCAATCCCTGGCCTGTTCTTTCAAAAGAGCGGGGGCTGTGTGAACACTCTCTATTGAAAGAGCACATCGATCTTTCAATAGGCTTTTTCATGTGTGGACACACTCTTTCAAAAGAAAATCTTCTGGAAGAGATCTTCTGAAAGATCATCTTTCAAAAAATCGCTGTATGTGCAGATGCGCTAATTTGAAATAAGCTATTCTGGAAAATCTCTTCTGGAATATCTTATTTGGAAACAATGCTGCTTTGCTGACACAGCCTTAGTGTGCATTCAATCCAAGAAAGATTAGGCTCAATCACCTTCAGATAGGAATGGTTGCAGAAGGAGAAAATGTTTTCCAATGCATCAAATTTGGACCAGCTTTCTTTTCATTCATTACCACATCTTTCATTAATCACACAGCAGTCAGTGTGACTTTGGCAGAATATAATAAAGTCTAATTCTGTTCTATTGGTTTTACTTCTACAAAGGAAGCAAATGATGTCACCCTTATCATTTAACCTGTTGTTCTTGGACTCTCTTGTGAAAGTTCCAGTAAACACACAAAAAGGAGATATAGGGTGCTGTTAGATTTTCTTGTATTTCTATTTAATATATTCTTAAATATGAATGACTTATTTATCCACAGAGAGTCATGGGTTTGGCTGCTACACAAGCGATGGATGGGTCTTGGTGTAGCACCTAGCAAAGGGATTCATTTCACCCTACATGTATATTTGCTGTGTTATATTCTGTTTGACAAAATTTGGAAACTTGCAGCTTGCTTGCAGCCTGCAGTAACATTTGGCTGATCACGCACAAGATGGAAATTTATCAAGGATCATCAGTCTTTACTTTTATACCAGCAGGTGGGCAGAAGATATATAACTCTTGACTCTCTATTTCAGTTTATCAGAAAAAAAGCCAAACTTTTTTTTTAATGAACAAAATAACAATGCTTATTTGCTCTGCACTTGCTAGGGGCTCTTTCCAGCCATTTACTGTAATGAGAATTCTTGCTTCCTTCACTGGTATTTGGGAGCCTCTTATGAGTACCCAAGGGGAAGGTTAGTCACCCATTTGTTAAATACTATTTATTTTCTGTGACACTAGCATTATGGTTGCAAAACCTCTTGTTTTAATCTATTACGTCTAAATAATTTTACTGAAGCATTTGGTGAGACTCTTGAAAGCTCTTCTTTTGTAACCATTTAGAGCATGAGCATGAAGCCCAAACTGTTACTGATGCTTTGTGGCACTGTTTCTCACCATCTGAAATTAGAGCAGTTCTATAGCTCCAGATGAGGGTGAGATGGAGAGGAAGTGTGTGATTCACACCCACAAGCAGTGTGTTTCCCACACACATCAGACTTCTTGTGTTTGTAACCTGTTGGTACTTTTCAGTATGCAGAAAGGGGGCAGCTGCACCACAGCTAAGGGTAGGTTATTTTATTACACTCCCCAGGTGCATCTACACTTGCATTCCTCTTTCAAAAGAGGCATGCAATTGAGGGAAATAAAAAAATGCAAATGATGTGCATATTTGAATATTCAGCACCTTATTTGCATATTCTTAATTCAAAAGCGCTTCTTTCAAAAGAAGAAAACCAGTGTAGACACTGCACTTTCGAAAGTAAACCCCATCTTTGAAAGAATCCTTCTTCCCTTTATTTAGTGGGAAGAAGGATTCTTTCAAAGATGGGGTTTACTTTGGAAGGAGCAGTGTCTACACTGGTTTTCTTTTTTCGAAAGAAGCTGTTTCAAAATAAGAATATGCAAACGAGGTGTTGAACATGTAAATATGTATCTCATTTGCATTTTTGATTTCCCTCATTTGCATACCTCTTTCAAAAGAGGAATGCAAGTGTAGACACACCCCCCATGTGTATTTGCCTTCTGGCAAAAAGGCAAATAAACCGTGTTGTGTGAAGATCATGCAAGTAACAGATCGTTTGGAACAGTAAAAGCCAAGTACAGCGAGCCCAAGAGACAGCACCCTATTCTGAGATCCCAAAGCCTGCTCTATGTATCCAGTCTACAGATCCAGCTGCACAGATTATGTTGCCTCCACTGAAGTGAATGGAACGATGATAACCTACATAATCTGAGAATCAGTTGCAAGCTATTCATTTTCTATGGCTTTAACTTCCCTGGGCTTTATGGAACTCTCCATGATGAGGAGTGTATGATAACTCAACCAGTATATGCAACTTCTATACTACCTTGGGTTTTACGGCTTATTAAAGAGAGCAAGAAACTTTAATGGTAATGGGGAGGAGAGAATAACCTTGCAATTCCCATAACAGATACAACCCAAAGGAGTGCTGCTTTAAATCTAGATATTTGTAAAGTTGTAACACCATGGCTACGTCTACACTAGCCCCAAACTTCGAAATGGCCACACAAATGGCCATTTCGAAGTTTACTAATGAAGCACTGAAATGCAAATTCAGCGCTTCATTAGCATGTGGGTGGCCGCGGCACTTCAAAATTGATGCGCCTCGCCACCGTGTGGCTCGTCCCGACGGGGCTCCTTTTCGAAAGGACCCCGCCTATTTCAAAGTCCCCTTATTCCCATCAGCTCATGGGAATTAGGGGACTTCGCAGTAGGCGGGGTCCTTCCGAAAAGGAGCCCTGTCGGGACAAGCCACGCGGTGGCGAGGCGCGTCAATTTCGAAGTGCCGTGGCCGCCCGCATGCTAATGAAGCGCTGAATATGCATTTCATCGCTTCATTAGTAAACTTCGAAATGGCCATTTGCATGGCCATTTCGAAGTTTGGGGCTAGTGTAGACACGGCCCATGAGATGTATCAGCAAGATCTGCCTAGGTTAGCTCAAATTTGTAGGAGATGTAAAACTCTGATTCTCATCACTGCCAGGCAGAGCCCTTACTTACAAAACTCTGAATAAAAAGGCTTTGAAAAAGATTTTGGATAATTATCTATGACTGGTTGCATGCTGACAATATATTTAGTGTGGTAAAAGGCTCCATGTTGTACAAGGTGAACCAGAGAGTTTGTGGTTGAAAAAGTGAAACTGGGAAGGCAGGATGCATGGAGAAGCCCAGAGGAAGGATAATTAATGACACCTTTAAATGTATTACCGCTCCTCTTGGGGAATGAGCATTTCTCCCTGCACTCTGGCATAAACATTTATATCTACAGTGTTGCTGAAGTGGTAAATTAGAGGGAGTTCTAGGTTGCAATTTCTACTCTTTTTGAAACAAATTCTTTGTATGCAGGACTGAATTGTTAATCAGTTTGAAAGAGATTAAAAACATGGTTTAAAAAAGGTACAAAAAAAGAGTATAATGTGATTTTGGCCAATAAATCAATACCTGGATATTTATTGACTTTTAGATGCCAAAGCTTTTTGAGAGCTTCCCTTACTATGACCTGAGAATTTAAATAACATTTTCAGTAAAGGTAAAATATTAAAAAATTCTTAAGGCCCAGAATTATATTGAGTTTTACTCATGTCTCTAGCTAAAGCTGGGTTGTGATGGTTCAGTATTTGGATTGAAATTTTCAAAATACCTATGTGCAAGTCAAGGAGATAAATTATTCCATAGGTAGCACTCTTCTTTGACTCAGGAGCAGATGAGATATAAACCACCTTAGATCAACAGCAGTCCACAAAGATCCCCTGTCACTTTTGGTAAGAATGGGGTGTTACCCCAATGTCTAAACAAGAGTAATTCCACTTTGCTTAACCTATATTTCCTCTTCAGTTTCAAGTGCATACAGCATTATTCTTTAGATTCAGTCCAAAAATTTTAAGTTAAAAGTGCTATTCCATTCCACCCCAGAGGTAGCTGAATAGCAGCGGCAGGTGAAATAACCCCTCTCTCTCTTTTATTCACCTGACTAGGGGTGTTGAGAGTCTGCTCAGCATAACCTTGTACAACACTGAGACTCACAGCTTGAGCATGCTACAGAAGTGCTCAGCATTATTCTCATTACATGGTAAACAATAAGGGAAAGAATAACAGCTGCAGGTCAGCTTTGAATTGTGTTTGTGAAGCAAATATAATGTGAAGTTCTGATTAAAATGCAATACGTATTCTGCCTTAAGTGTTAATTCCATGTGTTCCTACCTGAGCTACCCTTAAGACACTTGATAAAATGTGGATGTATAAGAAGCTGTTAAAGTTCAGGGTGTGGGGGGAGTGGGAATCCAGTGCTCTGTAAGGCATGTTTAAATGTGCAGTTCTTTTTTTAGTCCATCTCCTCTAATTAAATTTAGTTTCAAGTACCATGAGCTGCCTTCCAGTTAACTTCAGTTGAATGCAATAACAGATGGCCATCCAACAAAGACTCTTCTGCCCTCGATTTTGACAGCCTTTTTCAAAAGTGTGATTTCTTCTATTTTAGCGAAATCCCAGTGATTAGCAATGAAGTGAAAAAGACTGAGTGTAGACATTTATAAAGAAAAACAAAATGAAAGGGTCTGGCACTGACCTGGACTGTAACTCTGACCTTGAGCTATTTTTCACCTGTACTATATTCCCATTTAGATAACAAAGAGCCAGAATTTGTAAAAGGGAGGGAATCAGATGCCTCTTCAAGATTCCATTTATATCAGTGACATAATGGTGTCAGATCTTTGAAGGACGGAAAGAAAAGAAAACATGCAGCAACTGGTATTATATCTTTAAGTGCACTGAAATCAATTACTTCCTTGCTGAGACAAGAGGTAATTTTCCCATTTAAATCTCACAGCTGTACCGACTAGGAAATTAATGTTGGGCTGATTCCTCTATGATAATTAACTATAAAAAGCCCATGATATAATGAAATTAGATGTTAAAAGCTCATACTGCAGCACCAAGACCGTGCTTCTAAGGAATATGCTATTAAATACACGTCTTGATGAACCTTCCGATGACAACCAATTACAGAATACTTCTATAAGCCTGGTACCAAAGGATGTCATGACTTTTCTGCCTTTCAGGGATTCACTATCACCATCCTGAATTTTCAAGGGAGGGTCACACATAAGCTCAGATGCTCTCCTGTGCCACTAAACCTTTTCCTTCCATTTAAATAACAACCAATGTCATCTTCATGGAGAAAGTGAGAGATGCTGATCTTGAGTAGCTAACACCTAGATGCAGGGCTGTGAGAAATGTTTCCTACAAACCCTGAAGTTGTGTGACCAAAAGGAGGCAGCTGCTTTTCATTGGTTTGCTGGGGTCCCCATTTTCATCTTTTCCTGATTTTTTAGTGGAAAAAATTAGAAAACAGTAAGAAAGTGTTAAATTTGGTTTTATTATACCTCACCTATTTTATGTCTATATCTATAGATATATATACACATATACACACACTAGAAGATTTACCTGGTGTTTCTTGGGTGCATAACTCGATTTTTGGTTTTTTTTTTTTCATTTAAATCATTGCTCTGGGTTGGGCTTGGAGATAGCTGTTAAGTAGGCAGCCTGTCCTGGGGAGACAGGACTACCTCATCCCTTTCTCACTGCAAGAGCTTGGTGCCAGGTAAGAAGTGCCTCTCAACTGCTCCATGGTTACTGCAGCTTCACTGGGCACAGCCGGGGTAGGGATGCATGTCCACCAGCTGGGACAGGTCCCAATTCATCTATCCCCTGCATTCCCCAGCTAGAGTGAGAAATGCAGCAAACTATGTGTTTCCCTCTTGCTCCCTGATGAAGCAGAACACCAAGCAATGCCCAGTACAGACCCAGAAGAAATATTTTAAGTCGAAATGTGCATACATTTCTGATTTGGTTTGAAATTCCATTTTTATTTGATATTTGGTTGGAAAATTGAAAATTTGTCAACAAATCCTTCAGAAATCTGTTTATAATCAAACATCTTTTTCATCTGAATTTTATTTTTTAAAAGTTTTACCCAAAAGTCAGAGGGAGAAGAGTAAAAAATAAATACATTTGGAAACCAAATATAATGAGACAATACATAATCACTCATTACTGTCAAATCCAAAGCTGACTGTAAAAAGTTACAAATGGATCTCACAAAACTAGGTGATTGAGCTCATAAAATGACAGATGAAATTCTATGTTGCTAAATGCAAAGTCATGCACCTTGGGAAACATAAGCCAAACGATACCTGTAAAATGATGGGGTTTAAATGTGCAGCTGTGACTCAAGAAAGAGACCTTGGATTCATTGTGGGTAGTTCCCTAAGGCTATGTCTACATGACAGAGGTATTTTGGGATACCTTGGTATCCTGAAATAGCTACTCCACACCTTTGAAACATGCCTGATATTTCAAAATATTTTTCAAAATAACAGGTGTGCTATTTTGGCATCCATGTGCTCCTCATTGCAGGAGGAGTAAGGGATGCTTCAAAATAGCACAATATTTCAACATTTGGTGCTGTTTAGACAGTGCCATATGCCAAAATAGCCTATTTCAAAATAAAATTGAAATAACATACACAATTTGCACAGTGCAAATTGTGTATCTTCTTTTGAGTTTAGGGCACAGTGTTGACAGGGCCTAATATTCTTTGCTCAGAGTTCAGCAGTAGTTCAAGGAGCTAACGGAACATTTGGATGCATTAGGATATGGATAGATTAGGCAGACAATCTCATAGTGCCACTGCATAAATTCACGGTACAACCACATCTTGAATACTGTGTGCAATTCTGGTTGTCCTAAAACAGTCAATGAAAACAGTGAGGGGTATGGGACAGCTCCCATACAATGAGAGATTAAAAATATTGGAACTGGTAGGCATGAGAAAGCGGTGACTAAGGGAACTATGATGGAGGCCTATAAAACCTGAATGATACAGAGGAGGAGAATAAGGAAAAGGTATTTACCACGCCACTTAACACAAAAACCAGGAGTCACCTGATTAAATTAATAGGTAGCAGGCACTTTTTCACACCCTGCACATGCAATCTGTGGAACTCATTATCAAGGGATGTTGTGAAAGCCAAAAATATAACTGGGATCAAAAAGGAGAGGCTAAAGGTTTAGAAGATAGGTGTATTGATGGCTGATGGTCCAGGTAGGCAGAGATGCAAACCCATGGTCTGGGTATCCCAAGTCCTCTGACTGCTAGAAGCAGGGCCTGGGTAATAGGTGATGGATCATTCAACATATTGCCCTGTTCTGTTCATTCCATGTGAAGCATATAGCGCTGGCTAATGTAGAACCCAGGACTGGCTTAGGTGGACCATCAGTTGGACCCAGAATTCCCTGTCTTATGAGCAAATGAAGATATATGAAGCTCCCAAATCAACATGACAAATACTATCATAAATCAGCTCTTCAGAGAAGCCCTGAGCCTTTCTAGAAATTAATTTGCAAAATAACAATCAGTATTGGATGAATAGGTGTGCTAAGCAAATCACACAAATGATGGTTTGGATCAGTATCCACATGAGTGGAAGTGAAATGCTGGCCCTTTTGAAGCATTTGGGAATTTTTCTCACTGTCTTCAAGAGTCATCCTAACTGTTTATCTGAAACATGTCAAAACTTGTTACCTGTTCCTTTCACCTCAGTCCGATGGCGAGTCAGTAAGATATTTAGGCATGTGCTTCACTTCAAGGTTGAGAATTAGACAAAGTCAGAGGTTCAGATTAGTTTGAGTGGTTTGTCAAATTCTGGTGTAAAGTAACAATTCATCAGTTAGCTCTAAAGAATTCTCCTGGCATAATATAGAAGTTAGTCTGGAGATAATAGATTGTTTCCTTTGTTGTTGTTCAGGATATTTCACTGCCTTGAGTGATGATGACAAGCCATCATTTACATTAAAACTAAGGAAATTTTGATTGGAGGAAAGTCTCAATAAGAATGCAGGGCAGACAATTAGTTTTCAGTTCATCACAGCCAGTCAAAATATATTCAATATTTGCACTTTTTATGCTCACTTAGACTAAATCTATCACTGACAATTTTGAAATAGTATTTAAATGCTAATAACATAAATGAATCATTTCTTTAATAACAACAAGAAGTGCTGTGGCACCTTATAGACTAACAGATATTTTGGAGCATAAACTTTCGTGGGCAAAGACCCACTTCGTCAGATGCATCAGTCATGCATCTGACAAAGCGGGTCTTTGCCCATGAAAGCTTATGCTCCAAAATATCTTTTAGTCTATAAGGTGCCACAGGACTTCTTGTTTCTGAAGACACGCACTAACACGGCTACCTCTCTGATACATTTCTTTAATGCAAACCCTGATACTAATGCTTGATTGTACTATTCCAACCAATATGTTGGCTTGAAATTTTCTTGAAATAGCTATGGACAAATCTGAGTTTCTATGAAAAATTGCAGTTGCCATATGAATCAGTAACAACAACCTGAAATGTGTGAATCAGTCTGAAATGTTGTTTAACTCTTATCTTTTGTACCCAAATTTTTAGAATAAACGTAACATTCTTACTTCCACCTTTCCCCTGCCTTCGGGACACTCACTTGGTGCTCATCAGGGACTCCTACAGCACAAATAGTTTTGAAGTTTGTTTATCATCATTCAGGCAAATTGACAGTATGAATAACTCCAGTAAAACTTTCTTAAAGCCCTTATCGTACTGGAAAAATACCAAGATAGGTATTGCAGTTAGTCACTAAGATTCATGACCTGCAGTATTTCTCATTTCCAATTAGAAATGAGTGAAAATTATCCTATTTCTCTTTTTATAATAATGTCCAATCCATTTAGTGTCCAATTTCACTCTGCCTCTTGATTTATAGCATTTGCCAGACTAATGGCTTTCTGGCCACTCTTACAAAAGCTACTGTTATATTAACCTTTCTCATGTGCAGCATAGTGTCCATGGGAAGCACTTTCATATGACCCTTTGGATGTATATGATTGATCAGACCATCAGGTGTAGAATGAGCTACCCTCCGTGCACATGGAGAGGGACAGTAACAAAGGTGGGTTTTTTGCCATGTCCTCCCTCCTTGAGTGGGGGCAGCCAGGGGACCTGGTGCAAGTTAGAGGCGCATCAAGAATCTATTCCCCTTTCCATGGGATCAGGACCCCCAGAGCACAGTGCTTCCTTGCCATGGTTCCTCCTCATATCTCCATCACACATGCGGGAGAAAACGAGGAGCAGGTGGCACAGAACTGATACTGCCAATACAACATCCTTAAATGGTATTTAAATCAGACTTCCAGCTAAAACAGTGCAACGGGAATGGTGTGAGGGCCAAAACTTGACTCTGTGCATCCTGTGGCTTATGAGTTAAACAGCACGACACAGGCTATAAATAGGTTACCAGATAAACTATCTGCTAAGTGGATGATCACATTCTGAGCAGGAAGTAAAACATGTCCCTCCCATCATCTGTCCCTCCCGTCAATGAGTTTAGCATTTAGAAAAGGGTGCAAATCACAACTGGAAAAGAAGAGGGTGCACCAAGGTTCGAGGATCTCATGGGAGATTGTTACAGTGGTAGGAGGTAGCACCCTCTTTATGTGAGCATGGGCACATGGATGCATTATTTGGTAAATAAACTTCTTCGTATGTGTTATTTGGGTCACAATAAAGAAGAGTTTGGTTTAACAATGGTTTATTTTCACCTACTGTTGCAGAGCTAGATTGTGCCCATATCTAGTAGTTTAACAAAATGTTCCTATTTGGCTTGTTAGTTATTATGTCAACCACGCTCCACCCATGTGACCTGCAGCCAATTATTTATTACACTTTGTTTGTTCTGGTTCTTAGGATAAACATGTGATGATAAAAGAAATGCTTTTTTCTACTAGCACTAAAGCTCCAGGCTTCAGTTTGCTCTTAATTAAGTTCAACAGCATTCTCATTAGGCAATAACAAACCTACGGATGATCACCAAATGTTCATCCTGAGGGACAAGCTCATATCAGAGACAAAAACATAAACAAAACACCATGGATGGAAATGACAGTTGGGAAAATAAGGTTTGGGCTAGCAACACCTGTGCACACCTCTACCTGTTGTATACCCAGCTGAAGAAATCACGCTTCTTGTCCCCCAGTGAGAAACCCCATTGTCTTCATTGGCTCTTTTTATGGAGTAAAGTGCTGCTTGGCATGAGCATGGGATTAGCATTTGGCCTTTCTGTATGAATAGCTTATAAAGGACTCTGATGAGTATCACAGAAATGCTTCTAAATAAATTGTCACTATCTCATGTACACCAACTAAATCTACCTCACACAAAGCTAAGTTGTACATTTACAATCAGCCTGTGTAAAGTGTGTGTGTGTGTGGTGGGGAGGGAGTGGGGTGACATTGCTCAAAGGCCCAGGAGCAGCTCAGGAAGGAACTGGGACTCAGAGCTGCTATTCTTTCTCTTTTCCATTCCCTGCAACCCCTTGTACTAGAGCAATCTGTGCTTCTGTGCTTTATCAATACCTGGTTGGTGTCACCTTTGGAATCATCTCTGATGGCTGGTGCATTTGTCCCTTCTTTGTCCATTTCCACCCATCTGCGGGTGAATGGAGGTGGAGGCTATCTGAAATGCCTCACCCACTTACCTCCTGCTATCTGGCTCTAAAGACCAGGAAGATCACACATGGGACACATCTATCTTACCCTCCCTGATGTCTCTGCACAGATGTGTAGGGAGGGCCATGATCTTCCCTGTAATGGGTTGGGAAAGCAAGGGCCAGAAATCTGTAGACCAAGCACACATGACATAAGGCTTCCCCTTATTGTTCTCCCATGGACTGGTACCTGCAACAAACCCCAACATTCTCTAAAACAGGGCTCCTCTCAGGGAGGCAAGGGGTCTCCTTCTCTTGCCTACCTAGGGAAGCACTGGCACAACATTCTCCCACCTCTTCTCAGAAAAGGGTGAGTAGAGTAAATTTTGTTATCTGCACCACAACATACAGATGTGAACCACCAGTGTGCTGCTGGGTTTGGATACAGTGGGTGCTAATCAGTTGGGCAGCATTTGAATCTCTCCTGGGTGGTCACCCAAGTGCACAGCTTTCCAGAAGAGAAACCCTCCAATATTATACCCCACAGCCAAAGTACCAGGAGCAGGTTTTTGTGTGGGTTACACGCTTGGGTCATGTTTTCCAGGGGTTCTTCACTACTAGGAGAGCTAGAAAATTTATTTTTGTTTTAATGACAGCTTGAATTCTGAGATCACATAATTCTGTGAGCTCATATGAAACCTATGCCTTAACTTCTCCTTGATGAGTCTAAAGCAGGGCTGGGGAAACTTTTTTGGGTTAGGAGCTCCTGACCCACAGAAAAATCAGCCAGAAGCCACATAAAAGAGAGAAGCAAAAAAACTCCCTCACTGATGTGGCACCTGAAGGAGATACCTCACTCCCTCCATCTTCCTGCCTGTTGGGTAGGGAGATGGAGGAGTGGGGGACTGCCATTCAGTGTTTCCTCCAGGCAAGATTACCTCTTCTGGAGGCCCCGTGTGGGACCAAAATGGGGGGTTTAGGTTTCAGTACATGGGTGGGGGCTGCTGGGGAGCAAGAGTGAGGCTTGGGCAGATGAGATGGTGCAGGAGTGGGCTGGGGTGGGTGTTTGGGGTCGGGTGGGAGGGAGGGGACAGGAGTGGGCTGGGGTTGGTGAGTCTGGGTGATGGGGAGTGCTTACTGCCACGGCTACCCCCTCCCATGGCTGGGGGAACAGCAGCATGGAGAAGTGCTCACTGGAAAGGGCTTTCCCTTCTCACCCCAGGCACTACCCCTCCACTGCTCTGATTGGCTGGAAGTGCAGCCAATCAGATCAGCAAGGGTAAAACCTCTCTGGGCATTGCTGCACTGCTATTTCCCCAACTGCGGGAGGGAGTGGGGGAGTGGTGGCACACAGAGCTGGGAGCCACTTCCTGCCCCCCCTACCAGGTAAAGACTGTGAGCTGGACCTGGCCCCAATTTGCCTGACGGTGACCTGGCATCTGGCCCACTGAAGGGTGTGAAGCCCCAAGCCTCAGGAGCTGGAACCAGGCAAGCCACAGGCTGGTGGTTCCACACCCCAGTCTAAAGTGCCAGAAGCCAGGCTTTTCAGTCTCCAAAATCTAGTGTTTCATTAGTATCCAGACACCCCAGGTGTAACTGTACATGAGGCTAGGAACAACATCCTGGTTCAGCAGGTGCAGACAGCTGACTAGGCTAGTACTTACACCTTTCACCGAATAACTGCTATGTTAAAGGTTAGACACATTATGTTTAATTATAGGCTTTGGTGGATTTCAGTGGCATTCAGCCGGGGATTTAAAAGACTTCCCAGCTGAAGACAGTTTGATCTCTGCTGGAAGTGCTTCTAGGCTAATGGGAGCCCAAGGAGCAAAAGTAACTTGTCTGAAATTGGATTCCCGGTGGGAGACTTTATTGTAAAATGGTGTAAGGAACCTACTGCACTATTGCTAAGAAGAAAAAAAAAAGTCTGTGAGAACAAATAAAGAACTTTGCTCATCAGTGCTATTCACGTGAGGTGACAGGTGAGGAAAAACCTCTTATGCTGATTACAAGCATTCTAATAAAAAAGCAAAGTAATAAACATGAAAACATGAAGTGCACAGAAATATGGACCATCATAAAGGTCCAGATGTACTGGAAAATGTGTGGCCGTTACCCTGAAGTGTGTAGCTCTGTCTTACAGTCACTGGGAAATTACAGCTGAACACAGTTAGGCTGACATTTCCTTTTGCAATAGTAAATCAATGGATCCTTCACTTTCACTGAATTGTTTCCCAGCTCTCAAGGGAAAATATGACACAAGCGATTACAGGTATAGGAGAGCAAAGGCTGGGAAAAAACATTTAATTAAACCTCTTTTTTCAAAATGACCTTCCTTCATCTTGAAAAATAGTCCAAGGAAAATGTGCCTATATGAGCAGAACAATTTAGCAGGTTCATCATAGTTCCTAGCTGTTGTCTCAGACAAATTGGAGGTTATAATACATGCTGTTGTTTGGTCTTTCCTAGACCTATGCTACAGACATGCTGTGTGTTGTCTTGCAAGGAGCAGGGGAGGGCAAAAGGGTGAAACACAGCTCTAGTATGTGACACTTCCCTGTGCTTTTGGGGCTGGGGATGGAAGGTGTGGCATGCTGACTGTTCAGACAACTGCACCAGCCTTACACGTGGCCCAGAGACCTGAGATGCAACAAAGACCAGCCATTATAAAACAAGAATAAAACATTAATCACTCTGTGGCCGTGTCTACATGTGCCGCAAACTTCGAAATGGCCACGCAAATGGCCATTTTGAAGTTTACTAATGAAGCGCTGAAATGCATATTCAGCGCCTCATGAGCATGCGGGCGGCCGCAGCGCTTCAAAATTGACGCAGCTTGCCGGCGCGCGTCTCTTCCAGACAGGGCTCCTTTTTGAAAGGACCCCACCTACTTTGAAGTCCCCTTATTCCCATCAGCTCATGGGAATAAGGGGACTTCAAAGTAGGCGGGGTCCTTTTGAAAAGGAGCCCCGTCGGGATGAGATGCGCGGCGGCAAGCGGCGTCAATTTTGAAGCGCTGCGGCCGTCTGCATGCTAATGAAGTGCTGAATATGCATTTCAGCGCTTCATTAGTAAACTTCAAAATGGCCATTTGCGTGGCCATTTCGAAGTTTGCGGCACATGTAGACACGGCCACAGAGTGATTAATGTTTTATTCTTGTTTTATAATGGCTGGTCTTTGTTGCATCTCAGGCCATTTCGAAGTTTGGGGCACGTGTAGACGTAGCCTGTGTGGCCAGAGTTGCAGGCATGTTAGCAGTACCACCTGCATCACCTAGATTCTTTCATCTGCAACACATTCCACTGTGTTCCCAGGTTGTTATGAGTGAAAGGGCCTCTTCAACCTGAAGAAGCCCTGAGTTGCAATCATATTTTCTTCACCATTCCTTGAGGGTCCACCTCACAAGTGTTACCTTTCTAGATAACAGGCAATGTGGGATTCCTTCCAGAGCCCATAATATTGATATACTAACAGCTGGAAGAGACGGTGTTGAATAACAAGGGACACTCCTTTGGAAACCAAGAACTCTAATAAAAGTCTTTCACTTGGCATCTAAGTGCACTTCCTTTCTGAGATGCCTTTGTTCAGCATCTCTTAGAACACACCTGGCTAAAAGCATGTACATACTGACATAGGTTTTGGGAGCGGACTAAAGAATATATTCTGTTATTTGAATAATGACTATGTGATACTGTGAATATAATGTTGCAACTGAAATTCTTCCATTATAACCCGCCTTTTTTGAGGTTATGAGAGGGAAGAGTTGACAATCAAGCCTTTCAAGCTTGATGAAGGTTGAAATTGATACAAAATCTAGTGACAAACACTAGGAAAATGGTTTTGTTGATGCTTCTTTGGCTTTAGTGCAGGGTATATAGATACAGGACTTAGCAGGTACAGAGAGTGCTGCAGCACCCCCAGGCACCTGGCCTAGCACCAGGGTCCCGGCTGCAGGCCCCATTCACCAGGGGCTCTGCTGCTAGTCCTAATTTGAGCCCTGCACACTTGGGGTCATGCCTGGGGTCCCAGCTGCAGTCCCTGTGCGCTGGCTCTTTGCTTCTGGCCTTAGCAGGAGATGGACAGGAGTAAGTGGGCTCAGCACCTCCACTTTTAAAAGTGTTTCCACACCACTGTCAGGGTAACAGAGAGGTAGCCATGTTAGTCTGTACTCCAACAAAACAAAACAGAAGAAATGTAGAACTTTAAAGACTAACAAAATGATTTATTCAGGGATGAGCTTTCATGGGACAGACCCACTTCATCAGATCATCTAATTTCCAGTACTGACTGGCATTTATAAGTACAGAGGACCAAAAAAAATTGCAATAAAAACTGACAAATCAAGTACACAGGACTGAAGCAGGGGGGTAAAGGAGTGGGGAATGTTAGGTGTTCTGCCTGAGATTATTACGAGCATCAAAGGAAGGGAAGCAGTCCTTGTAATGCATGAGGTAATGGGTGTCTCTGTTTATACCACTTATTAATGTGCCGAATTTGAATATGAATTCCAATTCACAAATGTCTCACTGTAATCTGTTTTTAAATCCTCTTTATTCTGGGACACAAATTTTCAGGTCTTTAATAGAATGGCCCACTCCATTGAAGTGTTCACGGACCGGCTGATGTGTATTGAGCTTCTTGATGTCTGTTCTGTGTCCATTTATTCTTTGGCAAAGGTTTTGCCTAGTCTGTCCAATGTACATAGTGGCAGGGCATTGTTGGCACAAAATGTCATATATAAAGTTGCTGGCAAAGCAGGAGAATATGCCTTTGATCTTGTAACTAACCTGGTTAGGTGCAAGTATCAGAGAGGTAGCTGGGTTAGTCTGTAGCTTTGAGAACAACAAGAAGTCTTGTGGCACCTTATAGACTAACAGATATTTTGGAGCATAAGCTTTTGTGGGCAAAGACCCGCTTCATCAGATGCATGAGTGGGGGGGGTGGTGGTTTCAGAGGAGTATTTAAAGAGTGGGGTCCCAGTAAACGAGGAGGGCCAGAGCTGACAAGCTCTATTCAGCAAGGTGAAAATGGCCCAGTATCAACAATACTTATCAAAAGAGGAGAAGACAAGTCAGATCACACAGGGGAATGTGAGCCATTGTCAGTGTCTAATGGGGAGCTATCAATACCCAAAGAAGAGAAACTGTCTTTGTAAGCTGCGAGCCACTCCCAGTCTCTGTTTAATCCATGGTTAATGGAGTCAAATTTGCAAATATATTGCAGCTCAGAGATTTCTCTCTCCATTTGATTTCTGAAATTTTTTTGTTTCAGAACTGTCACCCTTAAATCTGCCACTGAAGCTGTGTCTACACGTGCACGCTACTTCGAAGTAGCGGCACTAACTTCGAAATAGCGCCCGTCATGGCTACACACGTCGGGTGCTATTTCGAAGTTAACTTCGACGTTAGGCGGCGAGACGTCGAAGTCGCTAACCTCATGAGGGGATCGGAATAGCGCCCTACTTCGACGTTCAACGTCGAAGTAGGGACCATGTAGATGATCCGCGTCCCGCAACGTCGAAATTGCCAGGTCCTCCATGGCGGCCATCAGCTGGGGGGTTGAGAGATGCTCTCTCTCCAGCCCCTGCGGGGCTCTATGGTCACCGTGGGCAGCAGCCCTTAGCCCAGGGCTTCTGGCTGCTGCTGCAGCAGCTGGGGATCCATGCTGCAGGGACAGGGTCTGCAACCAGTTGTCGGCTCTGTGTATCTTGTGTTGTTTAGTGCAACTGTGTCTGGGAGGGGCCCTTTAAGGGAGCGGCTTGCTGTTGAGTCCGCCCTGTGACCCTGTCTGCAGCTGTGCCTGGCACCCTTATTTCGATGTGTGCTACTTTGGCGTGTAGACGTACCCTCGCAGCGCCCATTTCGATGTGGTGCCGCGCAACGTCGAAGTTGAACATCGACGTTGCCAGCCCTGGAGGACGTGTAGACGTTATTCATCGAAATAGCCTATTTCGATGTTGCTACATCGAAATAAGCTATTTCGATATTGGCTTCACGTGTAGACGTAGCCTGAGTGTCCAAGGAGATTGAAATGTTTTCCCACAGGCTTCTGTACATTACTGTTCCTGATGTCTGATTTATGTCCATTTATTCTTTTATGGAGAGACTGTCCAGTTTGGCCAATGTAAATTGTAGTGGGGCATTGCTGGCACATGATGGCATATATTATATTTGTAGATGTGCAGGTAAAGGAGCCCCGATGGTATAGTTGATGTTAGGTCCTGTGATGACATCACTGGTGTAGATATGTGAGCAGAGGTGGCAGCGAGGACCATTACAGGGGCTGGTTCCAGGCCTAGAGTCACTGGTTTGTGATTTGTAGTGGCTGGTGAGGATTTGTTTATGGTTGGCAGGCTGTCTGTAGGTGAGAACAGGCCTGCCTCCCAAGGTCTGAGAGAATGAAGGATCATTGTTCAGGATGGGTTGCAGATCACTGATGATGCACTGGAGAGGCCTTAGCTGGGGGCTGTATGTGATGGTCAGCGGTGTTTTCTTGTTTTCCTTGCAAGGCCTGTCTTGTAGCAGGTGGCTTCTGGGTACCCGTCTGGCTCTATCAATCTGTTTCCTCACTTCCTTAGGCGGGTATTGTAGTTTGAGGAAACTTGATAAAGGTCTTGTAGATATCTGTCTCTGTCTGATGGATCAGAGCAAATACGGTTGTACCTTAGTGCCTGGCTGTAAACAATGGATCGTATAGTATGCCCTGGATGGAAGCTGGAGGCATGTAGATAAGCATAGCGGTCCTTGGGTTTTTGGTATAGAGTGGTATTTATGTGACTGTCGCTTATCTGCACAGTAGTGTCCAGGAAGTGAACTTCTTGTGTGGACTGGTCCAGGCTAAGGTTGATAGTGGGGTGGAAACTGTTGAAATCACAGTGGAACTCTTCAAGAGCTTCCTTCCATGTGGTTAGGTGCAGTGATGGTATACCCTGAATAAATATGTGGACAAAATTGGCAGCGGGGTTTGTTGCAAGGAAAAGTTCCAGTATTAGTATTACTGTGGTGTAACCTGTGATTGCAAGTGAGAATCTTCCTTAGGTTAGGAGGCTGTCTATAGGAGAGGACAGGTCTGTCATCTAGGGTATACTGTCAGGTATACATTTTCAGCATGTCAATCTACAATGTGCACTAAGTACCAGCAATTTTTAAAATGTTTGTTGTAGCCATGTTGGTCCCACGGCAAAAGATAGACAAGGTGGGTGAGATAATATCTTTTATTGGACCAAGTTTTCTTGTTGAGACATACTTTCAAGGTACATGGAGAAGCTTGTGTCTCTCACCAACAGAAGTTGTTTCAGTAAAAGACTTTACTTCACCCAACTTGTCTCTCTAGTATTTTAATTTAAAGCATCAGCATTATTAATAACTGTAAATTGTTCCTATGCATGTAAAGTACAACTTCTAAAACTCTTTTAAAAAATGCCCTATATTTAAATTTGGAAAGTTTAGTCATAAAGACTGATAATTTGGTCAATCATCCAAGCCAGTCAGTCAAGTGAATGCACAGGAGCATTTGTGGGTTATATATGCAAACATGGACTTTCCCAGCACCCCAGAACAGCTTCCTCAGAGCTGTGGTGGTCCACTATACTTTTCACATAAAGCCCAAATAATCTACCATATACCATTACCTAAGTCATGAGAACAGCTGTTATGTGGAGATAGATTAGTTACTCTTGTAAACAGGCATTTTATAGTCTTCATTTAAAAAGCTAAAAGAGAGTCTGAGACATTGAAGTTGACATTCTGATTAAGTTTGGATTAAGGTTTGGGATTTGAGTAACAGGAGCTTGAGTCAGGATTTGTTGATAACAAAATCTCAGTAGCTGTTCTCAAGAAATGAAGGATTTGCCCATAAACATTAATAGTAAAGGAGTGCTCCTAATGAGAACAGATGCCACTCCTGTGAACATCCCAGTAGCCCTTCGCTGCACCTGTTCTCATTTGAATTCATCTTTCTTAAACATGAGAGACCAGAACTGCACACAGTATTCCAGATGAGCTCCCACCAACACCTTATATAACAGTACTAATACTTCCCTACCTGGAAGTACTGTGCCTGGTGCAGGGCTGCCAATAGAAATGACGGATCAGCATGGTGGGGGCATGGTAGGGGAGTCAGCAGCTCTGAGTCCACAAAAAGGGAGGGGCCTCAGCTAGACAGAGAGTGACTGGGGGTTAGCCTCCTCCAGCCAGACCTTCAGCTCTGCCCAGTCTGTGCCATGTGGGGATCTGGCACCAATTTAAAAGGCCTTGGGCAGCAGCCCCTTTTGCCCCATCCATGGTGGGTTGGGGTGGCATTGCCACACAGGCATGGAGCTGACCTACAGATGGCAGCAGGATAGTGTATGCATATGGTACACACAGGCCACTATTGCTACCACAGTTTACAAGTGGCAGGGAGCCCCAGGCAGCCCTGTGTTCCAACACTATCACTGTGCCACTACCATGATTTAAACTGCCACATGTAAAAAGTGGCAAAGAGCTTGTACCATTGCAGCATCAGTGGCCAAGAGCTCCAGGTTTTTTTAAGTGCCCCAGGACCCTGTGCAATTGTGCTGTGGTCATATGCATCCTAGGATCACATTTGCCTTTCTCACAGCTGTATCACATTGATGGTTCATAGTTGCCCTGTGATCAACCAACACATCCAGGGCTTTCTCCTCCCTCTGTTGCTTTCAACTTGTAAATCCTCAGCTCATAGCAAAAAATCTTGTCGTTAGTTGTCATAGTTAATTTGTGCTTTGCACTATTAAATTTTATCTCATGTCTATTCTTCCTGTTTTTAAGGCCTTCTTGTATGCTATTCTGGTCCTCTTCCTTATTGGCTATACCTTCCAGCTTTATGACATCTGCAAATTTTCTTAGCACAGTTCCACTTTTTGTGCCAAGGTCATTAATAAAAAAAATAAGATTAGTCCAAAGACTGATCCCTGAGGAATTCTCCCCTCCTCTTTTCAGTATGACCCACTGTGGCCTTGCCTTCAACGAGTTCCTTATCTGCCTTTCAAATCTCATATTAATTCTTGTCTTCTCCAAAATAACTAAAAAAGCCCCCTGTGGAACTGTATCAAACATCTTACTGAAATCCAGGTACATTATATCTACTGCAATTCACTTCTCTAAAAGAATCTGTTGTCTTCTCACAGAAAGACATCAGATTAGTCTAGCATGATCTCCCTTTTGTAACACTATGGCTACATCTACACTAGCCCCAAACTTTGAAATGGCCACGCAAATGGCCATTTCGAAGTTTACTAATGAAGCGCTGAAATGCATATTCAGCGCTTCATTAGCATGCGGGCGGCCGCGGCACTTCGAAATTGACGTGCCTCGCCGCCGCGCGGCTCGTCCCTACGGGGCTGCTTTTCGAAAAGACCCCGCCTACTTTGAAGTTCCCTTATTCCCATCAGCTCATGGGAATAAAGGGACTTCGAAGTAGGCGGGGTCCTTTCGAAAAGGAGCCCCGTTGGGACGAGCCACGTGGTGGCGAGGCGCGTCAATTTCGAAGTGCCGTGGCCGCCCGCATGCTAATGAAGCGCTGAATATGCATGTCAGCGCTTCATTAGTAAACTTCGAAATGGCCATTTGCGTGGCCATTTCGAAGTTTGGGGCTAGTGTGGACACGGCCTATGTTGCATTTTACCACATTTGTTGTTTCCCTCTACGTCCTTAACTACTTCTTCCTTCAAAATTTTCTTTAAGGTCTTGCATATAACTGAGGGTCAAACTAACAGGCATGTAGTTTCTTGGATCACATCCCCCGCCTTCTTAGAAATTAGTACTGTTTTAGCAATCCTGCAGTCACAGGGCTTGACTCCCGAGTTTCCAGATTCATTACTTGGCTTCAGCCACCTAACACTGTGACTGAATCTAAAATCAATATGTCATTTGTCACAGACTCACTTTTTCCTCCATTGGCTGAGACTGGGAATTAGAGTCTATTATTGAAGCTGAGATTCCTGACCCAGAGGATTCCCTGGAGAAACATCTCAATGCCCTCTCTCAATATTCATGCCCCAGCCTGAGCAATTATTTTTGTTTACTTTGATGTGTTTCTCAGTAATAATCAAAGAGACCTTACCAAATATAAACAGATGGGGAATGACCACAAAGGCATTGTTAACAGTTATTATTTAATAGTGCTTAGCGCGTCACTGAAGAAAGACTGCAGACCATTTAATAAATGCATCTGAGTCATTGAAGAATTGCAGTAAAATGCTACACAAAATGACTAGAAATCCCTTGACAAATATTTGTACAAGGAAGGATGATAAACAAACAAGATCTAATACTGAGCACAACAATATTTTTATATATCATGTTTTATTAACAGCTTTGTATTTCAGCTGTGCCTGTCAGGAGAATCCTTTATCCTCAAACTACTGACTGGAGATTTACTGCAAAAAGTAGTTTGCTGTTGTAATCTGAGTAAAGGGGAAAGAGGTGGGAAAACGTATATCCAAAAGCATTAGCAGGTAATACTCAACATCTCCAAAGACACATTTTTGAATGCTTCTGTGAACTCATGCTTAAATGGCCATATTTTTTGTTTTGCTTTTGAAATATTGTATTATATTTATCACATACGGATATAGACTAGCACAGCTTTCTGTCTGTTACTAATCAACATGGATGTTAGTTCAACCGTTACCAGCCAAGACAAGCATAACACATGCATATCTCCATGCAGATAAAACAAAGGACAAAGTAATATTTAGGTGTCCAGTGTGAACAATTCTGTACTCAGAAAACCCATTAGTAACTGAGTAAATAATAATATATTTGAATATGCAAGCCTGAAGTGCTTAGTGATTTTTGGCACCCAACCTGAGGAGACCTGCTTTTCAGAAGGTGCACATCTCTTCTGAACATAAGACCCAATTAAGGTGACTCACTTTGGGGACCCTAGAGTAGATACAACTAAAATAACTGGCCACTTTTGAAATTTAGGCCACCTTCTTTTAGAACTAAGAGTAAAAATAATTCAGCCTGTTTCCCCCCTCAAGAACTCTTTAAGACACATTTTTGTAACTCTGAGTGTATTGGTAGTACATGAGATATTCACAATACTTTACCCATAAACTAAACGCCAATGTTCATAAAATGGAATACTGCAAACCAGTGTACCTCAGGGAAGTACTGTATTTCTAACCTCTTTTAGCCTCACCTTTCAGTACCGTTGCTTCCATACTTATTACATGAATTGATGTGGTTTCTTTTTAAAATTGTATATCAGGGAGGGGAAATGTTTAAATGATCTGAACAAATCTGTGATTGGAAGATCTGATTTCCAAAGCACTATGAATCTTGGTTAGAACACGCATCTTCCCTTAAATAATCCCAACTATACCTATAAAATGACGGGGACTGATTTAGGCATAACTCCTCAAGAAAAAGATCTTTGAGTCATTGTGGATAGTTCTCTGAAAACATCAGCTCAATGTGCAGCAGCAGTCACAAAAGCAAACAGAATATTAGGAATGATTAAAAAAGGGACAGAGTAAGACAGAGGATATCTATTGCTTCTATATGAATCCATGGTACAACCACCTCATTAATACTGCACACAGATGTGGTCACCTCATCTCACAAAAGGTATATTGGCATTGGAAAAGATTCAGAAAAGGACAGCTAAAATTATTAGGGGTTTGGAACTGCTGCCATATGAGGAGAGATTAATAAGAACAGGAATTTTCTGTTTAGAAAAGAGGAAACTAAGTGGGGATATGATAGTGGTCTATAAGATCATGTCCAGTATGGGAAAAGTGAATAAGGAAAAGTTATTTATTTGCTCCCATAAGAACTGGGGGTCACCAAATGAAATTAAAGGGTCTGAGGTTTAAAGAAAGAAAAAGAAGGTTTTTTTCTTGCAGCACACGGTCGGCCTGTGGAACCTCTTGCCAGAGGATGTTGTAAAGACGAGGACTTTATCAAGGTTCAACAAAGAACCAGATAAATTCAGGGAGCTTAGGTCCATCAATGGCTATTAGTCAGAATGGGTAGGAATGGTGTCCCTAGCCTCTGTTTGTCAGAGGTTGCAAATGGATGACAGAAGAGGATTTATTATCTGCTCTGTTCACTCTGTCTGGGGAATCTGGCATTGCCACTGCTGAAAGACAGGACACTGGGCTAGGTGGACCTTGGGTCTGACCCAGTAGGGCTGTTCTTATGTGAGAAGGTACAAGTCTTTCAACATAATTGCACTTGCTCACCTAAGGGTTGAGTTTGATTTAAATTTCTGGAGTTTGACAAACCTGGAGAGGGGCCTTGGAATGCACGTGAGCCTCTTGTTAATCAAGTTGGCCTTTGGTCCTTGTAAAGCTAGCAGGTACCTGAATATTCCCTCACCCCTCCCCACATTGTCATTTTGCTCAGCCATCTGCTATTATCCAAAGCTTGTATCCAACTCTCCACACTAGCTAAGGGACAATTTCTTCCCACCAGACCATCAGCAGTTCCTAAGGGAATGATGAAGAGAATATGGAGCTGACACATTTGGAGGACAGGGAAAGCACATGGGACTTTTTTGCATGGAGGGGAGGGTTTGGAGTGGAGGGAGAGAGAACATCTTATTGAGAGAGAACCAGCTGCCTGGCATTTTGCTGACTGACATGGAACATTTGAGGGAGCCCACTGTTGGTGAAACACAGGCTGTTTTGCCATACATCAGACTACATATTTTGGCAGTTTGGTGAACAAATTGGAGAGCTGCGGAAGGCACAAGTAGTTGTGGAAAAGAAGAAAATTATTTTGTAAAATTGTCATCTGTGGAGGTGCATCTTCTTTGCTCCAAAAAAAGTTCCCTACCTCGGGAGAGGTGGATGACTCGCTAGATATCACTGGAACAGATTGTCTTTCCCAGAGACTATTATTAACGTTACTTACATGGCAGTTTGCATGGCACTGACAGATTTACAAGAAGTCACAGTCCTTGCCCGGACAATTTTACAATGTAAATTAGACAGATAACCCAATAAATAATTACAATGCACCATGACATACAGGGGAGGGAAGAGATGAGAGCACACAGTGGGAGAGGAGGACAGCTTTTGAAGGTTGTTATTTGTACAGTAAACAGACTGTTTTTAATAAATGTGGAACAAAATACTTTTGCTTATTTTAATATAATAGGCAGGTGACTAATTTTGATGATTATTATTGTGTGCCTGCAGGTAGGTTAGTTTCTCTATAACACATCTAAACTGACATGCAACCTTTCTGTGTTGCGACAGGAAAGAGCTGCATCCCCTGAGCCACTGATCTGAGCAATGCTACTCAACTACCGGCCTGCCCCATCTGCATATATGTGAACAGAGGAATACTTACATGGATAAAGACAAGATCCAATTCATCCAACTAACCACAGTGATCATAGCTTGACCCTATGCTACTCCCACAGGAGTATATGATCATTATATAGATAAACTGGCTAAATTCTGGTGTGTGTGTGTATAAACAATGTGAAACTGGTTCAAACGTTTGCCAGGCAGAAAAATCAGGGGGCATCAAAACCACATTTTGCTTTAAAATACAAAATTTCTGCATAATTCTCTCTCTTCAGCTATGAAGTTGATGATGTTAAGAAATGCCGGGGGGAATTGTGCCCCTAACTTCTTTGAGCTACTCTGAAAATCCCAGCCTTTGCTACTGAACTAAAATTATTTTATGAATCAATTCATTTTGAAACACAGACCCAGACCCTCAGAAATACTTAGATGGCTAATTCCCATTGCAGTCAGCAGCTCACTCTTGGACAGAAGCTATCTTTTCCTGGACAGTTTCTATCCAACTTTGTTCTGATGTTTCATGAAGGAAAGGACAGAAGGTGAAAGAGCTAATGAGGCTGGGATGAGCACGAAGATGCTCACATATATTCATACAATTAGAAAAAATTTACTATCGGCCACTAACCTGAGATCAGCCACTAACTCACAGGGGTGGTCTTGAGTGATGGGGGAAAAAAACCCATTGAAATTAATGGGACTGCTTATGTCAGTAAGGGCACACGAGAATCTGCCCTATGAATTTCCAGAAAACTAGATCAGGGAAGATATTTAGGGTTCCAAACTTCACCTGGGAAATAACTGTGCAACCATTATGTATTTTTCTCCTGATTTTAAGATTGTGCAATATTTTGTGTCACAAGATTGAATCAGGATATTCCTCATTGGCCCTGGCTTTTGCTACCACCTGCATTAGTTTGAAGTATGATGTTTTAAGAATTTTTTTTTCAAGTAAAAATGAAATGGTAGGAAGTCTGATAAGGCAGCCAGACACCTGAGGTCTATATCTAAATTGCAATGAACTCGGCTGACATTGTAGGAGATGAGAGATTAAAATAAATCAAAGTATCGAGGAAATGCAAAGCTCACATACAAGGTACAGATTCCAGCTTTTTATGTTTATATAACATATTTGTATGTTAGACCTGATTTTGTCTGCAAGCTTTGTATCTATGCCTCTTTGTTAAGGTTCCCATTTAGTTATCTTCAGGTGATATTTTACAGCAACAGTCTGACATGGAGGTTTGTTAATCAGACACTACTCTGTAAAAAAGCAAAGCACAAGCTATATATAGAATAAATTATAAGCAGCTATAAATTACAAGGCTATAATGCCACTGAGGTAGGAAGCTACCACCAGTGTTCTCACCCAGGAGAGCAGAAACTGGCCCAAAGAAAAGCATTCCCAGGCAATGGACCAGAGCAGCTCAAGAGCATATATTGTTAGAGGGATGTGGGTGGTACTCGGGGATGACCACTGGCTCAGTGGAGACTGATGCACTGGTCAGGGAACACCAGCATCTGGAAGAATGCCCAGCACAGGCTCACGCTCCGGGTAGGAGGAGTGAGACATGAGTGGGGGGCAGAGAATTTTCAGTGCAGTAGCTAACTAAAGCTTTTTCTGTTGTCCTTTTCTGTGCGGTAAATAAGATCTTCCAAAGAGGGTTTTTCAGTGCTAAAAAGGCATATGTAGATGTAGCTATGTCCTGGGTAAGAGGAAGCCTCACCTGCAGCATGGTGCTTGATGAGAAGGGAGTTGCCAGGAGACCTCTACATCAGCACTTCACCTCAGAAACAGCCAGAGAAGTGTTTGCTGGTTGTTTTAACAGTCCAGGGAGAATTCTGCAGTTGTTGCATTTGAAGCCATATTAAAATTCCTCCAGGACTGTTTGATAGACATGAGAGGCCACAGTGGTTGAAAGACAGTGGATATTTAGCCTCCTTACACAGAAGCAGTACCACTGACACTCTTCTTAAGAATAATTTTAACATTTTTCCTGTTTTGCCTCCTGGCAGAAAGTATCTGTGTCTCCAATAGCTTACAGATGTCTCTACGTCTTTCCGGGTCAGAGCCTTGAAAAGCATAACATAACCTCTGAGGAGGAATGCAACAACAATCAGCTCATTTACAGTCTCCCACAATTTTGATGTCAAGGAGCCAAAGGTAACCAGAAGGGATAGTTAATGGTATGAGATAAAAGGTGTCCTCAGCTAAACCTGTGCAATCATACTTGCAACTACAGGGTTGCAAGAATGAAACTGAAGAGATTTGGTCCATTACACTTAAGTCATTCCATATATTGGAATGAGCTCCAAATAGAAAGAGTAAATATATAAATGTTGATTTCCCTGTCCCTGATGTTGACATAAGTGTGTGTGTGCGCCCATGCACACATCCATCTCTTCACCCCCAGACAAGAGATCCCACCATTCTCTGCTGACAACTTGGATGAGTACCTTTCTTGCATTCATTTTGCTATCTGCCCTTCTGTGTCACAAGCATAGTAATGTAAGAGTTTCCAGGAAGGGGTTTGTTAAGTATTGAAGTCATGTTTAGCACTTTTGTGTAGTGAACAAGATTTTGACTAGAGCAGGAACTCTTTTCGTATTTCATTTTGTGTAGTCTCAAGCCCACTCTGTCAGCACTTGATAATAGTGAGTTTAAGGAACAGTACAGAAATGCACATTTAAGAATCGGGCCTGAATTAGAAATTTGGACCAACTCCCTTCCAAGAGTTTTGGAGAATACAGGATCTGCCCCTTCCAGCTTAGACCCAAACCCTAACAGATGGTTCTGAAGCAGAACACTGGATCCATACCCTGCTTGGTGGCTTGTAACCATCTCTACTGAGAATAATGAATATTGAAAAGTTCAGTGGTTAGCCATTGCCATCCTATTACTTTGCAGTGTTAAATAATTGTTACTGACCTGATCTGAAGCCATGTGAGCATTGGTGTGGTGCCCCCTCCAAAAATCCAGACAGTGAAAAACACAATAAGCAGTGTAGTGGTAAACATCATTTGCTTGGGCTGAGATTCTGTATCTTGAATAGCGAGTGCAAATGCTATTGCACCACGTAATCCTGAGAGAGAAAAGAGACAAACAAGGCAACTTAATATTCTCAGACATAAAACCATTTCGCTCTTTCCAGCCCCAGTCTGACTCCTTGTGAAAAACCTAAATAAATAGGCCTGAATAAGGAAGAAACAGGACACTCACCTCCCTCACGGCTGCTGCAACTGCTTCCACTATGCCCATGTCTTCTGCCCAAATAGGACATCAGAAGGCTCATGTGCTTTAGGGACTTAAATGTTATGACCTTCAGCAGTGGAGTTGGAGGAGTTTGTATCATGGAAGCCACTGAACAAAACTGTCAACGCCGTATCTGATAGAAACTACTTCAAGCCAGGGCAAGTTGCTGCACCCTCAGCATGCCAACTTCCAGCCCTTAGCGTCAAAGGGCTCTGCTGAACATATGTGGACTGAAGAACTTAATCTATTTTCACATCTATAACATATTTATTTAAAAAAAATCTGAAAACAACTAGCCTTCACTGAGGAATTAGGTAGTGTGAAAGCTCAGCTCACTTAAGAAAACTACAAGAAAAAAAGGAGAAAAATAAAAGCTATTTGTGCAACCAGAGGGGAGCTGTTCCCATTTCAAGTTTCTCAAGTGATTAAAAAAAATCTATTTTTACCATGATCTATTTCAAACAAATGACAAAGCAGATATTCTCTTTTTAAAGTCATACACACTAGAGACAAAACAGACTCTGAGCCTTCCAGTATCAGACCCTGAATCACATTAAATTGATGCAATGGTGTTCAACCCACACACAAATCAGCCTTGCCAGATTTCACAATGAAACCATCCTGATATTTACAGACTAGTCAGACATTTGTTTTACAGCCACAGATTTCTTTATGTCAGGAATAATCTCCAAAAGCCAGACTCTGACACCCCCATCCATGTAATCTTCTGTTGAACCCCACAGACTTCACTGGGACTATAGATGGAATTAAGTAGTAGTTAACAAGAGTGTGGCTATCAGAATGCGGATCATTGGGACATCTGTTTCTTGTTTGAGGCCATGTGAAATATGATCATGTAAAATAACTTTTGTAGTAGGAAAAAGCACAAGAAAAAAAGAATAATAAATAGTTTTTTGAGAAAGGTTTAAATGCCTGTAATAAAAATACGTAACAAATGCAGATGTTGAAATTTTACAACCAGTGTAAAATCTAGCCACCTACAGAAACTGAATAAATAGCAAAAGATACAAATGGAGGAAACTGCTAATTATGAGCCTAAAAAAGCCTCATAGAGTTGTAATAAGCACACAAATAGGACCTCATAGTAGCCGTGCCCACACTAGCAAAGCCTTTCAGAAGATAAACTGAAACCCAGGGCTCTTTCCAAAGAGCCCACGGAGTGTCAATGTACAAAACGTGCTCTTTTGTGAGTAGATCGAAAGAATGCAGTGCCTCTTTCGAAAGTGCTCCTCTGATCCTGGATCAGGAAGATCAGCCCATTTCCAAAGATTCTTTTGGAAGAAAACATGCGCAGATGCTCCGCGGGCCACTCTTCCGACAGAGGAGTCTGCCATTGCACCAGCGAGTAGGGGCGCAGAGACACCCTGGCCAGCAGAAACAGGGTTCTGTAATCTCCGTGTCCGGCCACCCTTAAAGCCGCACAGACCCAGAAACCCTGTGGCAGGAAGCTGAGAGCATACTAGCAGCGAAGCCACAGCCTGCTTGCAGCACGCCCTCACAGCTGTACCTGTGGACCTACAAACCCACCATGGCCAGCAGCTAACCTCCTCAGGATCCCCAGAGTTCACAGGAACCCAGCCAGGCTCCTAAGAAAAGGGTCCCCTCCTGGACTTATCCAGAGCTCCAGGACTTCCTGGGCCTATGGAAGGAGGAGGAAGTCCTCCGAGAGATGCGTGGCAAGTGGCTGAGTGTGGCCAATTCAGCTGCCTCGCCACTGGACTGGCTGCCTGGGGCCACCTTGCCTGTAAAAAATCAGCGATAAGGGGCTGTCGACAAAGGGGGCTTTTGCTGGAAGAACCACATCTGCACTGCTTGTTTTCTGGTGGCAGCAGCCTTCGCTGGCAGGGTGATCTCACATAAATATGCAAATTAGCCACATGAATGTGCAAATGAGAAGCAATTTGCATTTCCGAGACCCCTCCTTTGAATCAAGCTGGCAGCACTATGGCTCAGTGTAGATGCAGCCTAACTGGCTAGAGGTAGAGCCTCTGCAGAATAAGAATGCCAAAGAGGTGTTACTTTACAAGCTGATTGGCAGATTTGCTTGCACCAAAATACAAATTAATGACCAGCAGTGTGAGTTCTGTAATGCAGATCAGAAAAATTTATATCTTTTAACAGGAATAAACCAGAGGATCACCAGTCTTTACCACCCACAGGCAAACGGCCTTGTAGAGTGTGCAAATTGGACAATTCAAGGTCCCATGCTAACAGTGTTAGAAGGTGAACAAGAAGAATGGACAAAGGTGCTACAGGAGCCCTGTTTGCATTCTGAACATCACAGCATAAGTCAGCCGGTGTTACTCCTCGTTCACTTATGTATGCCACGAAGCCTCTGCTGTCCAGACATTGCCTACCCAATGATGACAGTGAAGATTTAAATGATGAGATTCCTGTTGATCCTGATTTAATGCAGTGTACTTTAAATGCCAGTGATGTCCAAGATCACTTGACCCACATCAAGCAGGTACAAAAAATTATAGAGGAGGAGGCTGCAAAGAACATTGTTAAGGCACAAGCAAGAGAAAAAATGGATTATGAAGAATGCTGTAAGTAGCAAGAAACCTTTAAAATTGGTCAAAAAGTACTCCTCTGCAATGTGCAAAGGGCAAGGAGGAAGGAGGATAAAGGCCAACTATCCTATCTGGACCCTTGTACAGCCATGGAAAAAATTCAAAGGGCTTGCATACCTCAGTAAATGAAAAAGGCAACACACTGCAGAAGAAACATCATGGCTCGAATCTAAAAGCTTTTTATGAGTGCAAAATCCCTCCCAAGATGAAAGAGCCTCCAAACTTTTCACAAACATCAGACTCCACAGACATTGACATATCATGCAGTGAGAACCGTGATGACATGCCCAACATTCCCATGCTTGCTACTACTTGTGGAAAAACATCACATCCTGCAGACCCTGACATCAGAATTAGGGGTGAGAGTCATGCTGACAAGCCCTTCACTCCCACCTCAGCTACTTGGCGAACAGCAGCCTGTAAAAAGCTGCAGATTCCAATTCCCTGACCAAACAAAGAGCTATGGAAGAAATCAGGAAAGTTGAGTCCACCAGATAATCCAGTCAAGATTACTGGTGATGGCAATTGCTTCTTCAGGGCTATCAGCAAAAAGATTGCATAGTCTAAAGACAACTGGTGGAGTCAGGGCTGCTGCTGTGAATATGATGAAATCTCCTGAATATCAAGAAGCTTTCGAAGCCTGGGTTGGTCTTACTGTGAAGAAGGATTTGCTCCAAAGCCAAATGAAGCAAGACAAAGTCTGGGGTACAGATGTTGTGCTCTTCGCTCTTGCCACAGTTCTTCAAACAGTCATAGCTGTCTATTACCAGCCATGAAGAGCAATGAGGAAGGACTGGTATTTTCACAGACCAGCAAAGGAGAATATTGACAGATTTGAGGCAATTGCACATGAGGAAAAGGAGCTTTGCATTTATTTATCCAATTCTGTAATATCCTCTTTTTCTCTGCATTTTCCTATGAAATAAATGAAAATGATGAAGAGCGTGAACAGTCATTTCTTTGTGTTATATATTTTGATTTGTGGCTTTTCTTTTGCCTTTGTTCATGGCTATAGTCCCTGCTGCCTAACTTTAGTGATTCTCACCTAAAAGGCACGACAAACTATATAGTGAAAGCTACCCGAGCACGACTAGCTATACAGTGATTTGTGCCCAGGTAAGCAGCACTATATACTGCTGGGTGCCTTCAGTCAGGAGACACTATATAGTGCAGCTTACCTGTAGTGCTCTGTGACTGGTCCCAATGGTGAGTAAATAACCTCTGATCATGGATGGAACAGATTTGAAAGGCAAGGTGCTCAGCATAAAGGACGCCTGAGCAGGAGGGCAGTCTATGACTGCATCTGTGAGGTGCATGCGGGACATATATAGGGCTCCGCGATAAATTGTAGCTCTTTCATTGACATCAAGGAGTGCAATTAGGCCAATTCTGAGCATTTTTTGAAACCCCAGGGTGCGTCTTTGGATAGTCTCAGCAACAGATACCAATAATGGTTTAACTGCAAGAGTAGACAGGAGCAGAGCATGTTCAATACTGGTCCAGAAACTCCGGGTGTACCTGGCTTATAACTTGTTTCTGTCCTACGAAGAAGTCAGTGATGGGACTAAAAGTCACTTCTCCTGCAACAGCTGCAATTCTCTAGATACAAGAACATGTCTGGTTAAGAGCAACAGCTTCTTATATTTTATTCCAGTTATTTAGCTACTCCAGTTTGCTTCTCCAGAAGTCCAATTAGCACTTGCAGCCGCTCTGTGAGAGGAATGAAAGCTTCTTATGTCTATCAGTTAGGAGCCAGCCAGAGTTGCAGTAGCTGTTATTTATTCTGCACCTGGGTGAAAGCTTTCACAGATGTGTGTATTGTCTGCACTCAATAAGCAAAGCTTCTTTTCACGTCATTTGCATCATTTGTCAATTCAAATGATTAAGGCCATGTCCACAGTAGCACTTCTATTGGCTAAACTTTTGCTCAGACACTCCTCTTGTCATCTGAAGAAGTTTAATACTCAAGTCACTCAGATTACAACATTTAATACACAGTTTATTGAAAGAAAGATCTCAACTCCCTTCCAAGAGATTTTACTTCTCAGAACTCAAACATTCAATGGGCAATATCACCCCTCCTTGTGATAAAGATCTGTTGAAGGCATTCTTAAAGGAAGCCTCTGCTGAGAGATTCCTCTCATGAACCCTTAAAGATTGGTATATGACACACAGACAACAGCTCGATAGTTCTGATGTTACCTGCCACACTTGCAGTCACCTGTCTCCCTGTCTGGTTGTTTGTGCATTGTATGCCTATTCACAGACTGAGCCACCAGCAAAAGAAGATACCTGCAAGGTAAACAGTCTGGGGTGTTCTGTATTAGGAATAAAGACAAAGAATGGGACTGGTAAAACTGAGTGGGCAAAGAAACACATGGGATCTTTTATGCAAAATGCAAGGGGACAGCATGTCTGTCTTCCAAAAAGTGGGCCACAGCCAAACCTGGATGTAAAGCTCTGGAAAGATTTGGGGTGAATGTTATTCTAAGAGCCATTAGAGTATCTAGATATTAAAGTCTAGACTCCAGAATGCATGTTATGATTCTATTTCATATGTAGGCATTTGTTTCCAATATCTCTGCTTGTTAAAGTAGAAAGTGCTTTGCTAAACATTTTTGTTTTCACTTTCAACAAATCTAAGTGCTGGGCACTAAGCAGAGCAGTGACATGAAGTGGAGTTGGTTAGATTGGGTGTACTGTTTCTCTGGAAGCACCATTTTGCCTTCAAATCCAACACACATTTCTTCTCTAATGTAAACTCATGGCAACAGTGTGCGTGTGCGTGTGTATGTGCGTGCATGTGTGCGTGCGTGCGTGTGTGTAAATGAGGATAACCTAGCAAAACAAGACACACTGTTATATGCTTTCTGTCCTCTGGGGAGCAGGTGAGAAAACTAACACTAAGGGTGTGTCTACACAGGCACAAATCTTCAAAATAGCCATGCTAATGGCCATTTCGAAGATTACTAATGAGGTGCTGAATTGAACATTCAGCACCTCATTAGCATTAGGACGCTTCGGGCTGTGGTGCTTCGAAAGCCCTGCTTTTGAAAGTGTGCGGCTCAGTGTGGTTACACAGGGGTCCTTTTCAAAAGGACCCCGCCCCATTCGAAATCCCCTTATCCTGCTCACTGATCGGAATAAGGCGGGTCCTTTGAAAGGGGAGGGTCCTTTCAAAAAGGACCCCCGTGTAGCCGCGCTGAGCTGCGTGCTTTCAAAAGTGGGGCTTTCGAAGCGCCGCAGCCGGAAGTGTCCTAATGCTAATGAGGCGCTGAATATTCAATTCAGCACCTCATTAGTAATCTTCGAATTATGGCTGTTTTGAAGATTTGTGCCCATGTAGACACAGCATAAGTGAGAGATGCGTAGTCACATGGCTTAATGCACTACTGCAAGCCACTCAGATACTATGATGATGAGTGCAGTATAGAAAACTATATAGAATAGGATAATCCTATTGGAATCAAGGGAAATCAACCAGATTACTTCAAGAATATCTTACTTTGTAATGTGCTTAAGGATGGCAGACTAAGACCTTTATGATTTGCTGTAGGGTTTGCAATTCTGAGGATCTGAGCCCCTAAAGGGCCATATAACAGTGTCCTTGGTGGGCTGGCCATTCTCAGGGTACACAGTAGTTGGGGGATTTGGTAGGGAAGCTCAGATCCACGTCTTCCACCAGGCTCCAGCCAAGGCACTAGGAGGATCAGCAGGGTTTGGCTTCTGAATTACGCTCTGTGGGTCACTTCCTACCACTGTTTTCCTCTGTCAGTTTCTAGTCCCAAAAAAAGTAGAATGACAAGAAACTAAACAGTGATCTCTAACTGGGCTAAGCACCTAATCTTATTTCCTCAGAGGGGCTTTTCCAGTTCTTCTGTCAGGAGCCTTGGGGGTAAGTCTGTCCTCCTCCTCAGCCTCTCCTTTCTGAGATGGTTGCTCCCTTTTTAACCCTGTCTCCAGCTGGGACATGCTCAGTGGTCACTTCTGCTCTATTTGTTTCGGGGGATAAAGAGACCACCTCACATCCTGAGCTGAGCAAGCAAAATCTGTACAATAAAATTTATGTGAGACAAAGGAAAATGGTGGCTCTGACTTCCTCACTGATTTAGAAAAATGCTTCAGAAATATGCATGGGGTATGGTTCCACTCTGAAAAGGAACTTTGTAAAAATGACTCTGTTGGTTCCATATTCCTCTCTCTCAGCAGTTAAATGAGGTCATATGCCATCTGAATTTTTCTTCTAATTGCCAAGCCTACAAACCTTCCTTGGAATCAATATTTCTGCACCAGGTATGTCTAGGAAAAAAGAGACTGTAACTGGGATTTAACAATTGTGTGGATGATGCAAAAATCAGAATAGAATTCAGACCCCACTCCAGAGCTGCATGGTTCTGCAGTACTGAAAGGAGTGAAAATCAGTACAATTTTAGTTTAGTAGGTAAAGCAATCAGATATCAGACTGAATACTCAGAAGGAGCAGGCCTATTGAATTAAAAATGACTATTTTTACACACTCACTTTTCAGAGTAAAAATGAATAGTTAAATTAGGGAGTGTTGTGGGAGGCATTTGGCTGGAGAGTGGGTATCTGTGAAGCACACCACCCACTCTCAGAAAGCTACAGTATGTTAAATTAATTTCTTTCCTTGTAATGTAAGCATACTACTTGGTATAGTTTGGGTGGCTAACACTGAAATATATTTTTCTCAAAATAGGAAAGGATATTGAGAGATGTGGATGGACAATAGGTTTTGAGATGGGTAATGTAAGCGACAGATTTCTTAAGTTATTCTGATTTATAAGTAAGTGTGACAGGACACTGGTAAAGAAAGGGTTAAAAACAGCCCTGGGGGAGGGCTGTCTGGGGAACCAATCAGGCACCATTATTGTGGCAGCCAATCACAGTGCAGAATGACTGTATAAAGGAGATGGCTGGCCAGGGTGATACACTCTTGTTCCAGCCCTGGAGAGAGAGGAACTGGGCTGTCAGCTAGAGTTCGGTATCATAGACAGTGATGCTGGGGAAAGGCAGGGAGAGCCAGGGGAGCTCTGGCCAGGTATGTCCCAGGATGCAGAGGTCTGAGAGAAGGCCTGAGGGTACTTGAGCAGCAGAAAGGCAGCCAGGGAAGCAGAAGTCAGCAGGTCCAACCTTTTGCCACTGATGAGTGGCCATTTCAGACTGCAGTTTGCCCCTGAGGTAAGGGGATAGATGGTCACTGAGCTCAGGGGGTCTAGGAGAACTGGGGTTCCAAAGGGAAAGGAGAACCCCAGAGTGTGTGTAACTGCAGTGGGGCAGTAGCCTGAAGGAGGGGCTGTGTGGTTAGCAAGGGATGCAGGTCCTGATATGAGGTGGAGAACAAATGGATAGGCAAGAGCAGGTAAGACACTAGCCAGTAGAAGGTGCTACAAAGGCTGGAAAAGCTAATTCCCATGTGACCAGCAGGACACACCACAGTGGTGAGTTGTCCCCATTACAATAACTAAAATCTTTACTATACGCTTACACACAAAGCACCTTAATGAGCATGGAACTATACAAAACCTGTATATTGACTTCAATGGGCTTTGAAACAGCATGCATATGCATACCTAGACCTTCTGTCTCCTTGCCAGAAAATAATAACTTTCTATGTCTTTATTCTATATCAGGTGTTAACAAATACAGATACAAAGGTACAGTGAAACTTACCTGAAAACATCATCATGTGTTGAAAGTTCCTGGGAATCTTTTGTTTCCGACCCAAATTCAGAATGAAAGAAAGTGGATATATGTTGCATGCTCTTGCTATGAAAATTGCCACCTATAATGTTAAATGTGAGATGCTGAGGAAAATGAGGGGTGACGGGGAACAGGAAAACTGAGCTAACATACATTCTCCCACTTAGTATCTTGAGCATGAAGTTAGAATAAACACAACATTAAATTCCTGTTGAGTATAATTAATCATTTCAGATTTTAGATAGCCAGCCATAATCTTGTCAGCTTCGTTATGGACCCATGCAATGGCACAGGTTGGCTCTCTTCAGACTTCTTAGTTTAGAACAGGGGTAAAAGTAACTTACAGATCCTTACAGGTACTCTCCTATTGCAATCTGGGTCTCTGCCAGCTCTTTAAATAATTCCTTGCTGCCTTTTGCCACAGCCCAGCCTGCTCTTGCTGGACCGGCGCACCAGGGCAGACCTACCTACTTTCACCTATGGTTTTGAACTCCTTGTATCTTATACATATTCACTCTGCATTAAATCACCATATATGGCTACATCTTCAGCTCTTTGGTAAAATGCAAACCATAAATCATTCCAATGGAAATGGCATTATCTTCTTCAACAGCAGCTGATGGTGTACAGACAAACTTTTGAACAGGATTACCACCTTCTTTCCTCACAATTCATGTCTCTCATTTTTTCCCCTTGACTTTAGAAAAGAGGTTTTATATTATCCCTTTGTCTATTTAATGCAAGAAGTTGCCTAATTACATATTTTAGAACATTGCAGAAAAAATTATAACTGATGCTATATTGAAAACTCTGCTATCAGGCAGTTCCTTCCTGCCTTCCCCTTATGTAGTCTAGTGTTCAGTTATACTAATAAGAGCCTGAGCCAGGCTGTGAATGAAAGAGACGACACACCTGCGTGTCTGGAAACATTGTCTTTAAAATTCAGGAGCAAGCTCAGTGCCCCAGGAGAGTACACACAACAACAGCAGTTACTACACTTGTAGATCACATAGCCCATATACTTCCATCTAGCATGGCCTTGTTAGCTTAGTAGCATCACTTGTTGGCCCACAGGAAGAGAGATTCACCCTGTGCCACTGTCATCTCTAGCAGTCCTCTGTTGCTTAGGTTAGGGGCAGTCACTTTACACTTGCCCCGGGTAGTTTTGTGGGTACCAGCTCCTTAAGTTCTTCCCGCACCCTAAAATAATATGTACTAGGAGAGCCATAATTTGGCTCTTGGTGTCAATTTGGAAGTTACGTATAAAATAGAATGCAGTGGAGGAAGCAAACAGTGAAGTCTCTGCTTGTGACACTACAGCAATTCATCAAAAAGTGACAAGCAAAGGGCTCTTGTTTTCGGGGTGGGGGGTGAGGGAAGAGTCACTGTGTGGTGTTCCAGACTCAACTGATGGTAACACCACCTGGATGACAGCAACATTAACTGCAGCTCCATGTATGAAAAAAGAATATTAGAAATGAGAGCTTTGCCTTCAGCTTTGTGCATTGCAATGGGTCTGCAAAATGCTGCAGCACATTCCAACAAATCTTCTCCTTCGGTCTGTTAAGCTAGTTACAGAAAGGGACATATTAAACAAATCCTATTGCCTGCCTTCCACTTCAGTATGAGCCCTACAAACAATTTATTTTTACCATTTAAAAAACCCTTTTGTTTACTCAATTTTGCTTTTTTCACCCACAAAAGTCATTTTTGAAGACACTTAAAAGTAAAGGATACAACTGCTCCAAATATAAAGAGAGCATTAAATATGTGATTTTGGAATGTAAATAGTGCAAGCCCCATATAACAGAAGATGACATTCTCAGCCAAGAAATTCATGAACTCGAACAACTGAAAGAGGAAAAAAAAAGAACTATTATTATGACTCATATCTGTAAGTGGCCTCATCTCATAGTTCACATTAACTTGGAAAACAGGCACAATCGATTAAAAGAACACTGACAACTTGAAATCCAGTCTTTCTGAAGAGTTTCATTGGTTTGTTTACTGTGTTTCTTTGGCAATGTCAGTAGTTTTACAAAGACCTTGTCTTGTATTTCTACGTGCTTTTTCCACTTTAGCGCTGTATGAAAGTCCCACGCAAACAGGGAAAACTGGTCTAACTAAAGACACAGTCAAACTTAATTAAAGGAAGCAATGGAACCAAGACACTTCGCTTTAGGCTGACTTGGATTTGAATTGGGCCCTGGCCTATATAAGTGAATAGAGTGAATTGATACTGTGGCTGTGGCCACACTTGGCCAAAACTTCGCAAGGGCCATGCTAATGGCCAAATTGAAGAATACTAATGAGGCACTGAAATGAATATTCAGTGCCTCATTAGCATGCTGCCAGCCATTGTGTTTTGGAAGTGCCACTTTCAAACGCATGAGGTTCCTTTCCGAAAGAACCTCACACATTTTGAAATACCCTTATTCCTCTCAGCTGAGGAAACTTTCAAAGTGCCATGGCCAGCAGCATGCTAATGAGGCGCTGAATATTCATTTCAGCGCCTCATTAGTATTCTTTGATTTGGCCATTAGCATGGCCATTTCGAAGTTTTGGCTACGTGTGGCCACAGCCAGTGAAACTGACTATGCCTAATGAGCAATCAAATGTGCATACATGCACACACATGCAAAAGAAAGCTTTCACCCTAATTTCATTCAGTTATAGCAATCCTATGTGTTACTTGGGGCAATAAAATTTCAGATAAAAGCGTGATTTTTAAGATGATGAACTTAAAAATAAGATTATCCAAGATAAAATCTCAAGAATCTTATAAATTGGATCAGGTAGTCAAATTCTCATTTCAAACCAATCTGTTTAAGGAATCATTTAACCAAGTCACACAAAATGACAGTAATTTAATTGTTGTAACATGGCTTTTTTTTTTCTGCGAAACAGACCAATAAATCTATTTGTCTTGAAGGAATGGTCCTAAGGGTATCAGAAGACAATTAGTTTGGAAGAGAAAATATAAAACATAAATCTTTAGTCTGCTTCTATACCTGGAGAATCTACACATAGCAGAGAATCACAGGGTTGAAAGAGACCTCAGGAGGTCATCAAGTCCAACCCCTGCTCAAAGCATCCCGAAAGCAACAACAGATTACAGAAGAAGAGAAAGTTACATGCACATTTTCTTCAGTGTATGCTCCTTTAGTGGCCATGGGGGCTCTGTGTGGGATTGGGATTCAGTGGTAGCAAATCTAGTGCAGAATCAGGGCCCACTGCACCATTAAGATTGTTAGTACGCAGATATTTCTCTTTACATCTTAATTGGGATTTATGTATTTTTGTAATATGTTGGTGGGTCTAAACGTAAATATAAAACTCTGAATGAGGATTAACAAAGGCAAAACATTTAAAAGAAATATGGAGGCAAAGGGCCGTATATATGCAATGTCACAGTGCAAGATGTCCTCGCATTCAGTGGTAGCACTGTCAGTGACATTGAGCACATATTCTATGTTCCATATTCAATGCTACATCATTCAAGCAAATATCATCACCCATATACTAACAGAGAGCACAGTTCCTATTACAAAAATAAGAAACCTCTGTGTTTTGGTCAAAATGAATTACAGTAGTAAAAAACTGGAGACAGGGCCAAATCAAAACTGTGAGTCCAAAAAACCTCAGGCACTGGAAGAGATTGTATCCATAACAAAGCCTTAGGGCCCAGACCCATTACTTTTCTTTACCTTTGTTCTTTCATTTATTTTGGGGACATGATTCTGCTTCTCTCCAGCAAAGATCTCTGCCATGTACCTCATTTCCTTGATATTTTATTTATGAACTTCCTCACAGGATTCATAGTCTGAAATTTAGCTTTGGTGTTCAGATAAGAGGAGGGCAGCCCCATGTTTCAATGCAATGATACTTTTACTCTCTGTTGGCTAAAAGCCAGTTAGGCTGTGGCTACACTAGCACCCGCCTTTTGAAAGGGGGATGGTAATGAGCCACTTCCACAGATGCTAATGAGGTGCTACCATGCATATGCAGTGCCTCATTGGTATAATGGCAGCCGTGTGCATTTCGAAAGTGCCGCATTAGAAATGTACGCCGATGGTGTAGATGGGGGCCTTTCGAAAGGACCCCCGGACTTCGAAAGCCCCTTCTTCCTCATCGTCATCTGTCGAAGGGGCTCATTAGTATCCCTCTTTCGAAAGGGGGATAATATTGTAGCCATGGCCTTAAAGTTTAAAGAGAAATGACCAATTACTGCTGTATTTGATAAACATGATTTCTGGAGTTAAATTCACCTTTATGTGGTAACCGCAATCCTATCAGCCACTCCACTGTCCCATATTTTCATGCAGGCATCAGTTCAATGCCTCATAAAAATCCTTCCCAGTTGCCTCCTAGATTAACATCAACCTCCTTGCTGTTGCCTTCACGGGTCTTATCAGCCTAAATCTCCGACCTCTAAGGTCTTATTTCTAATCCCCATTTGTTCAGTCCAAGGCTGCTTGTCTGGAGACTGTTTCAGTATTAATTTTCCTTTCAGTTCCATGACATCTTTCATGCTTCTGCTCTAAGCTCACCTCCTGTCTTGACAACATCCAATATGTTTCCTCCTGCTTCAAGTAGAATTGATCCAGTGAGCGATGGAGGAAAGGAATAAGCAACGGTGGACAGGACATTGTGGGTACAGTTACCACCCGTTAGAAAAGTGGCAACCTGGCACTCATGGTCTGCTTAACTTTGTAATCTCATTGTGCACTGAGAGATCTGGAGCAAATTTTAAGAACTGCAGCGCCACCCGCAGTTAGCTTTGAAAATACCCCTCTTTCTTTGAGTACCCATAATCACATGCCCACAATCGAGGATGTTTCCAAGAGCGGCCCTCTGAAAATTTCCCTGCTTACGGAGCGCAAAAATGCGGATATTGTAAGCATGTACATTTCTAATTTTATTTGCCTGAGTAGCCCATTTGATATTAATGGGATGGCTCAGGTGAGTAAAATTATGTAAGTGTGTAAATGCCTTCAGGATCAGAGTCCAAGGCATTATTATATTTGCAGGGATTAGTCGGTTCAAAGGAAGTCATCCTCAAAGAAATGCACACGCCGTTTTCCTTCCCCGCAGTATAAACAAAATCAGCCCTTCGACAAGTGCCCATAAGGTTTTTCCTTAAGGTTATCAAGCAATTATACTTGGGCCCCTTTCAGTGCAATGAAGATACCTGGTAGAAACACATTATGGATATAAGGTAGCAACCCCTATACCTCACCCATCTTACAGCAGGATTTAGCTGAGAACTTCAGTTTTTTATTAAATAGTAAATTACAATGCACCAGCAGCCTGCACATCCCATTTAAGCTTTAGTACTGTAACCAATAAGCCATGCTCTGTCTGGGCACCCTCCAGACCAATGAGACTTCTCAGGAAAGATGCATTAAAATGATTGTTTAAAGTTATTTGTTTCAAATAAATAAGCAGCCTAGAAATAGACAGCTCTGTCCTGTGGGTTTTAATTGTTTCTGACATGGAAGTCCATCCTTGCCCTTCTTATTTTTTCTAACAACCCTTTGTAAGCCATGAACCTTACCAGAGACCGAGCACAACAATCTTCCTTATTTTCTTCAAGCCAATAAAATTAGTTCTTCTTTAAATTCTTCAACATTCTGCATTGACCTCCAAAGCATTGCAGGTGTCAGTAAGCATCCTCTTGCTGCACTGATGTAGCTAGCTGTTCTGGCCTAAATTACACAGCACTCAATGTCTCTAAGACATCCAAGCAGGACAGGAAACATGTCAATAATCCAACGCCAACCAGGGGAACCTGAATTATCATATTGACTACATTCGGTACCATGACAGAGAATGAGGTGTGAGAGAGCTATTGAAAACCTCTGTGGTCAGTACTAAGAGATATAAAACTTATGACACGTGTATGCTATTTAATTAGAACACAGCTATCACAGAATTAAGGATGCTGATAAATCAATACTTGATTATCACTATTCATGCCTCACTGTTTTAAATTAAAAGACAGTGGATGCAGACTACGACCATTTGTATAAGATTCAAAAATAACTTTATTACATTCTAATCACGTTATTTAATCTCTCTTTCAATTAGAGGCTTCGAAATCCCTGAAAGCAGATTTGAATTTGAAGCCATAGCCTGCAGCCTTTGATACTATGGGCAAAATGTAACGAATAATGAAGCCTTACAACACAATCGTGTAAAGCTCTTCATTTCTAGGATAAGCTGCTTAGCCATAAGAATCATGCATAAATAACTAGAATTTATATAAGAAGATAGGGCATTGTTTATTTTTATATGGTGCTGATTTTAAAGTCACAGTTTATTTAGGAACAGCAAACATGAAAGCAATCTCAAGAGAGTGAGAATCTCACAGTATAAGGTCTTTAAAGTCCTGGAATGAAATGTTGGTTGTATGGACATCAGTGGGTTCTTTGAGTTCAGTATGTCCAGGATTTAACCTCTATTAAGTTTATGCTCAGTACGACAAACTTCCTTTCTCTTCCTGGAGCGGAGTTTTAGACAGTTTTTAAGATGTGGTGACAAAACAGCAGGAAGTTGTGGCGGGGGAGGGGAGGAAAGAGACGTGGGAACTACAGGCCATATAAGAGTTTGTATTTCTCCTGCTCCCAAGTAACAGGAGCGGATACTTTGGTTACAAACATTCAGGCAAACCTCTATTTCTGTTGGAAAAGCCAAGGGACCTTGAAAGCTCTTGCAAAGCAGAAAGGATACTAAAGCAAAAATTCAGATGTGATCGTCTAAAGTTAGGCACCTCATATTTTTATTTAATCCCTTTACATGTGGCTTGATTTTTCAGCGGTCCAGAGGAGCTGCTGCTCTCAGGGTAGTCTTTGAAAAACTCACTTGTCACTCCTGTTTAGGTGCCTGAATATGGATGTTGGCATCTCAATATAGGCACACAAGTTTTCAAAAGAATGGTCCTAACCAGAAAGACCAGAAAGTAAACTGTAGGGTACTGAGATGAGAGCCTGAGCCAACCCTCCCGGCATCTGACTCTGCACTTTTTGGGAGCCTGAATCTTTCATTCCTGATGTACTGAATGATTTCAATTTATTATTATTTCATAGCAGCATCCATCCTAGCCCCTAGGCACCTTAGGTTCCTAGGCACTTTGGTACAGCACAAATAAGAAGCAAAGTCCAATGACTCCAGAAATGAAGTTTCCCTTCATACCAAAAATGAACACTAAACCACCACCTCCCCCGACAGACACTTGGGAGAAAAACGTCAACTGCCCTAAAACTTAGAGATGAGAGCCCACTCCAGCTTTCTAGTCCTCCACAGAGTTCTCCAGTAAAACCACTGAAGAGAAAACTTTCTATTTCTGATGTTGGCAAAGTAATAAAAAAGTGCAAATGAAAGACACCCCATCAGGCCTTCTTTAGCTATTATAAAGGGGCGCAGGGAAGAGAAGGAGGAAATGGCAGAATGACATTTTTTCTCCTTTCCAGACCACCTTTAACAACAATGAGGAGGCAGAAGAAGAACTAAGACCACTTGAACAGCATTGTTGCAAACTCCGAAAGTAATCAAGTAAATACTTGAAGCACAATGTAAATTTAGAGCCAAGTGAGAACCCTACATTTCTTCTGCATTAGGTTGAATAATATGATGTAGTATAAACTAAGTAAATATGTTACCGAGTATATATGCTAGTTAAAGTGAAACGCCAGAGCCTTTCCTTAAGTCTGTTTAAATGGCAACAATGAAAAAAGTCACATTTCTTTTCTCTTTTTGTATGAAATTCACTGAGCAGTGAACCATGAAAGAGCCAGGAGTTTGGAGTAACAGAAGACAGCAACATAAAGATATGGGGAGGAAAACGCATCTAAAGCCCTCAGTAACTCTCTCTCTAAGACTGGCTCTAGATCTCTGGCTCGGTGCTCAGATTTCAGGTATTTATGGGAATATCACTGGAGGGGGCAGGGCTGTGGACAGAATTCCTGGGCCCCTGGGCAAGAAGAGAGGCAGCTCTGGACCCCTGGAAGGTGTAACACCTGCGGGGGTGGGCGGGGGCTAATATCCTATGCCACAGCCAGCCTTTCAGGGCTGCATAGCCAGCACTCCCACAGTTCCTCGGCCATTTAAAGGGTCTGGGGTGTCTGACCACTGCCACTGTTGAGGTACCGGTGGCCAGAAGACCCAGATCCCTTTTAAATCTCTGCAACCCCAAGGCCGCTGCTCCTTTTCCTCCCACCTATCGGTGGCCTCAATTCAGGGAAACTTTCACTGGGGTTTTCCATTCTTCCCAAACCAAGCAGTGAAGAACTGAGAGACAGAACAATAAAAAAAAAAACAAAAAAAAAACCAGTAAGCCTGTTCTGACTTCTAAAACTTCCACTTTCGTATGAGTGGATGCAATGGAAATTTGGGCCGGTTTATATTTTAACTGAACTGGTCTGGCAATCCTAATTATATTGTGAACTAATTTATATAACAAATTTCATTGTCCTTCTGTTTTATCAGTAAATTAATGAATGAGTAACTCATTTCTGAATCTGAGGGTGAACCTGTTTGACTAGATGGACAGTAAGAAAGCCATAACAAAATTATGACATTCTTAAGTGTAGGCTTTTAATTACATTAGAGTGTATCCAGAAGGGTGGGAAAATTAGCCACCTGAGGTAGCCTGTTGGTGTGCAAGCCAGAGGGAAGTGGTGCAGGTTGGGTCAGACCACATACTAATAGCGGAGAACTGTGACAGACTGACAATATCCTGTAGTACGCAGAATGAACTTTACTGAATTAAGCTGAACCTTATTGAATTAGAGTTTTTATTCTTGGGGCACAGCGTATTGGAAACGCAAGTGCCTATGTTCTTTTGTGAGATTGCAGGGAACTTCTTTAGCAGGGAGACAAGATTAATACAATCTCTGGACAGTATTAGGGAGTCAAAGGTATTTTTAAAGAACAGTATGTATAAAGTGGATTTTCTCAAAAGTATCTCAGTTTAGGGGCGTGCAAATTCTCCTCTGGAAGCCATTCTTTTGAAGAGAGAGAGAGAGAGAGAGAGAGAGACTCTATGTCTACTAATGACCCATTTCTGGAAACTTGAGATCAAAGACCCCTGAATCCATATATTCAAATTGCTCTTTATGTCATGAATATGCTTGTTCTGAGCTGAAGCTGTGATGAAGAGGTAACCACAAGGAATCCCTTAAGGTGGAGGTTTGAAAGACAGAGCCTGCCAGAATCCTTGTTAGAGATGGTGTTAACAATATCAAGCTTATCAGCACGTGTTGGCTTTTTATTGTTTTAATCCATTTTTTCTGTAGTGCTTTTTACCTTACAGATAAAATAGGCTTGCATAGGAAGTCATGTGTGGTACCTTATAACTATAGCAATTACATCTCTTATCTGTTTCTGAAGAGAAAACAAGCAGGTGCCATTGGACAACTGGTCTGTGCTGGGAAATACACAGTAAAGGCAGTAAACTGCAGCCTGGAAATGTCCTGGTAAGAAGGGAGAGGGGATGCAGGAGAGAGAGGCAACAGCTGGCGGCCAGAATCTGAGGGTGGATGCCTGACTGGGTCAATAATAGGAAATACAGGCACAACTGCCCTGAATTTTGACATGCATTATAAAGAATATTTGTAATAAATGTGTTGCAAAAATGAAGAAAATATGCAGCTTAGCTGAAGTCATTTTCAGCTTGTTGTGCCATGTAGGAGACTGACTGGTGTGACTCAATTGCTCTCTTGCTCAGTGAGAAATAGTAATAATATCTCTACAATTCAAATGTCCTTAAAGTTACAATGAACTAATATATTTGCCTTCTGTACTTCTGCATTTACGTTAACATTAAGGGAACAGATTCTTGCTGATGCTTAAAAGCAAAACAATGAATCAATCTTCTCTCTTGCTCTCCACCCCTGCACAACATTTTCCTGTGACTTGCCATCCTAGAACTAACCTCCAGCAATCAATTCCATTTCTAAGGAGACCAAATACAATTTATTCAACTTCAATTTGCTGAGAGGAAAAACCCCTCTATTCTCTTATATTAATTCTCGAAGCAAGTTCAAAACCAATTTTCATTCTTTGCCAGGCTTGGGGTGTTAGAAAGGTATTCATTTTGACAGTCTTTGAAATATGTGGAGCTGGAATCCAATGTGAGGGCCATGAGTTTATCAGTGAAATAAAAAAAATCTGACAAGTCCATGCCGTGTTTTCTTTTAAAATGAATGACATGATTTCTGACAGGAAGCAGGACTGCAAAAAGAATGATTTGTTGCCCTTGTGCCATAGTTATCAGATTTCAGTCCCCATGCAATTTCCCTGTACTGCAGGAACCAACATATTGCACATATTCTACATAAATAAACTCCTAGATTATGTTCAATTGCAGCTCCCTTTTATACAGGTTGATTGTTCCTTTCAACCATTCAACTCTTGCGGCTAATGCCAGATAGGACCTCTAACTACCACAATGGCAGCGTCTACACTTGCAAGTTCTTTTGAAATAATTTTTAAAAGAAGAGGCTCTTTCAATATATCCAGCGCAGTGTCTACACACAAAAAGCCTTCTTTTGAAATTAAATCAAAAGAACGTGGCACTCCTTTCAAAAGCGCTCTTCCCCTCCCATTTCAGGAACAGCGTCTCCTTTCTAAAGCTTTTTTCAAAAGAAAACATGTGCAGGTGCTCCCTGGGCCCTTTATTTCGAAAGAGCAGTCTGATTTTTCAATTCTTGGCCCATTCTTTTGAAAGAACAGGGGCTGCGTGGATGCCCTCTTTCAAAAGAACAGAATTCTTTTGATCTTTTTTGTGTGTGGACACACTCTTTTGAAAGAAGTATTTTCAGATGTGCTTTTGAGGGGAGGGATAGCTCAGTGGTTTGAGCACTCACCTGCTAAACCCCAGCTGGTGAGCTCAATCCTTGAGGAGGCCATTTGGGGGTCTGGTGCAAATAGATTTAAAAAAACCCAAAACCTGCCAGAGATGGTACGTGGCTCTTCCAAGAGAGCAGAGGATTGGACTCAATGACTTCCTGAGGTCCCTTCCAGATCTATAAGGTGTGTGTGTATCTTCTGGAATAACTTCTTCTGAAAGATCTCTATAGTGTAGATCTAGCCAATGAGAGGAAGACTTCTGTGTTTCCTCTTCTTCAAGAAAGAAAGCCTGCAAAAGCTCATTTTTGCAGGACATTGCTTTGTTTTTATTCAGTGCCATCCTGAAGTGTGCCAGCAACTGAATCAGAGGAAAGTCACTGACCTGATTGTGTATCTATTTCATATAGCATGTTTTCAGGTGTATGTGTAACATGAAAAGATGAGCATGGGGGGACAAACCACAAAAGATTTCGAGACTGTGGAAGGCTTAGCTGTAAAAATTGGGGCAAGATGTCTTGTCATTAGTGGAATCAATGAGAATGCTACAGTTGTCTTCAGCAGAAACAGGATTTCAGCTGAGAAGATCATTTGACTGTACCTGAGGTAATCTGAGCAGAAATTCTTATGAGAATTCACCTTAAATATTTCAAATACTTCCTAAGTGCAGTGCAGTCAGAACTGTCAGAGAATCACGCCTCTTGTGGTATTTTGTTTTGTCATCGCAGAAGATATTGTTTGGCCTCTGGTGAGAAAAATGGTGTAAGTACCCAGAGCAAGGTATTTTATCAACTTTGTGCAATGGCAGTCTCAGACCTTGGGGACATGCTCAATGTCTGTTTGCAGGTTGCCAAGGGCTCTCAATTCTCTTTGAATTCAGAGGGAATTCATAGTGCTCAGTGCCTCACTGTGTGACTAAAATTTTCAGATTCTCAAATTTAGATTCCTAAATCCTGATTTAGCTACTTCAGGTCAATTGGCTTGAGTACTCAGCTCTTGAAAATCAAACCACTTATCTGGAGGTCCATGTACACTTTCAGGAGCTTGACTTAGACACTTGTTTTTGTAAAGTTCAGATAAAGTTTTCAGAATGGATTAATAAAACGAGCCCATTAATTACAAAGAAGAGATCACTAGAGAGGAACCAGCTAAGACCAGCTGTTCAGTATCTCTGCCTTATCGTTCTCAAATACCCCTTCAACTTTTCTCCTGGCAGAATGTCCAGAAATTATGTAGGAAACAGTGGTACAGAATCAGTGTTCAGAAGGAAGCATAGGAAACTGGCTAATGCTTTAGGTTGTAAATGCATTTGCTTTGTTTTTTTATAGTAATTTCCCCCCATATCTACGTAGATCAGCAACTTCATAGGGGCGGAAGTAGGGGTTCTGTGAGTAATGCAGCACCCACATATTTCGTACCCAGCATCCCTGCTTAACCAGGCCCCTCTGGTCCTGTTGGCCAGACCTGACCACCAGTCCCTTTCAGAAGTCCCCCTGCCGCATGGGATCCTGGATGACATCCCCACACCCAAGACTGTGCTGCCCAGGGTCCCTGCTGCTGACCCCACATCTGGGTGCCCTCAGTCTGGCCGTTGCCTGGGGCTCCATACCCACACATAACTCTGTTTATAGCCTTAGTTATGTTACACCTGCCCAGAACCACAGCCATGCTCCCAGCCCCAGCTCTTGGGGGTGATGAGGGGGGGTGGACAGAGGTGGGACGGCCACTCAGCACCCCCATTCCGAAACTGTTCCAACACTGCTGGGATTTTCTAGAGTTTTTTTGCATTTGGCTCTTGAAATCAGGCAAATGAACATATAAAATGCAGAACTGGAGATGTACAGAACATCTCTCTAGTTGTAAAACTTGACCTTCATATGCTGTAGTTGCACAAACTTAAAAATCTTACAGACAAAAGTCTGAAAATAGTTTATTTAAGCATCATGCCATGCCAAGCTTCTCAGTTCTAATGGAAAAGAATTCTAATTTTCAGAAGGAAGTGGAACTCTCAAAGGCTTTATTAAAGTCTTTGTTTAGGCCTATATCATTTAAAGATCCTGGACCCAAACCTTTTATAAACAAAACATAAGCAAAGAAATCTTTCCTATAATTCAAGAAAACTCCATCTAAGCTGTTACACATAGCACAATGCTGCCCACAGACAGAACAATTTTTAACAAACTGAGACATAATCCTGCAAGTTTCAGAGGATACAGAGTTATGACAAAAGCCCCATTAATAATAGCTTCATAATTAAAACAAGGGTTTCTTAATAACCTTCTTACAATCTGGTGAAACAAAATATTGTATTACATATTGTGAAACAAAATAGATACTGTAATTCTGGAAATTAATTCAGTAATCAGATCGCTTACCGATAATCCATCTCCTGAAGCCACATACCACAGTAATGAAAAGTAGACATTGTTCCAAACAAAGCATTAAGTGGAAAACAAGTAAATGTAGAACTTAATTAAAACCTTAATGAAGCATTTTTTTTTAAAAAAAAGTTTATTTGAAATATTGCTGGGCAGAGTATGATTCAGCTTTCATTAGAGTAAAGGGAGTATTCCCAGCACTTCACTGGGCTTTAAGTTGGTCATCAAACAGAGAAATGCACTGTAATTAATTTTTCTATTTGACCAGTAAAGGGAGAGTGTTAAGTATCACTTTTTTTAAAAATCATTTTTACCTGTATTATAAATTTCCTGATTAGAAGTATGTTAAACTGGAGTTAAGATTGTGTATGTAATGCTAAAAGAGATATAGGAAAGCTGTAATTATCTGCAAAACAAGCATTACAGTTCCAGATAATTCAGGGTTAAGGGTCATCTTAAAAGAAATCCTAATGTGAGGTGGTATGCAAACACCACACTGGACTGCAAGGGGTTAAAGGACAGTAGTGGGCCCAGGTAGCCCCTCCCTTAAGCTCTGCAGAGTATGCACCATTGGAGAATGGCTTGAAAAGGGAACAACTCAGCTCAGAAGGACGGACGTACCCCAAAGGCTCCTGACAAGGGTGCTTATGGTTTGGTTATATCTGCACTTTATTTGGGACTGAAGGAGGAGGGAGTAAAGCAGAGTGAGGAAGTGATTTAGGGTGGTCAGACACTGTTGCCTTCCTAGGGCTCTGTGTCTCCGCATGGTAGAGTGAATGGGCAGGGGTTCACCTACCACTGCTCCCACTACAGGAATGACTCAGACCACTTGTACTCCTCACCACATATCTCAGTAGAGGAGGACCAGGACTGTAAGACTAACTCACAGCAACGTAGGAAGCACCAGGTGTGCTAACCACTAGACCACCTAACCCGCTATGGACTCAAAGAGAGAAATGCACCATTAAGGCACCAAAACAGACTGATCTCTGCCCTGTAACAGAGCCAGGTAAAAAAGCATACAGCTATGATGAGTGCCTAATAGTGTGCAGCCCCACATTACAGTCAACTGATTTTTATTTTCTGCTCAGGGATTGTGCTTTTCTTTGTGCCTAGTTCATTACTATGCACAACAGTCATTCTATTTCCTTTTGCTCTTCCCTCATGTTGTCACCCCAGTCCCCAATGGAGGCAGTGATAATGAAGAAGGGAAATGGCACCGAGTTTCTGCAGTGCACATACTGAGAAGCAATTCTCACTCTTTACAGAATTAAGGAGCAACACTGGCATTGTGCACAAACTCGCCCCCGAAAACCTGGAGCGTGGTTGAATGCCGGCCACCCACAGGCTGATCTTTGATCCATCTTGACAAAATCCGGGAGGTACCTTAAGGGGTACGGCATGGGGTAAAATGGCAGACTCTGCCAAGGAACTTGATTTCTGACCAGCAGCGGTCTCCATGCAGTCTTCCACCAGAGCCTTATTGCTGGGAGCCATTCATAAGGCTAGTTTGCATATTAATACAGTTTTCATGGTATATTCTGTGGTGTCCAACACACCAACCGCATGTGGCTGTTTGGACCATTGAATGTGGCTAGTTGGCTTGAACAACAAATATATTTTCAGACTGATGTGGCTAGTTCGTTATCGTAGCAGCCAATACAGCTGCTACTGCAGCAGAACTGGTTGGACACCACGGGTTATATATGCCCTCAACAGGAAGTCATTTGTGCCTGTTTCTGTATGCTATCAAGAACCAGGCATACGGCTTTTAATTCCAATAGGTATGTTTTGGCCAATTGCTGACATTTGCAGCCTCCTCTAAAGCAGTGGTGCACAACCTTTTTTCAGCCACAATCCCCATATTTTATTGCACTTCTGTCGTGACTGCTGGAACAGCGAGAGGAGCCATTTTGTCAAAATCAGTTACAAAATCAATACTTCAAGAGCCCCAATTCCTGTGAATATGACACAGTCCTTAATAAAAATGTCAAACACTACCTTTTGTCACCTCATTTGAAGAACAGCACACACACAATGATTTGTACCAGTTACAAGGTTGTTACCCCCATTTCCAGGCTTTACCCACCTCAGCCCCCAAATCTGCCCTCCTATCACCAAGCTTAACCCCACAACTCGCAAGCCCACCCTCCAACCCCAAGCTTTACCCTCCAACATCCCTCCCACCCAGGCTTTATACTCCATCAGCCCCAATCCCCATCCCCAGGCTTAACCCCATCAGCCCCAACCCCCATCTCCAGGGTTTACCTGACAGAAACAACGAGCTCCGCATGCTGCCACTGCTCCTCCACAGCCACCGCCTCCCCCCACTGCTGTCCCCCCACCGCCTTCTTCTCAGTGCTTGGCCACCCCTCTCCACAGTTCTCTTGCAGCCTTAGAATTCCCCCACATGGAGCACTTGGTTGGTTCCTGCCCAGCCCGCTTCCTCTTCCGTGGCTCCCTGCTGCTGCTGACTCCACTTGCGGCTCTGGAGGCTGTCGCCACTTAAACAAAAAGCTAAATTCCATTTTAACTGCAAGCTTTGTTAAAGCAGCAGCAGCCCCCAGAGCCACAAGAAGAGCCAGAGGCGGCAGCAGCAGAACTCGGGAGCCGCAAGTGGCTCCTTAAAGAGCCACAACCCCCAGGAAGACAACCACAACTCCCCAGGGAGTCATGACCCACGGGTTGTGCGTCACTGCTCTAAAGTACACACAATCATCTTAACAATCAGAAGAGTTTTATTAATAAAGAAAATCTTGAACATTTAAATAAATGGTTAGACATTTAAGAAAGCTGTTTGGAAACTGGTTTGCATATGACATTATGCTCCTGGGTCAAAAACTGTTACCTTTCAGTAAGATGGACAAAGCTAGAAGCAAGCACTAATTATTCATGGTAAGAATAGCTTTTGAAAAGGTGAACTGTTTGATTCCTGTGCTGAGAACAACAAGATCAGCTTCCTTTTAAGTAGAGACCTAAAATCCAGTTTTTGTAGTTGCAAAACAATAGGTTATAAAATGTTATGATTCACAACGAAAAAGGAGATATCAGCACAGATCAATCCCTCAGAAACACTGAGGAAAGCAGGAGACAGGCTTGATGGGAATGATTCATGTCAGATAAAGTCTTTGTACTCTCATACACTAAAACTGATATGGTACAGGTGCTGTTTATGAAAGGAACAGATTAATGAGCATGGCGTAGAACTGCAGAAACAGAAGAGATTTCTGTAAGGGGACACACAGTATTTTGATTATAGCTGATAGGAAGAGGTGGGGAAAGTACCCAAAGAGTTACCTGAGTAAAAGTACAACTTCTGGGAGGGAGGGGGATGTACTTAAGTACAAGTCACTGGCGTCCCTCTGGAAAACTACTTGTGTAAAAAGTACACCTGCACACATTACAGCTTGATTGTACTCGAATATCCAGAAGTGAAAGTACTTTTACTCAAGTAGCTTTTTGGGTACTTTTTCCACCTCTCCTAATAGGAGAGGAGAACTGTATTTCCAGTACAAAGAGCAATGTCATGCTCAGACAATGCTGTTGTACTATTCTGTATCTCCTTCTGTTGTGCTAAAATAAAACACTTTGTTTCATGTAGCTGATTCGTGGGATGTTATAGCCATAATATCAATTGATATAAATTTGTCATTATTAGTGCCTTCTTTGCTGTTTAGCACCTGTTTTACAGCACGTAGCTAAAAAGTGGGAGACAGAATGTTGGCATATCTACAGCAGAACTTGAAGGCTCTTAATTTTTTTTTTAAATGCAACATTGAAGATTTTAGTCTGGCTAAATATTCAGGACTATCAGTCAGATAATGAATGTTTTTGCTAGGAAATTCAGATTGTAGGACTAGATAGTAAAATTAAATACCTGTTTTTGGCATTATGATTGTCCTGGTTAAACTACAAAATGAACAGCTCTAATTTTCTTTCTGGCAATTTACTATTCTGCAGGGGTTTACAATTTTTAAGGTACAGCTGGTCAGACAATGAATAATTCTAGCACATTACCAGGTTTTTTTTTAATTTTCCTGTTAAACACAGATTAGCTGGAGAAATAGAAAACCCACTTTGCATTTTATTTGTTTAATTTCAGTCCAATTTTAAGGGCAATAGTTATTACAAAATACCACTCCTGTGACAAATCTTCCGCTGAAGAAAGGACTACAGTCTGTGAGGAGGTACTCTGCTCTTCTTGCTTAATTATGACTGCCCAATAGCATCCCCCTGCTGGCCAAGTATGGTGCTGCTGGCACTCCCTGACTTAGTTTCCCCCCCGATGTAGATCTCTTCCAGTCTCTGCATATCGGTCAGTGCAGGACTTATGGCTCAGTCTCCCAGCAAAGTCACAAACAGACTTAGGCTACATCTACACGAGAGATCCTTCAAAAGAAGCTCTTATACAAGATATCTTCTGAAAAAAACTCCTTTCAAAAAAGTGGGTCCACACATAAAAAAGTGGGTCAAAAGATCAATCCACTCTTTCAATAGAGAGCATCCACACATCACCTGCCCGTTCGAAAGAATGGGCCAGGGATAAAAAATCCAGCACCATTAGGACTCCTTTTTTGAAAGAAGGGCCCGTGGAGCATCTATACACACACTTTCTTTTGACAGAAGCTTTCGAAATAAGGTGTTCTTCCTGAAATAGCAGTGGAAGAACGCTTTGAAAGGAACGCCACCTTTTTTTGAAGTATCAGAGGGGTAGCCGTGTTAATCTGGATATGCAAAAGCAACGAGGGGTCCTGTGGCACGTTATAGACTAACAGAAATGTATGAGCATAAGCTTTCATGGGCATCTGATGAAGTGGGTCTATACATTTCTGTTAGTCTATAAGGTGCCACAGGACCCCTCATTACCTTGGTTTGATTTACTTTAGAAAGAATGCTTTTTGTGTGTAGATGCTCTGCAGAATCTTTTGAAAGAGCCATTAGTAATATGCATTAGTAACTATATTTATTGCAGAGACAGAGGAATTTGCAAGCACTTTTTCTTAACTACAAATTCTCATTTCACACATTAGCTGGGGACCCTCTTAATTTTTGGTCTGCTCCAGTTAACCCTCTGATTTTATTTTTGCTCTGGCATTTGGGTGGAAAACTGTCTTGATCAGAACACACAGAAAATGTTTTTCTATCTGTGGTATAAAGACCCATTGAGAAATCTTCAACATTTTGGATTCAAGAAAATGTAATGAAATGACGGAGCACAGTATTAGGGTATTTCAGTGAGCCTATAATGAGCTAAACATTCTTCTATCTCCCCTGTGCATAAATCAGGCTTTTTAAATTACTCTCAACACTTCACATTCTCTTTTTTATGTTAAATAGTAACAGAGAGGAAGCCGTGCTAGTCTATACACTATCAAAACAAAAAGCAGTCAAGTAGCACTTTAAACACAAGCAAAATAGTTTATCAGGTGAGCTTTTGTGGGACAGACCCACTTCTTCAATTCTGGTCTGGCTGTGGTCTGAAGAAGTGGGTCTGTCCCATGAAAGCTCACCTAAGAAACTATTTTGCTAGTCTTTAAAGTGCTCCCTGACTGCTTTTTTTTATGTTAGTTTCTGATACTATTCTGTAACCATACTTTAAATTCACAAACTTTTCCTTGCAATATCTCTGGACATGACTGGCACCATACTTCACTTGTTAAATGATAAGCTGCTGCTAAACTGAGATTTGCTTCAAAAGCAAATGTGTAATTCTAGATGGAACAGCATGAAGCCTCAGGGCCATACTGATGATAGCTTGCTACGTGACTCAAATCCATCAAGGGATTATAGTGGGTCGAATAACTTTTTTTTTTCAGACAAAAAACTTAAGTTTCTCATGGTGCTTTTTAGGTTGTTTCAATACTTTTTTTTTAAAAAAGTAAAGTAACTATGATTATAAACCTTTGAGTCACATGTTTCATACCAAATTGTCACAGTGGAAGAAGGGAAAACCCCGCACCATCTTAAGCCAATAACTCAGAAACTAACTGGATCAAGTCTAATTCTCACTTAACTTAAAGCCCTTGAAACTTGGAGCTATAGTACACACAAGTTAAGAATAAAAAGCAGTTAAGTAGCACTTTAAAGACTAGCAAAATAGTTTATTAGGTGAGCTTTCGTGGGACAGACCCACTTCTTCAGACCACAGCCAGACCAGAATAGAGTCTTTAAAGTGCTACTTAACTGCTTTTTGTTTTGATAGACTAGCATGGCTTCCTCTCTGTTACTATTCAACAAGTTAAGAATGTTTTGCGTTTAAAAAATCACTGTTTAGTAGTTATCTCTATGTTAAAGCAATGGCACATTAGAAATTGTGCAAAACAGAATCACATCTACATAGGTTCTATTCTTGGCAGTCACTTAATAATGAGTAGAATGTCTTCTAGAAACAGGGCTATGTATTGAATTTCATTTTATTTGCTGTCTTTTTCAGTAAGGCTATGACTACACTACAAAATAACTTCAAAGTTAACTTCAAAGTAGCCTGCAGAGCGTCTACACACGCTTTTCCTTACTTAGAAGTAAGGGAGGCTAACTTCCAAGTCACCACTCTATTCCCAGGAATGGAGTAGTGCCCTACTTTAAAGTTTAACTTTGAAGTAGGGGGTTTGTAGACGCTCATCTTCGAAGTACAAGTACAAGTAAACAACTTCAAAGTTGTATTTTGAAGTAAGCAATTTTGAAGTGATTTTTGTAGTGCAGACACAGCCTAAGCTCCTTACGATACCTCCCCTACTGTAGATATATTTTAGGGTTCCTATCAGCACAGGTTGACTCTCTCTAATTTAGAACTCTCTCTTCCAACCTTATCTGTAATCTGCCATGATTTTAGTTAGCTGGCTGACCGCTTATCATGCATGTGGCCAAGTTCCCTGTGGTCTCATAAAGTTTGTTTGCAGCCACCACTCCTGGCTCTCAATGTTCTGTGCCATTATTTAGCTGTAATTTACCCCTAAATGTCTTCTAAGAGCCCAGTTGGCAGTGGAAATGTTGGTATTGCTGCCAAACAATATTGACCTCCCGTGGTCCAGCAAATTCTCTCTTTCATCACTGGTCAGGTCCCAAGGGTGTTGGACTAGAGAGGGCCAACCTGTACTTATCCCTTAATGATGCCTCATTCTGTCGGGAAGCAAACTTCATGGGGTACTGCGTCTTGACAGTCCTATATCAGAGGTGTGAAAATAGTGAATAATCTGTCATATTATAACAAAGGAGCAAGATGGTCTAGGAATAACTCTATGAATTAAGTGAACTAGAAAGGTCTTGATTTTGCTCGGTAATGAGTATTAACAAGACTGAATCTGGAGGATAGATGGGGAGACAACCTCCCACCCATTTTTTTAAACAGACTCAGGAACAATAATTCATTTTAAATTATTTAAATCATGGCATTCCTATAATCATACATGTACATTGCTCAGCAGGTTTCAATGCAAGGAAAGGGTCTGTGTGAGAGAAAGAAGAAGTGCAGATCCAGCAGAAACAGCTGCATATGAAACGGTAACCTTTGGATTAGAGAAGAAATTAGAAGAATTTAAGGGAATTGGGAAGCAATTTTTGAACCATATCTTAAGAGTAACTGTGGCTAAATAGCTTAGGGTAGAAAGGCAAAACAGACGAGACATGGCACATAGATATCTCCATTCTGGAAAAGAACAAAGCAATATTAGTGACTATGTGTCTTAAAGGGCAAATGTGTGTATTTTGTTTTTGACATGTAAGGGAGTAAAAGAGCTACTGCAAACAAAAACAATGCATTTCAATTAAATATAACACAGCAGTTCAGCGCTCATTAGAAATCAAATGCTGTGTGCTTTATTTTAAAGTCAGGTATCCAGTAGCATTCCCAAACTATTCAAGCAATTCCTTGGCAAATTTACAGGTGCAATTTCCATGACTGCATATGAAGGAAATATGCATCTGAATGTCCAGTGTGGTGCAGTTGCATGCACATGACATTGTTTGTGCATACAATAGTGTTAACTGTCTAGTGGGGACTGGATTCAGTCATACTGTGTGGTTTATTGTCCATTAGAGTGTGAAAGTTTTTTAAAAATGGAGGAGGGGTAAATGTGTAAGAAAAAATTGCATCAAAACTGTTGAACGGAAAACTGGATTTTCAATTACATATTTTTGAGTTAAAGTGTCTGTTCTCTGCAGAAACTTTTGATTTAGTTTAAATACAACCCCTACCACCCAATTCTAAGACATTTTAGTTCAGAATGGTGCCACCCTGTAACCAGATGTGCTGCAATCTTGGAATTTTCTCTATCACCAGTCTCTCTGGTTGAAGTACCTTTTCTATGATGCACTATGACAAGAGATTCCTATGTTGCACCTCCATTCCCCTCTCCCACCAGAAAAGGGAGAAAGTTCTATTTTCAAAATGATGCCTTGAGGGCGATGTAGTTCTGGGTGCCTTATACTTCCATTTTCCTCTGTGGGGTGGGCATTCTTACTCTTTTATATACCCTGTGTTTCATCTTACCAATTAAATTTTTGACAGTTTTCCCAAAGGGGAAAAAAACTCTGTACTTTCTGACTAGTTTTAGCCAACATCCTTCAACTTTTCAAAAATAACATCATACAATGATATAAACTGGAGAGGGGAAAAAACCCTGTTAGATAACCCAATTCCTCTCACATCAATACAGGGTTATTCTCTATAATGTGTTGTCCTGCAGTTTGTTCATTCCAGATTTAAACCGTCCTAAGGGATGAAGCTACCATCACTTTCACTGGCCTATTCTAATATAGCACACCATCCAAAAGTGTATCTTGATCTTTGTATTACATCACTTGTTTCCCCAAATTTCTCATCATTCCAAGATATACTCCCTTGTGTCACCCTGAACAACTCCCTCTCACTTCATAGCAATTCTATGAGAACTGATCAGGAAATGGTCTTTTCACTGTGAAAAATTTTGATGGAAAGTATTTGTTTTGTTTTGTTTTGACTGGAATTGAAAGATACAAGACCTGTTTTATCAAAAAGCAATTTCCCCTAAAATAAATATTTTAATGGAAAGTTTTCAGCCAACTCAAGATTCTATTCTTCACATATTCATAAAGGATTACTGCAAGCCTTTTCAATCGTCTCTTAGCCAAACGGCAGTATATGGTCTTAATCATAAAGTAGGACCTGATAGCACAGGCCTCAGTGTCTGCTCTTTGCCACTTTGAATAACTGATCTCAATGAAGACTGGGGCCTATATATTTAACTCTTCCAAATGTCCTCTGTTACCGTCTCCAATGTTCATATGATTATTGTTATAGAAAAATTCTGACTAACATTTAGAGGAAATTGTTTGATTTTGACTCAGTCCTGATGGAACCAGGCTGGGTTCTGACTGAAACCTGCTTGGTTTTCTGCTAGCTCACCTGTCAAGCTCCTTGGCAATCTCAGGGCTTCTGGGGTCTGAAGATCCAGAGCAGCCCACCAGATGGATTGCTTCAGAGCAGGAATTTCATTCTCTTTTGTGGAGCTTTCCAAACATTTCAGGTTTTTTTCCAGTTCTGAATGACACCAAATTTTGAAATTCTCTGTGAATTTGAATAGCCTTTTGCTAATTACTGGTCTCTACCTTCAGATTTTCTGGTAATGAGGTGCTCTCAGGTTTGAATATATTATTCCAGATCCTTTCCTTTATTTTAAAATGTATTTATAGCAAGTATCTCCAAAATGAGTAACCTCTAATCAAACTAAAGTTCAGCCCCTAAACCACAGTAATCATTTCTGGGCCAAATACTTTAGTCCTTTCTCAGTTTTTCACCTGTCCTTATTTAGCAAAGCTCCATTTGGCTTCATTTAGAACCAGTAGTTTTCAACCTTTTCTCATTTGCTGACCTCTAAAATTTTTGAAGGGATATGTGGACCCCTTTGAAAACCTTGGAAATGGTCTGTGGACCTGGTAAGAGTCTGCCAGCCACAGCTTAAAAACCATTGTTATGTGGCAATGATAATCTTTCTTGGAACCCTTAGACATAGTTCACAGACCCCAGGGCTGTGAAGACCACAATTTGATTCTGATCTAGAATTATGTTAGAGAAATGACTGTCAAAACTAAGTAAGAACTTTGGGATTAAAAATCATGAGTGACGGGCTTCCAACTTCTATTAAATGACAGAACAACATTCCCCCCTACCTAAACAGAAAGACCGTATGGAACCTTGGGGATCTGTGGAAGAATGTAGCATACAGACAATAATGTTCAGTAATAGTATTTAAATTTCCACATGGTTGTACTGCACAGACATTCTGAAGTACAAGAAATTCAAAGTTTGTTACGGTGACTTGCCATGAGGCAACTCTTCAGAGACTAGACGCTGGTCGATACTAGCTCAGAATGTAACATTTTGAACTGGATACAAGTAGAAAGCAGGGAAAAATCCTCTACAAAGTAGGCTCCATTATAACATATTTTAACCTATTCAGAAGTTCCCTGCACCACCAGATTGCTGTTGATGCTACTGGAACCCCTGCACACTCTGCTCTAACACCACAGTGGGGGGCAGAAGATAGAGAAGTTACTCACCTGTAGTAACGATGGTTCTTCGAGATGTGTCCCCGTGGGTGCTCCACAATAGGTGTTGGGCTCGCCTGGCGCTGCAGATCAGAATTCTTCCAGCAGTTTCTCCTGGATTGCACATGCGCCGGCGCACACCGCTCCCCCGCGGTCCCCCAGCCGCGCGCGCAATCCGGTCCCCGCCAGTTCCTTGACCAACCGCCTCGAATGCTCCTGAAAAACACCAGACAGAGATCCGAAGCGGGGAGGATGGGCGGGTGGTGGAGCACCCACGGGGACACATCTCGAAGAACCATCGTTACTACAGGTGAGTAACTTCTCTTTCTTCTTCGAGTGGTCCCCATGGGTGCTCCACAATAGGTGACTACCCAGCAGTAACCCAAGTAAGGAGGTGGGTAATCGGTTTATGTGCAGCTTGCCCCCGAGAGGACTGCTGTCGACAGACGGGTATCCTCTTCGAACACCCGATGTAGGGCATAATGCTTGGCGAATGTGTCGTAGGATGACCAGGTCGCCGCCCTACAGATGTCTTTTAATGCGATGCCCTTGAAAAAGGCTGTTGATGCCGCCACCGCCCTGGTGGAGTGAGCCCTAGGCGGGGCCAGCAAAGGGGTCTTTCGAAGCTCGTAGCACATTTTTATACAGGACACAATGTGCTTTGAGATTCTCTGTGAAGAGAGACCTTGTCCTTTTGACCTGGGAGTGAGAGAGACTAGAAGCCTGTCCGTTTTCCGGAAGGACTTAGCTCTGTCTATGTAGAAGGCCAACACCCTCCTCACATCCAGGAGATGCAGGCGTGCCTCCTTGCTGGAGCTGTGAAGCTTCGGGTAAAACGAGGGTAAAACTATTGGCTCGTTAAGATGGAACTCCGAAGAAACTTTTGGAACAAAGGCTGGGTGCAACCTTAAGGCTACCGCCTCCTTTGAGAATACTGTGCAGGGCAGTGTTGCCATCACTGCTGCGAGCTCGCTTACTCTGCGGGCTGATGTAATTGCAGGGAGGAAGGTCGTTTTCATCGTAAGGAGACGGAGGGGAACTGTGGCTAATGGTTTGAAAGGTGGACCCGATAGCGTGCTGAGCACCAAGTCCAGACTCCACGATGGTGGAAGCGGTTTCCAAGGGGGGTACAGGCTTACCAACCCCTTCAAGAACCTTGTGACAATAGGATGGGCGAATACAGTGGGCCCTTCCTCTGTATGCCGAAAGGCTGATATAGCAGCGAGGTGGACCTTTAGTGAGGATAGAGAAGACCCGCCTCTTTTGAGGTCCAATAAGTATTCTAATATTACAGGTATAGGAACGTCAAGGGGAGCTAACTGCTTGGCGGAACACCAGGCTGTAAATCGAGTCCATTTCTGCTTGTAAGTCCTCCTGGTGGAGGACTTTCGGCTACATTCCAGGACTTGTACTCCCTCTGTACGCATGCTCTCTAAGGAGCTGAGCCATGGATTAACCATGCTTGTAGACGCAGACCCTGAGGAGGCGGGTGCACTATGGACCCCTGAGCCTGCGTGAGTAAGTGCGGCGCCACCGGTAGAGGAAGCGGTGGGCAGTCCGACATGCGCAGAAGCAAGGGAAACCATTGCTGCCGATCCCAAGTTGGGACTATGAGTATCATGCGAGCTCTGTCCCTTCTGGCTTTCTGCAGAACCTTGTGGATAAGCACTGTGGGGGGAAAGCGTAAGGTAGAGGGCCCTGCCATGAATCATGAATGC